>NC_133459.1:52152391-52454782 GCF_048565385.1 Saimiri boliviensis
TCCTAGGTAGGTCCTCTGGGCCAAGGCTGCCCTTTGCACTCTCACTAGCTGCATTGTGGTGCTCACATGCCCAGCTCTCTGCCAGCCACTCACAGCTGCATCCACAGTGCACAGCAGGAGGTAGGGGTGTCAGGGACAGGCTGACCTCTACGGTGGCATCATAACTGCCCTACCTGTCTCTCCCCCACACAGGGCCCCACCCAGAGTAGGCACAAAGGGACTAGTTGTCAGGAAGAATGAGTGGGGAGGCAGGGGGCACAGCAGGCAGGAGGAAGGTCTGAGGGGCCCAAAGAATACACCAAGGGCCAAGAGGGTGCTGATGCCCTGGCCACATGACCCCACAGTCTCCCCTTCTAGGAATGAGGATCGCAGCAGAGAGAATGCCATAAGTACTCGGCACAGCAGTGTTTACTGATGCCCAGGTACACTGATCTGGACCTCGGGGGTGCTGGGGAACAGCCCAGGCCCTGAAGCCCTCTGAGTGCTCTGAGCCTGAGGAATGCCTCTACAAGGGAGGAGGCTGGGAAGAGAAGGAAATATTTCCAAAGCTCCGGTCAAGGGCAGGCCTAGGCTTGCTGTCACAGTCCAGGAGGGAGCAGGAGAGGAGGACAATCGGGAACAGGGGGTGGAAAAGCTCAGGGGCACTCAGGTGGCTCGGCTCCGCAGGAGAGCTGTCCAGCACTGGGGTGAGCTGCCTAGAGAGGCAGTGAGAAGCCCATCACAAGTTGTCCATTCAGCACCTGGGTAACCTCTTAGATTAGAGGATGTCAAGGTTGGAGGGGCTTTCAGTCTTCTTCATTGTATGCACAAGGAAACTGAGGCCCAGAGAAGCCAAAGGACTTGCTCAAGGTCACATCATGATGAGTTGGTCACAGAAGAAGACCGGCACCCAGGTCTCCCTGCTCCCGGTTAGGACACCACTCCACACAGGCCCTCCTCAGCAGACCCAGAGCCAATACTGTGTGTGAGGGCCACGCCTGGACCGAGGCTGCTGGTTTCACTCCCACTAGCTGCACTTGCCTGACCCTACCGTGGTGCTGCTCACAAGCCCAGCCCCTGCCGGCCACTCGCCGCTGCATCCATGGTGCACAGTAGGAGGTAAGGGTGTCAGGGGTGTCAGCCCAGGACTGCCAACAGGGGATAGACTCATGGATGCTGAATCCTAATCCCCAAGGCTCTGCAGCACCGGGAAGGGGCTGAGTGCCTGGACCCACACCCACCAGCGGTGCCACCCTGGGAAAGCCATTCATCTACTTTGAGCCTCAGTTTCCTCATCTGTAAAACAGAAATAGTAACAGATCCCCTGAACCTGATCCCTGAACCTGACCCCCAGCCTGGGGTAGAGAAAAGGGGAGAGTCAGAGTCAGCCTGGGGTGGGGCAGGGAGAAGGGAAAAGGACAGCCCCTATATAGACACCGACCCTTGAGCCAGAGCTCAGCCATGTGAGGATTAATGAGATGAAGGAGATAACAGTAGCTAGAACATCCTATTATGTCGCAAGGGCTCAATAAAGTAGACGTTGACTTTTTCTTTTTTTAAACTGTCTGAGGCACTGGAACAGAAAGGGCCCTGCTCTGCTCCCTCCTGGCTGGGTGGCCTGATAAGGCTCTTTCCCTCTCAAGCCCCTTTGCTTCATCTAAAGTCAGCATTTGGCTCAGTGGTCACAAAGGTCCCAGCCAACTCAGTGCTGCGTGTCTACTGTGGGCTTTCCCAGACATTCTCCAAGTTGGGGAGCCACCTCGTTAGCATCCCTTTTCCAGACACCTCAATGGGGGAACATCTGAAAAGCATCAGGGCCTTGCTTAGGGGAGGCCAGGCATCCACTGCCTCATTTCCACCTTCCAGACCCTTGCGAGATGAGGCCACCCCACTGCCACCCACGCCTCCCTTGCTCCCAGCCATCCTCCCTCTGCCGTGAGAAAAGGGCTGCTTTCTGGATGGAGTAAGGGGCATTTATTCATTCAGCACGTGTTATGTGCCAGGCAGGGCACCAGGCCCTGAATGTCAGAGCAACTTAGAGATGAGGACAGCATGCCCCACTTTCACCCAAGGGAGCTAGCTCCAAGACTGGCCCCGGGTCACACTAGTCAGTGGCACAAGAGAGACTTGAACCCAAATTCTATACTCTACCCTGGAGCAGCTTTGTAGGGTCCTAAGCTGAAGAAGGGTAGAGGAGGACAGGACATGGACTACAGTCTCCCTGAACCTGACCTCTGGCCTGGGGTGGTGAAAAGGGGAGAGTCAGGGTCAGCCTGGGGTGGGGCAGGGAGAAGGGAAAAGGACAGCCCCGGGGCTGCATAGAGACAGGGACCCTTGAGCCAGAGCTCAGCCTAGACATTCCTCCCTCTCATCTCGTCATCTGCCTGGGGGCTTTCTGTGGGGCTCAGGTTTATGGAAATGTGTACCCTCCAGTCTCAGCAGGGAGAAGAGGCTGCAAAGAGAGCAGGGAGTCACTGCAAATCAAAGTGCAGTCCACCAGCCAAGCTGACTCTCCCAGCGGGGCAGGTGGACCACAGTCAGCAGCCAAGGCAGGATTCCCAGTGCGGGGAGGTGGCCATGCAGGGTGGGGGGTGCGCCGGCAGACTCATGTTGGAATCATCCACCATCCGTCCACCAGGTGGCTTTGGGCAATGTCTCCCAACAAGGTTGGAGGACTGAGCAAGATGGATACATGCGCACACATCCATGTATGTAAGTCTCAGCACTGCCTGGCTCCTAGCACACAATCAGGAGAAGGTGCAAAGTGAGAAATGCTAATGCTTCTTGAGAATGAGGGACACAGGCAGGAGTTCCTGCCGGTTGGAAAGACAGGTAAGCAAAAGGTTAGTGACAGATACCCAAGGACTGTAGGAGCCCACAAAAGGCCCCCCACCCAGTTTAGACAGTCAGGGAAGGCTTCTCAGAGGAGGGGACATTTGAGCTGGGCAGAGGGATGAGGTACAGGGAGACAGAGGTAAATAGCGCATCTAGGATAGGAGGCAGAGGAGGAGTTAACGGCAGGCTGAGCCCATCCCAGATGGCTCGTTTGCCTAGTGATGCATTTGGGCTTTGTCCTGGAACAAAATTCCCAAGAAGAGCTTCATTGGTTTTTATTAGAAACAATACTCCAACATCGAAAACTCCCCAAATGCCTGATCTTCTAGACTTCCCTAGACCACTCCACAGAGGCCCACAGAGTTGAAATCTCTTAAAGGGGAGGCGTGGGGAGGCTATGACTGAGTTTCTGGGCTGCGGAGGGACCCTGAAGGCCTGATTGAAGTAGGTCTAGGAAGGTGTTGACTCCTCAAGATCAAGCAGGACCCAGGCCTCCAGCACCCACCTGAGACTCCTCCTCCCCATGGCTCCCTGTGACCTCTATACTGCCTCTCTCTGGGGTGGCCCCAGGATGTGCCTAATACAGGGCAAGTAGCAGGGACGGTGGGACAGACGCAACATTACAGATCAGGACTGAGGATGGGGAGGTTGGCTACCATCTGACTGAGAGCTCAGTGAAGAGTCACTTAGCCCAGGACTGCCAACAGGGAGACAAACTTCCTGTCCCAATGTCTCCGCTGGGCTGTGTGTCTCCAGGCAAGAGCTAGGACCAGTGCAGGGAGGGATGGAGGGCCATGGACTGGGGCTGGGGCAACAGACCTCTGCTCAACACAGGGAGGGAGTGAGCTTCCTGTCCCCAGTGGTATGTAATCAAGGGGCTGCTACAGAAGGGAGGCCTGCCCTCTGCGAAAAGACTTAACTGAAAACAAAGGCCTCTTAAGTCCAGGCCTCACGAAGGGGAAGACCCCAGGCAAGTTGGAGGAATTCTCGGGGCCTGAGACATGCATCTGTCGAAGGGGACGTTCTTTGCCTGCTGATGTGCCATGTGAGGAGCCACAGCGAGCGCACTCGGCAAAGCACTGTACAAATGTGCAGCATTATCGTCATCATTCGAAACAGGCTTTCTGAAGAGTAGGCCCCGCAGGACCCAGGAGAAAGGCATCCCTTGCCTTCTATTGGAACCATGTGTTCCCAATGAGGTAATGGATGAGAAGGCACTTTGTAAAATGTAAATCCTAGCACAAATGGTAGTTGTTATCATTGCCATTATCATCATGATGACGGTGCAAGGATGATGATGATGAGGGCTGTTCTCCCATCTCCTGCTGTGGGGACCCCAAGTGGCCAAAAATAATCAACCGTGGATCCTGAGGGCAAACCCATCACATGTGGGCCATCAGCCTCCTGGTTTGTAGGCAGCTACGGCGGGGCAGTTTCTAACAGGCCTGGCCAATCCAGAAGGGCCGCCACATTGCCATTGTAATCAGGTTCCCCAGATCCCCCAAGGCCGAGCTAATTATCCCTCCCACCCTCACCCCCAAATCTATGCCTCCTTCTCCACCTCCAGATAGTCAGAGCATCGTGCTAGACAGCTTCCTCTGGCCCGCTTGTCCATCCAACCAGTCACCCATAATAGTGACAGCTAATGCTTACCGAGCACCAGTGTGGGCTGAGACTGTTCTAAGCCCTTTGCAGAGGCCATCTCCCCTGGCTCTCTCTATAAAGCAAACACTGTAACACCCCATTTTATAGATGGAGAAACTGACACACAGAAAAGGTAACCACCCAAGGTCACACAGCTGATAAGCACTGGAGCCAGGATCTGAACTCACAGATTCACTGACAACCCGAGCCCATGAGCGGCCTCTTCCATCTCCCAAGAGCCTGTCACAGCTCTGCCACTGAGCTCCATGACCACTCCCACCACCCTAGACCGGGCCCCAGCACCTCCCGTTTCAGCCTGTGTGGCCCCAGCCCCGTTTGCTCCCTTGGCCTGTCTCCCACAGCCAAGTTAGTAACTCAGGGGCTCGGACCTTCTTGTTCTTTCCTAGGTCTCTAAATTCTGGTACAGGGCTGCGCCCACAGTAGGTGGACACCAATGAGCTCTGATTATACTGAAGCGAACCAAACCCACTTCAGAGGCGTGGAGGCTGCCAAGGCTGAGGAGGGGACCACAGAAGGCAAACAAATGGTTCCTGGGTGCCAGGCGCCATGCTGAGCACTTTCCGTGTGCTATCTCATTTCAACCAAAGACCATTCCAGGGACAACTATGCCGCCGGATAGATGGAGGCCCCTTCGTCCCACCAGCTGGGGTGCCCTCCTCTAGACTCCAGAGGAGAGAGCCCCAAGCTGGGCTCCGGGGCCTCGCCTCACTGCCCTTCATGGCACAGAGCCGCAGCTCCCTCACCTGTCCTCGGGGCAAGCCAGCCCTTTCTGGAAGGGTGGTTGGGGCAGTTGGAGGAGCAAACACAGGTCAATCACTGGCCAGCTCTAGCATATCACTGGAGCCCCGAGAGCACTGGCTGCCTGAGCTCCATGGAGGTCTCTCTCGGGGTCAGGACAAAACGTTCCAAGGCTGAGCCGCAGCTCCCTCCAGGCCAGCGGCGGGGCGGCCCGAGGCAATAGCCCTTACAAGGAGCCAGGATTTATGGCTCACATCCTCAGAAAAGGCTCCTCTGATGTGGCTCCAGACGCCTCAAAGGAACTGGAAAAGACTAAGGGGGGAGATGGGAGCCACCCCTCCCTTTTCACTGACTGCCCTCCTGCCTGTTACTGTCCAATTGATCTGGAAGGTGGCAGAGAACCCAACTCAGAAAAAGAGGGCAATCCAGAACCCACTCTGCACAGAGCCTGGCCCTAGCCAGCCAGAGTCGAAAATAGCCCTGACGGGATCCACACAGTGCCCACTTCCAGGGGAAAGCCCAGTTCCACAAGAGACTCTGGTGTGCTCCCACCCAACACCCCACACCTCACACCAGCAGAGACCAAGTCACTCCCTCTACCATGGTGGGTATTAATCCCACACTGCTCCTGCTGGCCTCCAGCCTAGAGCATCCTGCCTCTCATACTCCCCCTCCAGGAAGCCCTCCCGGATGCTTCCTACACTAGAGGCAGGGTCAGAGTACGATGTACTGCTGATTATGTCCAGCACCTGGCACATGGCAATGCTCATTAAATATTTACCAAATGGACAGATGAATTACCTGAATTTGTAGAGTTTGCAAAGAGCACTTGCCTCTAATGTCATAACGTGCAGACAACCATAACAAGGGAAAAGTACTCAGCATTCAATATGGGAAAAGTCTTCAGTAGTTTACACCTATTAGTTTTCATTTAAGGCACAGTAACTGAGCTTCTACTCTGTGCCAGACACCATTCTAGGCCCTAGGAACAGAGAGCAGTGAGCAAACAGAAACCCCTGCCCTCACAGAGCTGACATTCTAGTAACACAAACAGCAAACAAACAGTTGCACTCATCAGCTAGTGATATGTGCTGTGCAGAAAAAAAAAAGCAGGGAGGGAAGCTGGGACCTGGGGTATGGGGTGCAATTGGAAGCAAGTTGGTCAGGGAAGACTCCAAGGGGCTGATGGCTGAGCAAAGACCTGAAAGAGGGAGGGGGCATGCCAGGAAGTTTTCTCAGGGAAGAGTATTCCAGTCAAAGGGACCAACAAGTGCAAAGGCCCTGGGGCAAGAGCACAGGTGGTCCCAGGGTGAGCAAGGAGGCCTCTGTGGCAGGAGGAGGGGGAGGGCAGTACAAGATGAGGCCAGAGCGAGCAACAGGGTGAGGAGGCTACTGCTGCCATTGTAAGTAAGGACTGTAGCTTTCAATTCTGTGAGATGGCAGCTGCTGGAGGGTTCTGAGAGAGCCTATGTGTGAACAGGACCCTGGCAGCAGGGAGGCCAGACAGGAGGCAACACCGCCGTAATCCAAGCAAGAATGGTGCTGGCTTGGGCCAGGATGACAGCAGGGAAATGACGAAAAGGGGTCAGATTCGGCCTATTTTGTCAGGATAGAACAAGATTTGGGGCTGCTGTAGATGCATAGGGGAGAGAAGAGACAAGGGGACTCCAAAGCTTCTGGCCTGGGCAACTAGTAGGAACATGGGAAGGCTGTGGGGTTGTATGTTGAGGGCACCAGGGGTTCATTTTGGATGTAAGCTGGAGATCTTTTAGACATGCAACTGAAAAATGGAGTAGTGCAAAGTGCAGAGGCAAGATCCAAACTGGAAATATCAATTTTGAATCTACCAGATGATATCCAAAGACATCAGTGTGGATGAGATCAAGACAGCAAGTCTAACAGCTGAAGGGTGTGGTGACTCACACCTGCAATCGCAGCTACACATGAGGCTGCGGGAGAGGACTGCTTGAGTCCAGGGGTTCAAGGCTGCAGTGAGCTATGATCACGCCACTGCACTGCAGCCTGGGCAGCATAGCTAGACCGTGTCCCTTTAAATAAAGAGCTGGAGTAGACAGATGCAAACCCTGGGGCATGGGCACTTAGTCGTCAGAAGAGGAAGACTCAGCAGAGGTGAGTGAGAAGCAGCTATCAAGGAGGTAGAACCAAGAGGTAACCTTCAAGCAAACAAAGTGTATTAAGGAGGGAGCAAGTGTCTGTATCAGCTACTACTGAAAGGTCAAACACAATGACACCTAAGAAATGACCCTTGGATAGGGCAACATCGAACGTCCTGAGGACCTTAATTTTGGTGGCATGATGGGGATGAGAGCCTGGATGGAGTAGATTTAAGGGAGAAAAGGAAAACAGAAAACGGGTATTAACTCATTTAATCCTCATGACAATCCTATGAGGTCAGTACTACTTGGCTCACAGTCACAGATTTAAAACTGGGAGGTGGGAAGCACCAAGGGCTAACCAGAATGCACGAGGTTGCACAGCCAGGAAGTGGTGAAGCCAGGCTTTGAACCTGGGCTAGCTGGCTCAAGGACCTCTGGCCTCAACACTCTGCTCTGCTCTCCCTCACTCTGATGAGCATTCAACCACCTGTCTACTGTGCACCTGCTACGTGCCAGGGCTAGTGCCTCACAAACACAACCTGGACAGCAGCTGTCTTCTTTCAACCAGCCCAGGTTGGTTGTTATCTTCCTACCTTGCAGATGAGGAAAACTGGGCTCAGCTGGTAGGAGGTGAGACCAGCATTTGCACCCAGGTCTGGCAGACTCAGATGCCTGTGCCTGTAACTGATAACTTTCAGTTAATCTAGTGTCTAAACTAATCCCAGGTCTCACTAGATTAGACACTTGCTCAGTCATGGACCAGACCAACCACCCTAATTTAGGATCCCCAAATCCCACTGGCTGATAAAGAGCCCAGGTACCACAAGCAGCTCTCAGGTCCCTTTAGGGTCTGGCCTGCCTCCTCTCTAACCTCATCTTCAACCCCACCTCCCACCCCTACTCTGCCCACTCCTGGGGATCCAAAACCAGGCCTGGCAGATTTGAAGCCTGGGCTCTTTTCCCCAAAACCACAGCAGAGAGAGGTAGTGAGTCCAGGCAAGCCCCTGGATGGCAGAAATAATCCCATGCACCTCACACCCTCTACAGCACTCACCGAACCCCTTCCCACTGGCGGGTCTGTGGGCCAGGCTGGGGAGACGGCAGGGCAGGGGTGAGGAAGTCAAACTCTGCTATGCTCCCAATGCCTTCCTCAGTGATCTTGCCCCTCCCTCCTCAGAGGTTCAACCTGCCCTAGAACGAGGGACCAGCCTTCTCCCAAGATGACCCTACAGCTGCTTCATCTTTGTCTTCAGAACGTCACCTCCTTTCATGCCCATTTACTGTGCTGCTTATCCCTACACTACTTCATTCACTCACTCGTTACAAGGGAACCTCCTTCTCCTAGTGTCTTCATTTGAGGTTCAGTTTCTCTTGGGAAAAATGTCGATAATGACAATGTATACTTCCAGGGCTATAATGAGAATAGAAGAGATTCGAAGGGTGAAGAGCACTTTGGGAACTGCAAAGCACTGGGCACGTGTGTGTGCCACCCCCGAGCCTTCCCTGCAAGGCCAGTGGCACCCGCCCACCCACAACAGCACTTGGTCCACTCCAGGTGTATCAACTCACAAATCTCCCTCTCTATATAGGAGCCCCATGACGACCCCACATCCCACTCAAACCACTTATCTTGCCCCTTAGTTTGCATGGCACACTACAGTTCACACACTGCTTTCACAGCTCTTGAAGGAGCCCTCATTAGTCACATGCTATGGATGAAGAAACAGAGGCTTGGACCAGGTGAGCACATCCCCAGGGTCACTCAGCCAGGGAGGAGTGGGGCTTCACCACGGCTCAAGCTCCATCAACTCTGGCCCAGCCCTTCTTTGGTCGTGGTGTGGCTCCAAGGTCCACTCTCAACCTTGACACTGAGTCAGCCTTCTCATCTCTCTTCCAGACTCACAGATTCTCACCGCACATTTGTACTGCTACAATAAAACACCTAACATTGGGTAATTTATAAGGAACAAAATTTATTTTCACAAAGTCTTGAAGGCTGAGAAGTCTTATGACCAAAGCGTCAGCATCTGGTGAGGGCCTTCTTGCAACAGAAAGCAAAAGGGCAAGCTAGCTGAAAGCTGCACTAAGCCTCTTCTAGAAGGGCCTTAATCCCGCTAATGAGGGAGTAGACCTGATGGCCTAATCCCCTCTTACAGGCCCCACCTCTTAGTACTATTATGTTGCCAACACCTAAATTTTGGAGCGGCCCCATTCAAACCATTGCACATGCCTTCAGTAGTTCTCTACTGTCCTTGGGTAGCAATCTAGTTCATCACCAGGTCCCACAATCCAGTTCAGCACCATGGCCCCCACAGCCCCATCTTATTTGGTCCCTCTGGGCTCTATGGCCTCATCTTGTTCCATTCTCCTCTCTGCCCTCAACAAATCTGCTTGCTCACAACAGCGTCTGCTCCATGGTATTGCAGGGAGCAACAATAATCCACTCCTCTAATTAAACTCTTTTCAATTACACCTGGGTTTCTCAACCTCAGAACTACTGATATTTTGACAGCAATAGACACTTCTTTGTTGTGAGATTTATCCTGTGCATTATACAACGTTTAGCAGCATCAAGACTCTCTACATACACATATACACATACACTCATGCTCCATGTAACAACGTTTTAGCTGATGACAGACCATATATACGAGCTGTCCCATGAGATTACAATCCTGTAGTTTAACTATACCTTTCATATATGTGTGTGTGTGTGTACACACACACACACATACACACACACACACACACACACATACACATATATATATATACACATTTTTTTTTTTTTTGAGACAGAGTCTTGCTCTTGCCCAGGGTGGAGTGGCACAATCTTGGCTCGCTGCAACGTCTACCTCTCAGGTTCAAGCGATTCTCCTGCCTCAGCCTCCTGAGTAGCTGGGTTTACAGGTGCCCGCCACCACACCTGACTAATGTTTTGTATTTTTAGTAGAGACAGGGTTTCACCATATTGGTCAGGCTGGTCTCAAACTCTTGACCTCAGATAATCCGCATGCCTCAGCCTCCCAAAGTGCTGGGATTACAGATGTGAGCCACCACACCCAGCCCTAGGTTTAGATATGTTTAGATACACAAATACTTACCATGTATTACAGCCGCCTAGTATTGGGTACAGTAGCATGCTGTACAGGTTTGTAGTCAAGGAGCCATAGGCTATCACCGTGTAGCCTAAGTGTATAGCAGACTAGCCCATCTAGGCGTATGTAAGTATACTCTACGATGTTCACACAACAGCAAAATCAACTATGATATGTTTCTCAGAACATACCCACAACCTTGGGCAACACATGACTCTGTGGATGGTGAGGGGTTGGAGGCTGAAAGACAGGGTCACGTCTGGGTTCCTTCTGTACCCCTCACTTTTAAGAGGCACACTACATTTTATTTTACAAGGTGCTTTCATACCCATTGTCCCCTTTGGCCCTTGTAAACCCCCCCGCGATGAGTTACCCCACATTACAGATGAGGAAACTGAGGCACAGATCAGGCCTGACAATCTAGCTAAGCTGGGCCCTCCTAGCTCAGGACTCCTTAGCCCTCTACCTGGGCCTCCACTCATGTGTTCCCCAGCAGTCGCTGAACATGTCCTCTGTGCCTGGCCCTGAGCTCATCCTCCCCTGCCCTGGAGGAGCTCCCAGGCGAGAGGCCTGGACATGGAGATGTGTGCTCAAGTGTCATAGGGGCTACAATGGGGCACCCACAGGAAGGGGGTAGAGGGCGAGCAGAGCTCCATGTTGCCCACTCCGTGGGCCCATGAGCCCCCTCCCATGCATATCGCTACCAACACAGGGCTTGGATCCCAGCGGGTGGTTGAGGAGGGAGAAATGAAAGAAAGGGAGCAGGGAAGGGGAGGAGTAAGAGGAGGCAGAGAGAAGGGGAGATTTGTCTACCAGGTAAGGCTAGTGAAGACCCCATCCCCTGCACATACCCAAGCTGGGTCAGGTACTTCCTAGTCATTCATCACAAACATCCACTCAGTATCCACTCTGTGCCAGGCTAGAGGCTGGAGTCTTTCAGAGGACAAGCCGGACACACCCCAGCCCCTGTGGATCTTATAGGCTGCAGGACGTCTAGGCTCCACAGCCCCAGTGCTGCCCTCGATCCCAGCCCTCCTGCTATGTGCCTGTCCCACATAGACTAGGACTCCCAGAAAGCAGAGACCAGGTCCAAGCCTTTGCTGTGTCCCCCACATGGCCCATTTATTGGCTGAACTGAAGAAATCATGCATCTGAGGATCTGGGTAACAGGGGGTGAGGGGACTGCTTTAGAGAGGAATTCCTGCTCAGGGCAGCAGCTTGCAGCCCAGCCAAGGCCCAGCCAGCTTGTTTTGTCAGACGAGCAGTAGATACTTAAAGTGGGACAGACTCCGTGACAACACATGGAGATTATTGGTCTGGCTTTTTATCTGCTTTTATCTAAATGATCCAAAGCATAAAACAAGAGTGGCTCAGCAGCCACAACCCAGGCCAGGATCCTATTTCTGGACTGGACCGCTCTCTGGATTCAATATTAAACCAACCCTGGCCAAGCATGGCTCAATCGACAAGAACCTGAATGCTCCCCCAGCCCAAACCCACATCTCCTACAAGAGGAGGCAGCTGCCCAGAGTCACAAAGCACCTGGCCAAACAAAGACAGAACAACTCTGGCTGTGTGAGATTTTTAAAACCTTCTGGACTATAAATCTCCAAACAGTGAGACTCCTCCTGACAGATCCCAATCAGATGCCCCCCTTTTCTAAGCTCTCTAACTTCTTAGCATGTCATCTTAGATGTCTACGTTATCTTACCAAGAAGACTGTCATTGATTCGAAGACAAGGATGCGTCTCACTTGTTGCTCCCTGCTCCAGACCCCAGTACACAGGAGGTGCTTAATACAAATTTGTGGTTTTCACATCTTAGCAGTTTTCTAGGAGGAAGACACCTTCCATCCAACCCCTAACACATCAGCCACATGGAATTCCAAAGGAATAAATGGCAAGTCCTGTGATGGGATTCAAATTGCTTCGTGCCGGGTCTCCCTGAGTTCCCATGGCAGAGCTCCGGCGTCTGTGTCAACTCCTAGGGTAGAACTAACCAGACTCCGGTCTAACATTTGTTCCCAAGTCAGCCTCCCTGACTGTGCCCTGCCTGAGGGGCCTTATTCATCTTTGCTCTGCAGCACCCAGCGTCTCACCTGGCCCATGAAAGGAGCTTACTGGTTCTTTGTTAAATGAAGATGTTCGTCACCTTATTATTTACCATAGCAAATGAAAAGCAGGCAACAATTTAAATGTCCAGCAATAGAGGAGGAATTGTGTAATTATATCAGAGTGTGTGCACATAAAGAAATAGTGTGTGACCATTATTTTGAGAGGATGTAGCTCACAAAGAAAAATTTTTAAGTAGAATATAAAAGTATCATCCATGCCATGATTCAAACTATGTTTAAACCATGCATGTGGACAGAGGTCAGAAAGGAGCAGTGAGCAGGGGAAACTGGTGATGTTTTTGTGGGGTGAATTTGTGTAAGAATGCATCTCGGAGAGAGATCCAAGATGGCTGATCACTAGCAGCTCGGGATTGTAGCTCCCACTGAAAGCGCAAAGAAGGAGAGGACGCCACACCTTCACATGAATTCTTGTTGCTCACGCACCAGGAGATTCCCAGCGGAGGAGCCCCACGGGTCGCCAGCGTGACTCTTGTGACCGGCGAGGCGGTTTTGCCGGCACCTCGGAGCGTCGGTTCTCGGTGCAGAGTCGGAAAAGCACCCTCAATCTTAACGCCGCTGATTTAGTCGGTGCAGTGGGTTGCTCAGATTTCGGCGCTGAGAATCAGTAAGTTGGACGTCCACTCAGAAACCCAATTACAAAGACGGTAATTATAAAGACCACAGATGGATAAATCTACAACGAAGGGAAGAAAACGGTCAAAAAAGGCTGAGAATACCCAAGATCAGAACGCCTCTTCCTCAGCAGGGGATCCCAGTTCCTCATCAGCAACGAAACAAGACTTGATGGAGAACGAGTGTGTTCCAATTACAGAAGCAGGCTTCAAAACGTGGATAATAAGAAACTTCTGTGAATTAAAAGAACTTGTTCTAACACAATCTAAAGAAACTAAGAACTTTGAAAAAAGGTTTGACGAAATGTCAACAAGAATACAAAATTTAGAGAGGAAAATAAGTGAATTGATGGAGCTGAAAAACACAACACGAGAACTACGTGAAGTATGCACAAGTTTTAACAGCCGAATTGATCAAGCAGAAGAAAGGATATCAGAGGTCGAAGATCAACTCAATGAAATAAAACAAGAAGACAAGACGAGAGAAAAAAGGATAAAAAGGAACGAGCAAAGTCTCCAAGAAATATGGGACTATGTGAAAAGACCTAAACTACGCTTGATAGGTGTACCTGAATGTGACGAAGAGAATGAATCCAAGCTGGAAAATACGCTTCAGGACATTATTCAGGAAAATTTTCCCAGCCTAGTAAGGCAGGATAATATTCAACTCCAGGTAATACAGAGAACACCACAGAGATATTCCTCAAGAAGAGCAACTCCAAGGCACATAATCGTCAGATTCACCAGGGTTGAAATGAAGGAGAAAATACTAAGGGCAGCCAGAGAGAAAGGTCAGGTTACCCACAAAGGGAAGCCTATCAGACTTACAGCAGATCTCTCAGCAGAAACCCTACAAGCCAGAAGAGAGTGGGGGCCAATATTCAACATCCTTAAAGAAAAGAACTTTCAACCCAGAATTTCACATCCAGCCAAGCTAAGCTTCACATGTGAAGGAAAAATAAAGTTTTTTGTGAATAAGCAAGCACTCAGAGATTTCATCACCACCAGGCCTGCTTTGCAAGAGCTTCTGAAAGAACCACTACACATATGAAAGGAACAAACAGTATCAGCCTTTCTAAAAAAATTATCAAAAAGAGCATCAATATAATGAAGAATTTACATCAACTAATGGACAAAATAGCCAGCTAATGACAGTATTAAACTCACATATATTATTATTAATTCTAAATTTAAATTGACTAAATCCCCCAATCCAAAGACAGACAATTTGAATAAAAAACTAAAACCCATCAGTATGCTGCATCCAGATCCATCTCACATTCAAGGATACACAAAGACTCTAAACAAGGGATGGAGAAAGATTTACCAACCAAACAGAGAGCTAAAATAAATAAATAAAAAGTAGAAGTTACAATTAAGCAACAAAGATCAAAAGAAGCAAAGAAGGACATTATATAATGATAAAAGGATCAATGCAACAACAAGAAGAGCTAAAGATCCTAAATATATACGCACCCAATACAGGAATACCTAGACATACAGGACTTATAAAGAGACTTAGACTCCCACATAATAATAGTGGGAGACTTCAACATTAATATTAGACAGATCAATGAGACAGAAAATCAACAACGACATTCAGGTCTTGAACTCAGATCTGGAACAAGTAAATGTAATTAACATTTATGGAACTCTCCACTTTAAATATACAAAATATACACTCTTATCAGTACCACATCATATCAATTTAGAAGTTTAAATGAAATCTTGGTTGGCTCCTTGTTTGTTATTCTCTTCCCTCATTTTCTTTCATGTCTCCATTATTAAGGACAATTATAGGCATACCCATATTTAGACTGCATTCTAGCCTGGGCAATAAAGCAATACCCCCATCCTCTCTCCCTCTTCCTCTTTCTCTTTCTTCCTCTTCTTTATTCTAAAAAAAAAAAAAAAAAAAAAAAGAATGCATCTCATTTTAAGTTCTTGCTATAATGCCAGCAGTGAGGAATTTTTAAAACTAATTTATAAAAGAACAGGAAGGTGAAAACCTGTCTAAGGAGCAGGGCATATTTTTAAAGGATAGAGGATTTAAAGGATGATGTTTAACACACACAGTCAACAAACTGATGAGATTTCAAGCTCCATTTACCAAAAGAAAAATGTTCAGGTGCAAATACTGTCTTCCTGGGCCCAGAAAGGCCAGGTCCATCAGGCTCAGCTCCTGGCACCACGTTCTAAAAGGAGCTTGGGTACCTGCATTTGGAGAAGTGTGCCCAAGGCAGATGGCCCAGGGTGTCAGCTTCTGGAAAAGAGAGGCCCATGGCCCCCAGTGCCTGAGGCCTCACAGAGCAAAACAAGGATCGACGGAAGAAGTTATAAGGGCACAGATTTCACTAAATATAATAATCGTCTTTGAAAGTAGTGAGCTCCCCATCACTAGAGCTATTCAGGGACAGTCTGGAAGCCCTCCCTTAGGAATACTTTAGGGAGAGGCACATGAATTTCATGTATGGTATGGAAAATGGCATATATATTTATTAAGTACCTATATAAATTAGAATGCACTTTAAGTACATGTTATTTCATTAAAGCTTGATAAATTTTTACAGATGAGGAAATCGAGGCTTAGGAAAGTGAAACAGTCTGCTTAAGTTCGCCAAGCAGGGATTCGAACCCAGATCTGCCCAACTCCAAAGCTCCTTCCTCTCCCTCTCAACTTTCAACTTTTTAAATATTATATTTGTTAATAAGAATTGAGTTTGAATCCTCATTCCCACCTCCACCTACTGTAGGATGAGAAAATTCTCAGCTTTTCCCTCTGTGAGCGCCTGGGAGACACTGCAGGTGCTGGCCAAGCTGGTGGTGGCCAGCTGCAGGGTATGAGGGCCAAGGCCAGTGGAGTCAAGGCCTGCCTCCAGATAGCCCTGAACCCATCACACCCAGCCATTCCCCCAGTCCAGGCACTGCAATGGGACAGAGGCCCAGGGTACATGCTAAGCCTTCCCAGGGCTCCTGTTGGGGCCTGAGAGTAGACTTAGGAAGCAGGGCAGGGCAGTGGGCAGAACACTGGATGAGGAATCCCGAGGTCTGGCCTCCATCACCTTGGGCAAGTCAGGCTGTCATCCTTTGTACAAAATAAAACCATTCTACCCACCTGACCCAACTCAGAGCCATATGGAGTTCCTCCCGCAATGCTCTCTCACCTTCCCATCTGTTAACTCCTACACATCCTTCAAGACCCAGCTCCAAGATCACCTACTCTGTGAAGCTATCCCTGATCACCTCTTTCCTCTGGGCCTAGAGTGACTTACTCTGTGCTGCTCTAGTATTCAGAACATCCCCTATGGTTGGACCATTTATTCAGCTATGGGTCTTGGAGCAGTCTCCAACTGCACAGAGCAGCGAGCTGGATTGACAACAAGGCCTCTCTGCCAACCCACACCCAACTGGCCCTTGAGGTCTTGCATTTGCAGATCTATGTGAAGTCTGCCTGCAGCCTCTGGTGCTTTGTTTGACAATGTGCCCTTCGAACCTTTCCACCTGCTCCTCTCTCTCTCCTTCCCCACACAAAGCCCGAGCTTTCTCTCTTTCCATGCCCCAAAGCACCCAGCTCAGGGCTAGGTATGGTGAAACCCCGTCTCTACTAAAAATACAAAAAATTAGCTGGGCATGGTGGTGCGTGCCTGTAATCCCAGCTACTCAGGAGGCTGAGGCAGGGGAATTGCCTGAACCCAGGAGGTGGAGGTTGCGGTGAGCCGAGATCGTGCCATTACACTCAAGCCTGGGTAACAAGAGTGAAACTCTTTCTCAAAAAAAAAAAAAAAAAAAAAAAACAGACCGTGATCGCCCAGATCAGGCTGGCCACAGCAGCAAGAGTGCCCTGGAGCTGCTGTGGTCCTCCCCTCCCCTCTGCTGGGACGGGCTGCAGGACTCAGGCAGAGTGGGCCCTCCCCAAGGCCCAGCCTGGCCAGACTGTCCCCAGGTCTCTTCCCAGCCAGGTCACTCCAGTGTCGGGTGCATTATTCCCTGAGCTGGCAAGCACTTCATGTTCCC
The DNA here is from genome assembly GCF_048565385.1 of Saimiri boliviensis. NCBI lineage: Eukaryota > Metazoa > Chordata > Mammalia > Primates > Cebidae > Saimiri > Saimiri boliviensis. Next base: position 52,169,583 of record NC_133459.1, read on the forward strand.
TACAATCTCATGCCTATAAAGGCCTAAGTGGCGCCAATGATCGTGGAAGCCTCGTTCCAGTCTGGGTCCTCATGAGTCCCCCTCATCTCCCAAGCCCACAGTCAGTTCAGGCTCATAAGCGCTATGTCTTTCACCTCCTGTCCACACCATGCCCATGGAGTTTGTGTTGTTGTTGCCAGTGGAGTGATTTAGAGATAACAGTGATAGAATCACTCTGAAAGGACCTGGATTACCAGTGGGGACACTTGGCCAGGGAAAACAGCCCCAGATACAGAGAAAAACAAAATAAACCCGTGTCTCCAGTTATACTGCATTGAGGGAATGAGCCAAAAGGGATTTACAGAAAGGCAGCAGAGCACAGGGGAGCCGCGGCTTCAAGCCCCAACAACGCTTAGCAGCTGCGAAATCTTGGGCACGTCCCCTCCTTTGGAAAGACTCCCCTGACACCTACCTCCCCAGTAGCCCTACCTATGGACACCTACCACTCCTCAAGCTTCTCATGCATCACCCACTACACTGGATTTCCTCCAAGTCAGGGTTAGATCTGCTCTTCTCAGTCACCCAGCTCAGGGCCTGAGACAGAAGAGCACTGGTGAGCATTTGTTGGATGAACAGATGGATAGAAAAACAAAAGAACAAACAAAGTTCAATTACCTGGGTCTGTTTTTCTCTAGAGCAAGAATTAAGCCACTGTCCATTATACATCCCCTAATGCTAAGCACAATGACTGGTGCACAGTAGATGCTGAAGTCTGCACGAAGGCAAGAATGCATGGAAGCCTGCGTGGTCTGGCTCCTCATCAGGACTGTGGTTAAGAATCCACTAAGGCCAGGCGTGGTAGCTCACACCTGTAATCTCAGCACTTTGGGAGGTCAAGGAGAGCGCATGACTTGAGGTCAGAAGTTTGAGACCAGCCTGGCCAACATGGAAAAACCCTGTCTCTACTAAAAATACAAAAATTAGCTGGGTGTGGGGGCACGCACCTGTAATCCTGGCTACTTGCGAGGCTGAGACACAAGAGTCACTTGAACCCAGGAGGCAGAGGTTGCAGTGAGACTCTGTCTCAAAAAAACAAAAAAGAATCCACTGAGATGGGGGTGAAAACTGCAAATGCCTGTGTGAGGGTGGCTTCAATCCGTGCTACCCAAAGCATGGTCCACAGTCCAGTGGCGTCAGCATCACCAAGAAACCTGCTAGAAATCCAAACTCTCACCCCACCCTATTGAAACAGAATCTCTGGGGACAGGGCTCAGGAATCGAGATATTAACAAGCCTGTCAGGTGATTTTTATGCACAGGAAAGTGTAAGGAACACTGTTTTTCTTTTTTTAATTACAGGTCTAAACTACTTAAGTTCTCTGTGCCCCGGTTTCCACACCTGTAAAATGGGGACAAGAATGCATGTAAATGTGCTCAGAAGAGTCGCAGGCATGCAGGTTCTTGCTGCTGCTGTTGCTGAATACCCAGCCAGGAATCCTGCACCCCTGCATGGTGCACCACACCAGGAGAGGCAGAGAAGCAGACACCGTGCAGTCCCCATGGCTGGAGCTTAGGCGTGGGGTAAAGATACGTTATACCTGACAAGCATGGAATGAAGTGCTTGGTGATGTGGCTGGAGTCCAAGGCTGATCCAGAGGCCCCTGGGATTGAGCTGAAGTCATCCACATAAGGGATGCTAGGCTCACCACCCCACCAAAGCTGGCAGGAAACTTCTCTTTTATAGAAGAGGAAACTGAGGCCCAGAGAGAGGCAAGATTGGCCTGAGGTCACCCAGGCAGTGTGGGACGAGCCAAGCCTGCCATGCAGGCCTCTAAGAGTGATTACAAGCAGATTTCAAATAGAAGTTCCCTGCGGGAGCTGTCACTCATCATGGCCCAGGTGCAGCTGGGACAGGTCACCTGCACACACTTGGTGAATTCACCTTTCCTTACTCACTCTTGTCCAGGAGCCTCACATAGGCTCAAGGAGTCACAGCATCTCACCTGGAGACAGCTGGTTCTCTGCAGCCCCCAGCTTTGCTTGACTGGGGTTGCAGGTGCAGGTCCTGGTAACTCCAGCATCCTGAAATTCCCCAAAATAACCTCTTTCCCGAACCTTGTTAAACTTGCTTTCATTCATGTACTCTCCAAGCATCTCCTGTGTGCAAGTTCTGAGTGAGTAGCTTTAATCCTAGCAAGGACAAGAAAATCATGTACTTGGGATTATTATTCCACCTTTAGAGGTGTGGCTCAGAGAGGGTATATGGCCTGCCTGAGGTCACAGAGCTTGAGCTGGGTCTGACAGTGAAGCCTGTGCTTTGCTGGTGTCCTTGCTGCTTCCCTGAAACAGAAGGTTGGATCGATGCCTGGCTTAGACCCAAATTAAGGCCCACTTTGTGCAAGTCACAGTCCCACTCTGAGTGAACCCAGATCTCCCAAAGCAGGGAAAATATCATCTCTCTCCCGGACCTGTCTGGGGAAACCTAAGAAGACGAAACAAGGAGCTGTGCAAACACGCAGGTGTCACTGACCACCTCTCTCAGCTGGCCTCAGGCAAAGAAAGACACTGCCAGGGGACTTCTCCTCATGGCTCTGAAGGAAAGGGGACTGTTTTCCTCATTTTAACAGAGGCTTACAGAGGTGCAGCAAACACAGAGACACAGACCAGCAAAGTTAGGACTCGAACACAGGTTTTCTGGCTCCTGGGCCAGGGCTCCTTCCAATCAGGGGTCTCACTGTCCTGCCACTTCTTCACCAAAACCTCCCCCCACCCCACAGAACAGTGGCTCCTACCCCACCCCCCCCCACCTCCTCTCCCTACCTGGCCCAGAGAGACAAGCCTGGAGCCAGTAGCCATCAGGACCTTGTCCAAAAATCTCCAGGCAAAAGCAGGAGGGGGAAAAAAGGCACAGTTAAGATCTGAAATTTCTTGAACAGAACCTTCTTTTATATTGAAGAAGAAATCGTATACTTTGGTTCACAGTGCAGGGGAAAAAATTAATCCTTGGATTCGCTTTGGGATTCAGCAAATTAACACCGTTTGCTCTGGTTTGGGGTTTGAGGTTTTGGTCAAGTCTGTGGGATGCAACAATTGGGGACACCCCATCCCACAGGCCCTAAAGGTGTCAGCCTGAGTGGTTCCACTTGAGGGGTGGGGACAAGGAAAGACCCATCAGGGAGGACCAGGCAGGAATCGTGGTTCTCCTTAAAGCTCTGAGCAATCAGCCCAGGCCTGAACTGAGAAGCATCCACCCTTCCCTAGCTCAGGCTCCTCCTCAGTCTGGGCTAAGGGCTGGGCCACTCCCCTCCCCGACACCCTGGCACAGCAACCCAGGGAGGAACCTCTAAGCCTAGGAGATCCAACACATCCCCATCAGCCCTGCCCTGGTCTTCCCAAGGACCCTTCCACCTCCCCACTGCACGGGGCACTCCCTGAGGGCCGGTCCCCAGAACCGAGCACAGTCTACAGATCTGGCCGAGGTAGATATTGAAAAATCACCCTCACTCCCCACCCACCCCCAGCCCAGCCCTGACACAGACATGTTCCTTAAGGACAATCAGGCTGAAACAGGCAGGGTGCAGGTCCTTCCCCAGACCTCGGGCTGAGCCTTCCAGCTTTCCACATTTGTGTCCTGGGGCCAGATGTACCCTCCACCCTGACCTCCAAGAGTGCCCTCTAGTGCTCCCCAGGGCCAAGCCAGGCTGTATCCCTCCCCATCAGCCTCATTTTCAGGGCTAGGAGCTCTAATACCTCCTGAGTTTATTACAATTTCTCTTTCAGGCTTGCCTCATACTAGAATGAGAAGGCTTTGGAACCACATGCCTTCAAATCCCACTTCCAGTCCTGTGGGCCCTCTGGCCTTGCAGAGGCGATCTACAAAACCAGAACGTACCACTTGTTTTGCAGGGTCTCTGGGATTATGTGATGTGACATACAGAGCCCCTAGCTGAGCAATGCACAAAGTGGGTACCCCAGAAGCCCAAGCTCTCCTTCCTCATCCCTGCTCCCTTTGAGGATGGCGCCTGTCTACAGCTCTGATGACAGACGCACATTAGGGGTATAATGAGCTTCTCGAGGGGCTGGCGTTTCCATCAACAAAGCGCTGTGTATAGATTAGTTATAATCGGAGTTACAGTTGCTACATCCACTTTTCACCAATGAACAAAATTGGCAGAACCAGATCGGCTCCTTCTACAAAGGACCAGCAGTGATGCCCACCTTCCAGGTGAGAAGTGGAGGCACAAAGCTGCTGAGTGGCTGGCCAAGGTCGTACAGGCAGTGGGGATGGCGCGGGGGCAGGAATTCAAGTCTGCCAGGCTCCGAGGCCCGGTGGGGAGAAACACCCCACAAATGACAGCCTCGCCTCACCAACACCTAAGCATGTTCCCAAGAGCTCCGCCTGGCTATTGAACGCGAGACAGACGGCCAGAGGAAAAACAACCCAGTTTGGAAGGCAATAAAAATGTGTTTTTTCTTGCTAAACAAATTAGTTTACATCTGGCGATGTACAAATAAATAGAGGGGCCTCTGCGGGTCCGGACCAGACATCTCCCAGGGCCTGGGCCCCACTGCAATTGGACCCAGCCCCGGGCACCCGCGAGGAGCACCCTCACTTCGCACTTGCTATCACGCCGTCTCCGGGATCCACTGAGCCTCCTCGCCTCCTCTCCTGCTTCCCTGTCATCACCTCAAGAACTGGCCATCTTTGGCATTCCTCCAGGCCTTCATCCTGCTTAGGGAAGGAGCAAAGTCCATGGTGTTTCCCTCCCACCTCCCTGCTGCGAGGCCTCCAAAATGTACTCTCCCCTCTGAGCCTCAGCCTCCTCAAGTGTTAAACGGAAACACTGATGCCTTCCTGTCAGAGCTGTGGTGAGAATAAAATACACCTGAGGTCCCTACCACTGCAGCTGGCACTTAGAAAATGGCCTTCAAAAGTGGGATTCCTCCACAGTTCCCTGGCACTGCCAGCTCCTTGGGAAACATACTGACTGTGGATGGCCCGAGGTCTGTTGAGCCTGGTCTTTCTTCCTCATGCTCCTGAGACAGTGGGCACCCCCATCAGACCCAACGATGCCCCCCCAGATGTCCCCTGAGGCATCCTTCCACCCTTGCTATAGAGCCACGCTGAGCAGCAGCGAGCTTCTCTGCAGACTTCGGCCATCAGTTCTCAGGCAGCCTAGGAGGGTGAGGTAGAGGGGGTGTCACTGCCTCAAAATGGGCTGCCACTGTTCGACCGCCACACAGATGAAGAAACTGAGGCCCAGAGAGGTTAGATCACTTGCCTAGCGTCATTTAAAAAGACAAAAAAAGCCAGGTCTCTGGACTCCTAGCACCAACAATATTTTCTAATTCACATTAATGAGAAAAAGCTGGTACCTGACCCCTGAGCCATGAATGGGGAGGTGATGGAGAGATGTACTAAGGGCACAGAAACATCACCTACAGCCTGTCCACATGCTAAAGCCACCATGACTGCCCAGTTCTCTTGGAACTAAAAGGCTGCTGACTTCAAGCCCTGAGTTAAGCGGAAGCATCACCGGGGTGTCGCCACCTGGTTCTATCAGCCAGAACACAGACAGGAACAGCCGGCAGCAGAGCAAGAGTGAGGCTGCTCAGCCTCGGAAACGGGGAAAGTCTCTGACCTCAGTCTTCTGAACTGGAAATGGAAAGCACTGGACAAGCTGAACTGCAGGGTCCCTTCCCTTCCAGGTCCCTTCTATGGACCCAACTTTCCAGCCTGCTTCTGCTGTCAAGTGTGGAGTGCCTGAGTCTGGGTTCCCAGGGAGCAAACCTAAAACCAGGATCCTGGTGCTCCTTCCCTATGACCCCTCCACAGCCTGGGAGGTCACCCCCACCTCTCCTGTCCTCTTCCTACCAGACCCAGGTCCGAAGCTGGGCTCGTGGCCACTGCAGCTGCCCGGGTTCTTAGATGAAGTGGGCAACATGGGGGAGCAACCTTCCATCTCACTTTATCTCCCTCCACTACCTCCAGGCCACCCTGGACCTCTGACGGGAGGGGGAAGGGGCCCACCGCGAGAGGGAACGGCGATGGCAGCCACAAATGCCCCCAGCAACAGCTGCATGACTATAGGAGCTGGGCCTGCAATTAAAATAAACCCCAAAACAGCCTTAAAATAACTACAAGGCATTTCAAGAAGATTGTATTGTTGAATTTACTGTTTGTTTACTGAGACAATCCGAGCTGGGTTTCAGATGAAAGTAGGAGGGAGACCAGATGTGAGGCTGAACGTCTGACCTGAAGCATCTGCTGCTCCAGGAGGAACCCAGGAAAAAGGGCCAGCCCAGAGCAAGGCGGTGAAGACTCAGAGACTCAGACCCCTGCCCAAAGCACAGGCTGCATGGCCCCTCCTCTTCGGGCCCCGGAAAGCCACTTGCCCCGTTTACACAGAGCCCAGGGAGGGCTACTGAGAGGCACCGTGTCCCAGAGAGAAGTCTGAGCTGCAGACGACAGAGATGGGAGTCTGAAGTCAGCCGTGCCTCCTGGACAGGCCCTTGTGCTGCTCTGAGCCTGCTTCCTTGGGACAGCAATCATTCCTGCCCTCCTGCGCTGTTGTGAGGGGCCCGGGGAGGGCTAGAAAGCCCCATAGCATGCTGACACATGGTGAACAAGGCTGGCCCCACTTTTTGACTTCTCTCTCCAGCTCGTTGGCCCTTTCTTGTGAAGAGGATACTTAGAGCTGAAAATCAATGGCTCCTACCCATGCCTGAGGCAGATTGACCTGGGGAAAGGCCATCCCATGTCCCTGCAGCACCCAGGGTGCCCCCAAATGTGGAAGCAGTATGGAGACTCCTGTTTCCCTAACCACCCCATCCAGGCCACATGTCTGTGAACTCCTCGAGGTCAGGAACCAGGTCGAATTCTCCAGATCCCCAGTGCCCAGCCCACATGTCTGCTGAATGAAGGAGGGAGAAGGCAGGTGAGGGAGGCAGGTCTCCACTCACAGGGAGATTCTAAAGGACCTAGATCATCTCAGCCACTAACAGCTTAAAACAAAATTCAGATCAAATATGGTATTTGTCCTTAACAGCTCTGTAAGGGAAGGAAAGGAGGGAGATTTCCATCACATCAGTCTCACAAATAGGAACACAGAGGCCCAAAAAGATTAAGAAAATGCACTTCCCTGTCCACGAACCCCTGCTTTTTGGCAGGAAGTAGAGACTATGTCATGAGTGTGGGGCCTGCCACTCAGTGGCACCAGTACCAGTACCACAGGGTGCGGGGGTGAGAGGGGACAGCCACAGACCTCTGCTCCTGACAGCTGTGTCACCATGCACAAGATACTTAACCTCTCCGAGCTGCTTCCCCTCTTGCAAAATAGAAATCATAAAGCCCCTCACCTTGACAACATTAAATGAAGTAACAGAAGGGAAAGTGTTCTGTGAACTATAGAGCACACGGACATGTGATCCTCAGAAGAGGTGATAATCATCCTGTTAATATCAGAGAAGGTTTGAAAACTCACATGGTCAGAAATCAAATAAATCCTACCTGGGGGAATAGGTGTGATGCTTCTACTATCTGCTGAATGAATGAGTGAATGAATGAGTGAATGAATGAAAGACACTCCAAAACCAAAGCCATTCAGGTCATCTGAATTTATTCTAAGATTGATTCTCCCTAATAACTAAGCAGCAGGAATAGAATATCAGATCTAATCCACAGCTGTCTAAATGAGCAGGGTGAGACTATCTGAAGGCTCAAAATTGACTGTGGACAAGAGCTTTACCCTTTACTGTGCCCAAGGCAAACTTCTCCACAAGACAGCACACGCATCGTCACTGCCTGACATGTCCACCCTGTGCAGACACTGGCCAGATGATCTCAACCCTGGACGCAGCTGGGTCAGTGTTTCCTGGGCCTTCAACCTGACTGCACTGATACTATCTGCCAGGGTCAGAGAGAGGCATGCAGGCCCCTCTTCTCAGCCTTAGGTCCACGCAAGCCTCTGAAATTAAGTTAAAGAGGAAAACTCTAGCACTCTTCCACTGCTCCGCAATCCACACTAGCATCTTGTTTTCTGAGTTCGTGGCTGTGCGAAGACGTGTGCCCAGCTGTGAATGCCTGGGCTGGGTTGTGGGTAGAGGACATGGATTAGAAGGACGATGGCATGCTCTTCCTCAGGGCTGCTCATCAAAACCAGGGCTGCAGCCTGAGGTGGGCTGAGACCAGGCCAGCCACAGTTGTCCAACAAGGCAGAGTTTCAGGGCCTCGTCATCTGCTGCCTGCATCACTGCCACCACCCCTCACCAGCCGCCCTGCTCCCAGGACGATGCCAAGTAGGGAGGAATATACTGGCTGGAGCCACAGAGGGGCCTGGACCCAAGTCAGAGACAAGGGAGAATTCCTGTAAAACTATGAGTAAAATGGGGGAAGTGGATGCCACCAGGCTGGACAGTCACGAGCAGCCAAGAAAGACAGCATTCATACTCTTTACTGACAAAACAGGGAACCGGACTTCCGGGAGCTTCCGCAGCTCCAGGATAGCTATTTCTTTTCAAAGACTACTAAGGAGAGGCAGGAAAAGGACCTGAGCCCACCAGTGGTAACCACTCCACAAACACTTGTGGAGCCCCCATTTTGTTCTAGGGGCATGGGACCCAGGAGGACCTGCCCTCAGGGAGCAGACAGCTTTGAGCTAAGAGATGTTCTTGAGGTAACTTCGAGTGGGTGGAGTAACTGGGGCTGAACCCCCTCTTCTCATGCCCCAACCTCTCCTGTAGAGCCATCTGCACCCAGCCGGCAATACATTCCTGCTCTCAGGGGACTTCTTTTACCACTTCCCTTCCCCTCCTGGTACACTCTGTGCTGAGTTTATACTACACTAACTTAAACCACTTTGTAGGCTACTTTGCAAGTGTTCTTAATCTTTCAACTAATTCGTCGGTCCTTAGAAAATAAAGGAAATTTGAAATTGCTGTGCTGCATGCAATAAACTCTTGGCATCAGGCCAGCAGGGGCCGTTCAGGCAGAGTCCACACCAGCCCTGCACAGATGCTTCCTGTTGTAAAGGTGAGGCGCCCCTCTGCCTCTACACAGCTCACCCACCACCCGACTCCGGACCTGCCTGCAGCCATGCATTCGCTCCTTCAGCCATCCAGCAAACAGCCGCTGACAGAGCTGACACCTGGTGGCAGGTTGCGTGCCAGGCATGAAGGAGTGGGGGGATGAAAGGAGCATCAGACGCAGTTCCTGCATCCCTGCGTCCCTTCGAGGAGCTCACAGTCCAGTGGGGGAATGGCCCTCTCACTCTGTAGATGTGACTGAAGTAAGCTGAACGTAATCAGAACAGGGCCTTCCTCTGCAGGTTACCTCTCAATATGTGTCCCCATAAGGGATGCAGAGGCACAGGCAGATGGGAAGGGCCCTGGCAAAGACCCTAAGTGCTAGCTTTGCAAGTTGGTAGTTCTTCGCTTATTAGAATACACCCACGCTCCTGTCTGAACTGATTCTTCATGGGCAATAACTGCAGAGCCAGGAGGCAGGCAAAGAGAGGCTTAGAAGAAGCCCTTTCACCACTGGTTAATCTAGGAGGAGCGGCCTTTCATAACAAGTGTGCAGGAGTAGCTCATTAAATCATACCAGAGTAGGAAGGAAACTGGAAGATTATCTCAGACAACCCTGCCATTTTACAGACAGAGGGACTGAGGCCCCTAACCATAGGATGAGCTAAACAGATGTCCCTGCCTGGAACTCAGCGACTAGTGAGGGGTCAGAGAACAATCAAGGAATCACACAAATAACACATGATCAGCTCTGTTAGAGGAATGCAGGGGGTGTACATAGGAGAGGAGTCAGGGAAGGCTTCCCTGTAGAAGTAGCATGAACTGAGACATGAAGAATGAGGAAATAGTGAGCAAAGCCTGCAGCAAAGGACCAGAGAGCATTCCAGGTCAAGGGAATGGTCTGTGCAAAGGCACTGAGGCAGAAGGTGGCACGGTGCTTCAGAAGGAAAGGAAAGAAGGCGAGTTCAGTCCTGGCATATGGAGTCTGAGGTCCCACTTCTGGCAGACACATTCCTGACTCCCCACCTGCACTGTGGATATACACTGAACACCTTCTGAGCACCTACCAATGGCCAGGTACTCATCTGAGCGAGTGTTCCCATGCAGTAACTCCCTAATGAGCATCCTCACACCAGGTGGATGCGATTGTAACTGCAGGCAGGCAGTCCCCAGAGCCTAAGCCCCACCAACCACAGGCCTCCTAACTTGTGGAGCACAATGACCAACAGCAGAGACTATAGGGTCCAAGAATACTGGGTCCAAGCCGCAGCCCTGCTTCTGATTACCTGCATGACCCTGGGTGAATTACTCTATCTCTGCGGGCCTCATCTGTGAAAAGCAGAGAATGATGGCATCACCGACTTCAGAGAGTCCTCAGATGGAGCAAGCGAGATCCTCCATATAAATCAGTCAGCACTGTGTCTGGCACACAGCAGGCACTGAAGATGTCAGCAGGTACTACCCTTAGCTCTTCTGTTTCTAGCACTAGCAGAAGACCTGGCACAGGCAGGCATGTGGAATGAAAGAATGACACAGGTGCCCAGTCAATGCCTGTCAGGAATTGAGTGTCAGAGTCCTGAATTGGGTACCCTGGGGAGATTCTGAGCACCTGTCAAGAGAGGCCCTCAAGCACACAGTGGGTGGTCATTTGCTGCGGATGCTGCAGAAGGGATTTATGCATTTGGAGGATGTAGATTATTAGAAGAACGAGGGCTTTGTACAGTCCTTGCCAGCCCTGAGACTCGGGGACTCTCCAGACCCACCCCGCCTGCCAGAGCAGGGACAATTTTATGGAGCTCAGTTTCTTAATCACCTTATTCTGCCGGGGCTTAGAGTGGAATCCTTTCCCCAAATTGGACATTTATGGGACTGGAGGAGAGACGGAGGGCAGGACGGATGAAGTGTCCACATTCCAGCTGAGAGGTTAAGGGCTTTTGTGTTCCTTCCTTCTAAACTCCAAAGTTCCCAGCCAGGCCTGGGGGTGTCCATGTCTCCCTCAGATGGGCAAGGCATTCCTGTGTCCACGTCCTCCCCACCCCCAAGATCTCTGCAGTCCAGCTCTTCCTGCCCTCTCTGAAGGGAGCCAGGCTGCTAGAACCTCAGGGCCTCCCCAGAACTCAGCACAGGACTGGCACCCAGAAGTTGTGTGTACTTATGGAATATGAGAACCAAATTCGGTCTGATTTTCCCAACCCTGGGAAAGCCTAGAAGCCTCTAGGGGTCTCCCTGACTCCTGGGCTGACCACTTTCCGTGGTCAGGACAAGCCTGGGGCCTTCAGATCGTGTATGGGGCCCACTGCAGGTGAGCCTCACTTCATGCTGCAAGGTGAAGCAATGAGTAGAGGTCAAAGCCACCAGGGTGGCTGACTGTTCAGAGAATCTTGCTCTCACAAAAGAAACTGAGGCCCCTCCAGTACCTCCTCAAGCACAGTTTGGTTTCTGTCACTATCTCAAAGCCAGAACGTTCAGTGGCTCACTAGTGCCCACGTGGTCACGTCTGGGCGCTTCAGCCTGGCACTCATTCCCTTCTTCCCTGCCATGAATCTCCTTCATACGGCTCCCACACCAGCTTGGCAGGCCACCTGCCTCTCTTCTCCTCCTGGCCAGCAGGCTCCCAGCACTCCTACCCTACGACCACCTCTCAGCAGAAGTCCCAGGCCTGCTTCAGGGCAAGCAAGTGCAGTCTGGCTGGCCTGGTTCTTCCCCAGCTGTGTGGCTTCAAGGAATTGGCTCTGCCCAGATCAGTGAATCCACTCTGCCTAGCCCTGAGCTGGAAACAGAGGACACAGAGAGTCACGCTGCCATCAAGAGACTCACGGGAGGGGAGACAACCAGAGCCCTGGGGCTGTGGGGACTCAGAGGAGACACCTGACTTGGGCTGGAAGTCAGGGAAGGCTTCCTGGAGGAAGTGCTGGCAAAGTTCTGGGAGGGAAACAAAAGAAAGAAGAGGGTGGGGAGGCATTTCCCCCAGCAAAAAGGCCATGAGCAAGCAGGTAAAGGTCAAAGGCAACAAGGCGGGTGTCCTGGCTAACCTCTGCCAATGCCCAGCTCACAGGAGCAGTCCCCATCCAGGGGCCACAGAGAAGGGGACTAGACAGCACACAGCTGACCCTCCCTGCTGCCACACACCCCTGCACCTTCAGTCCCATCGGAGCCTTCGGACATACCATTCCTTGTGGCCACCCCGCCGCGGAGGACCGCGTCCCCAGAGCGCCGTGGTGTCTGCGCAGCCGGGCGCGATCTGTTATTATCCCCCGTCAGCGCTGCCGGCCTGTGTACATTCCTCCGTAATGAGTCTGACCTCCTCGGCAATGTTTAATCAGAGCCTAATCGACCCTGGCTTTGATCTGCTGCATTTTCTGCAAAAACCCTGGTACCTGATTTTTACAATCTGATTAGCAGGCCAGCTCTCCAAAGCCAAAATTACCCTTGAGTTGCAGAGATCCCTGCTGAGTTCTTTGTGTTTTTTCCCCTCTCTTCCAACAAGTTATTTCCTGAGACAACTGTCACTTCCCTCCTTGCCTGTGACTGTCTCCCTCACCCTCAGCTTTCACATCCAGCCCGTCGTCAGGTCTCAAATAGTGAGTCCTAACCCAGCCCCTCCTCTCCCCAGCAGCATCAGTGCTAGCCACCACTACCATGGTCTGAGGCTCCTGCCCCTGACTGGCCCTGCAATCTGTCCTCCACCCTGCAGCCAGATCTGCTGAGAGCCGCTGCCACTCTGCTGAGCCATCTGGCCTCAGGAAGCGCTCCCTGCTGAGCCCTCCAGCCCGGCCAGTGGCCAGCCCCACCTCATATTCCCCCTACTCTGTCTCATGCACGGTTCCCGCCCTCCCCTCTGCCCCGGCCCTTCATCTAGTTCCCTCTCTCGTCTTTCACCAGGCTGCACGCTGGCCCCTCTCCACTCCCGCATCCGTGATCCCCGCTGCCCACCTTGGTCACTGTTCCTTCCATCTCTCCCATCAGACTGCAAAGCCCCTTTAGGAGGTGTGTCTCTCTCATGCTCCAGTTACCCCAGGGAGCACAGCAACGACTGTCCTGAAGCTGGGTACTCAGAAAATGAGGGAGGAAGGAAGGGAGATTCCCTTGCAGCCCATTCTGGAGGCAGCGCACTGCCAAGTCAGACCTTGGCCCTTCTTATCTTTCAGCTCCACACAGCACAATTCTCCTCTCCAGCTCAGCCCGCTCCACTTTCCACCAGGCCCCTGGCCTCTCCCATGGAGGACATGGCTTTGTTCTCATCCGCAGTGCTTTTTCCCTCCAAAGTGGGAATGCAGGGTGGGAAAGAGAGCAGAAGTCCCTGCGAGCACAGGAAAATGGTCCTTGCTTGGTCAGTGGCAGACCATGAGCCGCACCCTGGAGGCACAGAGGAATCAGATCCTCTCCCTCTCCTTGGGAAGCTCACAGCCTGTGGGGGAGGCAGTGACGGGAGCAGATAAACTGGAACACAGGGAAAACGGTGTTCACCTCTGCTCTGGGAAACTAACGCTGCTTGAAAGAAACAGGAAGGAGTCTAAGAGGGAGCATCTGAGTTGGGTTTGAGAGAGAAATAGGAGCTCTCTAGCCAAAAAAAGAATGACCACGCAAGGGCGCAGAAGCATGAGAACATACTTCTCATGCAGGTTCAGAGGGCAGGAAATGTTCCGGGGGCCTGAACGGAGGTGGGGGTGGGGCAGTAAGTTTGCTGTGGCCAGATCGTGAAAGGAGACCACGCTAGCGAGGTAGGACTGTGGCCTGCAGGATCACCGTGTCCGTCACCTAACTGAACTTCCTGAAAGTGTGGGCACTTTTCTTTGCCCTGATACACAGTGGATTCCAGAGCTGTGTATAGGAGGCTCCCTGAGCTACTCCACTGCCAGTGAGACCACTGAAGCTCAGAGAGGCCAAGTGACTTGGGCAAGATCACACAGCCTCCGAGGGGCAGAGTGTGGACTGGAACCCAGAATCTCCTGAAGTTCAGGAAAGGTTTTCCCAGAATGGAAACAAATGAGAGAATCACGGTGGAAGGAGAACCAGAGCCAGGCAGGAGAGCTGGACTCGTAAGGGGCTGCTCACCTCTTGGGCAGAGGAGGAGGGAAGTAGTCCCCAGCTCCAAGGCCTTTCATACCCTGCAAGGCACCACCTGCCCACCTGGGTCTCTCAGACATTTTTGGGAGGTGGGGGTGGGCAGTGGAAGGAACGAAACAGTCTCCTGAGGGCTTCCCATGGAGTTCTTTCACTACCTACTCCCAGCCATTCCAAGGATACTCTGAGGCAACATCTATCCCCTCGTCCAACCAGCCAGCCCGGCTTCATCAAGCCCGTGCCAGCCCTTGCAGTTTAGCCCCTTGCAGAAAACCCAAGTACATCCCCGCTCTCCTCACCCTGTGAGGGCCAGGGAGCTTCCTGAAGGGCCCCCTGCTGTCGAGGGGTTCTGTGTGTTCTCTTCCTCAAGCCAGACGGCTTGCTTACATGTCATGGGTCCCCCCAGTTAGAAAGGGGCAGCACCAGGTCAAGGCCCCCGCCACCCAGCACCCAGCCAGAATCTTACCATCTGGACACCTCCTTCACGAGGGGAAGGATGGTGGGCAGGAGTCCTGGCTAATGGGGGTTCCAGTTAACCAGGAGTCACGGGATGTTCTCAGCCCCAGGCCCCCATGTGACCAGGGGACAGTAACAACTGCTCCCACTTGTGCAGGCTCCCAGGCACGGGGCCTGACCTCCCTGAGTCTCTCACCCCAACTCGGGAGCTGGTGGCATCACCACATCACAGATAAGGAAGAGTCCTAGACTCAAGCAGTCGGCTGTGCCCCTAGCCCCACCTCAAGCCCAGAGGACCCAGCCATCGGGATCACCGTGCTGTGCTGTCTGGGCTGAGGAACCAGGGCTGCCCTGCTAGAGGCCAGACTGGCCCTGCCCCAGTGCGTTTCCTGCTCGGCAGGCTCTGGCCCTGCGTGTGGCGCGCTGACACCCGCTCCTTCCCTGATTCCGAGTGAGCACCTCACCAGACTCTCATTCACTTCTGTTTTCTCTGCAAACATCCCACGGGCCCGCCGCTCCCTCCTGTGCCCAGGAATGCGAGTGTGGGCTCACGGGGGATAAATCCGTCTGAGTCTCTATTTTGACTAGTCCCTATAAAATGTGCTGTGAGCAATTTGCAGGGAGAGGTGGGGAAAAGGGAAGAGGTGGTAGGTGGAGGGGCTCTCCCTCATGCAGATGTGCAGTCCTGCTGAGCCAGGGATGAGGGACTAGACCCAGTCCCCCAGAAACTG
Source organism: Saimiri boliviensis (assembly GCF_048565385.1). NCBI lineage: Eukaryota > Metazoa > Chordata > Mammalia > Primates > Cebidae > Saimiri > Saimiri boliviensis. The sequence goes on from NC_133459.1 coordinate 52,184,836, forward strand.
TGCCGCCTTTCCCGCCACCCTCTCTGCTCTCCTGCCTGTTCCTTAGTGCCCAGGCCAAATGCCCCCTCCTCCACAGAGACTTCCCTGTTTCTGACTGGGAACCACGATGCCCTTCCCGAGCCTCCACAGCACGGTCCTCCTCCTGGCCTCGTGCTGACAGGTGAGTGACTGCCTTGCTTTCCCCATGAAGCCCTGAGCTCCTCCAGAGCAGGCCCACAGCACCTGTATGATGCCATCTATAAGAAGAGGCGCTCAGGAAACAGCTGCTAAATTAAGCACAGTTTTTAAACTGGTTTTTGTGTGGGGGGGATGTTTTCTGGAGAAAACCAGAAAATCTGCCAGAAAAAAATTCCAAAAGGGCAGTACTACTCGTTTTTAAATTTTTGCTGAGTGCCTGATCTTGCCCAATGGCAGAGAATTCATTTGGGGGCACCTTGAAGATGCCTGCTGGCAGAATCTATGAAGGTCCAAGAGTAGTGCAGAGGCGCCAGCCACACCCCAGGCCGGACCCCGGGCCAGGCAAGGCTGGGGATGAAACCGTCCCCGTAGTCTTAGAACTCCAGGGTCCACCTGCTTCCTCAAGCCCTCTGCTTTCAGTAGCACTCTGTGGATGGCTGAACACTTTCTCCCAGGTCGTTTGATGGTCTCCTTACACTCCACCCTCACGGTGTGGGCAGGTTAAGAGACCAGCCCAAAGGTGCACCTCAACACCCATTCAACAGGCATTTCAAAGAGAGACGTGGAGTTTCAATTCAGACCAGTAAGTGCTGTGATGGGGCGAAGCAAGGGGGCAGTGGGTCTGCAGGGGAGCCGGCCCAGTCAGGGGAGGGAGGCCTCAGGAGAGGCTTTACAAAGGCGCCACCTGTCTGGGCGGGACTCACGGCAGCCGCCCTCCTTCCCCAGGTGAGAGGCATTTATCCCAGCTGGCCCCTGGCTCCAGCCCTCTCTCCTGGTTCCGGTCCTCCCTCCTGGCTGCAGCCCTTCACTGTCTACCGAGTTGACCCACCTTTTGAGCCTCCTGTATCTTCCCACCCAGAAACATCCTGAGCTGAGAGCCGGCCAGACCAGAGCAAGTGACCACCGAGATGGGGAGTCCCAGCAAGGCCTGCACTGTGACCTTTCTGCCTGAGAACAGTAGAAGACAAGCACTCAAGGGGTCTTCATTCTCAACTCTTAGCCCAAACAGACTTACTTCTCCATTTGGCCACAGGAAGTACCAATGCCCTGTGTCACGCTGAGCATACCCTGCCCCTCTCTGGGTCTACAGTAACAGTCTGAGGCCAGACCTCTCCTCTCCAGGAGCGTAGCATCTGTGATATGTTACCCCACCTCACCCCTGCCACCCAGGCCCTCTGAGAGGCATCTCAGCACCCATTACCAGCCTCAGCAGATGAGAGCCCAGGAGCTCAGCCTGTTCCTCAGGCCCTGGCCCTCACTGGCCTTCACTTGCTCACAGGTGCCCTTCAGAGTCGGTTTATCCTCGCCACTCTACACCTCTGGGCTACATGCAGTGAGTGGAATGCCTTTCCCTTTCCTGTCAGGCCAACGCAAGCCCGTATCTTCCCAAATGAAGCTCTCTCACACCTGCACTGGGCTCCCTGACCCTGAGTCACACTGTGTGGTCATTATCTGATACCCAGCAGCCTGCCCCTTCTGCTGTGAGCTCCCTGAGTCGGGCCTGAAGCTGATTTATCTCTCTGTCCCCAGCACAGGCTAGAAAGGGTGAAGAACATGAATCAAACATCAGCTGCACGTGCACAGTGAGGGCATCAGGCCAGGGAGCATCACCACCTAGCAACACTTGGCACCACAGCACCACATCTTCAGGGCCACAGGCAGGGATGGCTCACCACATCAGGCTCCACTGCCCCCACAGCATACAATGGGGAAAGGGTGGGCTCCAAGGCCCGCCCTCTTGAAGACCTGTGCTGCAGGACACAGCTGGGACAGCTTCCACTGGTCTCCTATGAGACACGGCAGGGGCTCCTTCAGGAACCAAATCTCAAACGGCCTCTGCCTGAACTGGCTGCCAAATGGTCAGTGTGGAGGCTGGAGAGAGGACACTTTAACACCACAGCACCTCTTGGCCTCAACATCTGCATCTGGAAATGGACGTGACAGAACAAACAGGACACTGTGGCACAGGCTATGCCGTCCAGCGCCACTCAGAGAGCAAGGGCCATCTCTCCTTCCCTCAGTCATCCAGAGAAGCAGGCAGGGCAGCGGTGATCAACCCCTGTTTATGGCTGGGAAAATGAGACTCAGGAGGCAGGACATTTGAACTGTCCTAAAAGACAGAGAAGGAGGAAAGGGCATTCCGGTAGAGGGGCTGGTATCCCTGGAAACAGGCAGTGATGTCGATGCAAGAACTGTCCAAGGGTGTGGCTGGAGCAAGAATAATAAAAACCAGGTGCCACTCCAACCACTCTGCATGAATCTAGCATGTAATCCTCATAACAACCCCTTGAGGTGGGTACAATGATGTCCTCCTTTTTACAACGGGGACACCTGAAGCACAAGTAACCGTCCGAGGTTGCCCAGCTAGCAGTGAAGGAGCAGGAATGAAGCAAACCCAGGCTCCAGAGCCCACATTCCTCCTCAAGCACGTGCCCACACTGCCTCTCAAAAAGGAAGGGAGAGGCTAGGCACCATGGCTCATGCCTGTAATCCCAACACTTTGGGAGGCTGCGTCAGGAGGATTACTCAAGGCTAGAAGTTCAAGACCAGCCTGGGCAACATAGCAAGATCTCTGTCTCTACAAAAAAATTTTAAAAGCCAGCCAGGCATAGTGGTTACATACCTGTAGTCCCAAATACTCAGGAGGCTGAAGTGGGAGGATCACTTGAGGACAGGAGATCTAGGCTACAGTGAGTTACGATCACACCACTGCACTCCAGCCTGGGCAACAGAGTGAGACCTATCTCTTTTTTTTTTTTTTTTTTGAGACGGAGTTTCGCTCTTGTTACCCAGGCTGGAGTGCAATGGCGCGGTCTCGGCTTACCGCAACCTCCGCCTCCCGGGTTCAGGCAATTCTCCTGCCTCAGCCTCCTGAGCAGCCCAGACCACAGGCATGTGCCACCATGCCCAGCTACTTTTTTGTATTTTAGTAGAGACAGGGTTTCACCATGTTGACCAGGATGGTCTCGATCTCTTGACCTCATGATCCACCCGCCTCAGCCTCCCAAAGTGCTGGGATTACAGGCTTGAGCCACTGTGCCTGGCCGAGACCTATCTCTTAAAAAAAATTTTTTTAAAGGAAAGGAGCCCATGAAAGCCCCCTCCCTATTCAGTAGTGCCTGGTCCTTAATTAATATCTGATGAGCAAATAAGTGGATGGGTGAACAGAGAGTCTCGGCCTCACCCTACCTGTGGTATTAGCTCCCTGCTCTGCAGCCCTCACACCATTGGCTGAGGCCACTTAGCCCCACAGCTTTCTCTTCCCACCCACAGGCTCTGTTTCCAGCAGGGAGATCTGAGAGGGTCCTACGGAGCTCCAAGTGAGGCATGCAGGGCAGCTACTAGTCCTACGCTGACCTCAGCCCCACCTCCAAGTTCCTGCCCTGCACGGCTCACCACGCCCTTGCTGCCACACCACACTGTGGTCAGGCTTGCTCTGGTCCTGCCTTTGTCTCCCTGGCTGCAGGCCCCTGCCTCTGATCACTCAGTCCAACTCCTGAACTAACTCCATCCCCCGTCCCCACCCAGCTGGTGGGTCTCCAAATGCCCCAAATTTACCATTCCTCACCGCCAGCTTCTAGCCAAAGCCCCCCAAAAACTCACTCCCACCTAGGCCAGGGTAGCCACTGCCACTCACAGTAGGGTTCACAGCCCCCCTGTGTTCCTCCCCAGCTGCACCCACAGTGGGGCTTCAGTACCTGAGCCCAGCCTCTCTCACCACTTGCTGCCCACAGACCCCAGCCCTGCCCATCTTATCATCCTCTCTCCTACCACCACAGGAGCCACATGTGAACCTAAATCCATGTTTCTCAAAGTCTGGCCTTTTGTCTGCTGCCCACAGAATCTTGGGCCCACCCTGAACTCCATGAGCAGAATCACTGGAGATGAAGCCTGGGAGGACCCTGGGCCCAGGATCCCAGATTCACACGGGCTGGGAGGAGCTGAGCCCCCTGCTTCTCCATGCTCCCCCACATCCGTGAGCTCCTCCAACCCTGCTCCTCCTCCATCCCCTCTCCCTCTCCCAACAACCTCCTCCTCCCCTGGAGCTTCTACACCTTTTCCACCAGCCACTCCCTGCAGCCACTCAGCCAGCATCAAATCATACACTGGCCGAGCTTCGGATTTGCTAATAAAGGGTCCTTCATTTCTACACAGCTCCACCTTACTGAATTTGCAGTTTCTCTAAATGGCCTCTATATTCCTTTCACGGCCAATACCAACCTCCCTCCTACCCCCACTCCAACCCAGAGTCACACCCACCCAGCATGACCAGCTTCTGCATTAAACCACCTTCGCCCCAGCGTCTGTGTCTCTGAAAGCACAGAGAGATGTATATTACCATTACTCTAGTCCCACCATTGGCAGCAGCGAGGCCCATTTGTTTGGGGGTCATGGAGGAAGAGGGAATTCCACACCAATAATCTGACCTGGGGATGGTGTCTGGCAATTTCACACCCAGCCTGTACCCCACTCTGCAGTTCTTTATCTCTGTTAAATACCTGACCCCTCAAACTGCCTCCCTTTTTCCTAACACAAGCTTTCTTTTCCTTCTCATCCAACCTCTCTTTTCCCCCATTTAAAGAGAGAAGGATTTGAAAAGCTATTTCTAAAACTACCATAGAACAATAAAGCCCCTTTGGACTAAGCACACCACGTAACGAGGCTTAAACTCACTGCCAGATTCAGCATCCTGGAGCTCAATCCTACGTCATATCCTTGCTCAAAAGCCCTCCATGGCTCCCCACTGCCTGAAGAATAAAAGGACTCAACACAACCATAAAACAGCAATTGGTATCCAGTGTCCTTGAGATGTGCATGGAAAGAATGTAGTAATAACACGAAAGACATAACCATAACAATAAACATAGCTAGCAATTACTGAGCACTTACTATGTGCTTTACACACGTTAACACATGACCCTGCAGGGGTGCAGCTGGGGGAGGGACATGAGGGGTGTGGGCTCTAGCTGGAATAGAAGTGGGGGACCCTGGCCCATGTGGGAGTGAGTTTTTGGAGGGCTTGGCTAGAAGCTGGCTGTGAAGAAGGGAAGTTGGGGAAACCCAGACCATCCCAGCTCGGGCCTGCTTTCTCCCCACTGGGCTGGAATCGCACACTTGCCCAAGGCCTCTGCAGGCCCAGTGCTCTGGACGGTGGGCACTGCCACCCTAGCAAACCCCAAAGTCTTCTAGGAACCCACTCAGTCTTCACTGGCTGGACTGGCCTGTCTGTCAAGGGACTCCCAAGGGCCCGTCCTGTCTCCAGAAGCAGCTCTAGAGCCATTCTCTATCCCTCTACATCCATAGCCATCCTTTCCGAGAGAAGGTATGTCCCTCACAGGCGCTCAGCACTTCCCAGTGTCAGAGTGCTTCATGGAGACCTGGCACCAATGCAGAGAGGGGAGCAGGGCCGAGTGCATTCCACTCTACAGACAAGGACATCATCGTGGCACCGTATGTTCCAGGCACTGTTTCATAATTTAATCCTCCCTACAGCCCCCTCTGAGACTATTATTATCCCTCTTTTACAGAAGAGGAAACTGAGGCAGAGAAGGGCTAAGACTTGCCATGGCCCCATGCCAACTCAGTGGCAGGACTTGAACCCAAGTCTCCCTGGTGGTCGTCTATCTCTGGAGGCCACCACCATGGCCAACAACCTCAGAAGATCCATCTTCTCTGCTGCTGACCATCCCAAACCTTCTGGACGCCTGGCCCTGGGGGGCAGGCATCTGGCCAGGTACTTGAGATGGTTCTTAGCAGCCCCTGGGGCCAGAGGCCAGAACTGCTAAGTCTGGCTCTGGAGTGTTCCCCCAGACACCCCATCCCATCCTGGTCCCACAGCACCCCAGCCAGAGCTGCCCCCCCAGTGCAGCCTCTCACCCCCGCCCACAGATCCAAATTTCCATTCCCTCAGCAGCATGAGCTCAGTGGGAAGGAAGGCAATCTGATTACAAGCAGTCCTGGACTCGGGTCGCTAAGGGTGTGGGCATCATAAAGCAGGCGCCCTGGAGGCACTAAGGAGGGGAGGGAATGGTGCGGGAAGGCTGGGAGGTCAAGGCCAGGCTCTGTTACCACCGTGCCCCCACCTGGAAAGTGTGTCTTTTCATCCATCGCTGCCTTACCTAACCCTCCAAACAGCGATGCCACTCAGTGACCTCAATGATAAGATGCTTTGGGAGATAGGAAACATGACGTAGACACAAGGAGCCTGTGTCATCACAGTCACACTGAGCAAGCTTTCCCTGAGTGCCTGCCCAGCCAGGCCTGACGGTGGGTACTGGGCTCACAGAGAGGAGGAAACACGGTCCCGGCCCCCAAGGACTACTACCTGGTAGGGGAGACAGTCCACGGGCAGCCACCACACAGGAGCCCGGTGCTATGTGGAGGGACATTCTACGACTGCAGGGACCCCAAGAAAGGGCTCTGGCCCAATCTGGGGTCAGGACTAGTCTAGAACGGCCCTGAATGAGTTTGAGAGACCAGCAGGAGTTGGCCAAATGGAGAGGGTGGGCCTTCTAGGTGAGAAACAGCAGGGGTTACGCCGTTTATCCCTTCAGACATGGGGCACTGGGGGAGGGGTGAGAAGGAGAGACAACATCAGCAAAGCACACAGTACACAGTAGGTGCTCAGAACACGGTTGTTCTCTTCCCCTCCCCAAACCTCACCCTGTGGACTCGAGACCAAGCTTATACCTCCTCACTCCCTTTCTATGAGCCAGCTGACCGTGGCAGAGACCCTTTCTGCCTTCTCTTCTCAGTGGGCTGCACCCAGTGTCCCTGCTGGGCCAGGAAAGCCCTGTTGACCTGACCTCCTGGGCACCAAGCTGGGCCCAGCCCATGAATTAAGCTCCCGCAGAGGGGGCCTGCTGAGGCGGCAGCACCCCGACCCCAGGAAGAAAGCCCAAGAGGAACAGACACTGCTGCTAGAACCCCAGCTCCACCTCCTACAGGCTGTGTGCCTGGGGCAAGCTGCTCAAATGCTTGGACCTGGGACTTGGGGTAGAAGGAGTTATTAAAGACCGGGCTACGTGAGGCATACAGCGCAGTCCTGCACATACACCAGCAGGAGCTAAATTCTCACCGTCATCATAGATTGACGCTGCCTCAAAAAACCCGGGCTGTAGGATCACTTAGTAAGTATGAAACGTGCAGGACGATGGTGCTGGTATGGAAGGGTGGCAGAAGACATGGGCGGCTACGATGGTGCCTGCAAATAGCCACTGCACTCCAGCCTGGGCAGCACAGTGAGACCCCATCTCTCTATATGTATACGTGTGTGTGTGTGTGTCTCACACACACACACACACACACACACACACACACACACACACAGGCTCACTACTTCCCCAGACACTAGGGACCAGGGCCATGCAGTCCCTCATGCTTATTAGCAGTTCCTAATAAGTCAGGGAAGGCAAGTCCATGAAAACATTACAATCCACAGTAGGCCCACATCTGTTTAAAAAGCCGTGTGTTTGTAATGAAGCCCTGCAGGCTGACAGTCAGCTGGGGTGGGGGTGGGCTGAGGAAGAAGAAAGCCCCCAGGCTCTGCTGCTCTCAGCTGGTCTGGACTGTGTGGCCCAAATCCCCAGTTATGTGACCACAGGTCGTCATCTCACCTCAGGAGCTTGCAGCTCCCATGTGTAAAAGGGGAGTGAGGGGCCTCCAAGGTCACAGTGCAAGTCCAAGGAGAGGATGTGCACGAAACCCGAACTGGCAGTGAAGCGTGAAGGAGTGGCACGAGACAAGCAGAGGTCAAGGGGAGTCACCTCCAGGCTGGGTAAGTTGAAGACCTAACCAGAAGAAGGTGGCAGACAGGGCACTATGACAGTGACTTGTCTGTCCTCAGCCAGCCTGCTTGGAGCTCCCCGAAGGCAGGCACCCATCTCACTGGTGCCACAACTGTCAGGTAAGTAGCAGGCACCAAGCAGGGAATGTCCAGCACAGCAGAGGGCTCAGCCCAGTCCCTCCACCCTGTGTCCTGGGAGACCCCAGGTCCAGTTCAGGAAGGCAGGAGGGGTACGAGGTTGTAGACAACAGCTTGGAACCCAGAGCCAAAACAAAGTAGGGGACATGGCCTGGAGAAGTGTGCCTCACTGGGACCCAAACACTGGATAATTTTACTGAGCACCTACTGAATACAAGGGTATTCTGTTTACATACAGTGTTTCATTTAGCTCTAGCGACTACCGGTAGAAATGAAAACTCTTCATCTGCTGAGATGGATTAAGCAATGCAGCTAAGACTCCTCATCTTAGGAGAGGCTCAGGTCTGCCCAACCCAGGGGCCGGGGGCCTTCCTGGCCCTCTTTGGCCCTAGCTGTGGGTGCCAGAGTATCTCCTGAGAATTCGGGCAGACTCTTGGGCAACTCGAGGTCAGGCGGCTGCACTCCAGGCCAGAGATGTCTCCAACGCACGAAACCCCCAGGGCTGCCCCGCTCCCAGCAGTCACCCCTGCTTTACAAGGTGGGACAATTCTGAGGGTTTCCTCCCCTCAGGGAGCTGGCGAGCTCCAAGCAGTTAATGCTTTGCTCAGCACAGGCATGAGTTTAATAAAACCAGAAGCAGCTAATGGCTAACAATAAAAAATAATATTTTTCCTTCAAGCAATTAAATTGTAATATAGATCTCACTAATTCCTTCCTGTTCTTTCCCTTGAGATCTCAGATCAAGCACCAGAAGAAATAAATTATGCATCACTATTCCCCACTTGAAACTCAAGTTTTAAGGAATCCAAGGGAGAAATATTGCCTCCTTCATTAAGGCAGAAATCTGAGGGTTTTTATGGAGGTTTCATATAACAAGTCACCTTTCTGCAAACACGGATCCACAACACAGACCCATCTTAAAGATCGATAAATTCACCACTTGCCCTTTCTCCAAGAAACCACAGTGTGTGAAAATTAATCTTACCAAGCATGGCTCAAAACTCTCTATGGCCCCCTCTATCTAGGGGAAAATAAATAAAACTCCACCACCCCCACCCTACCCAGCCACGCTCATGAAGCCTTCCAACCTTCTTCTCCCCATCCCTCCACACGCCTTTCTGGGCAGCCAAGCAGAGCTCACTGCTGTCCTCACATGTGCCGTCTGCTTTCCCACCTCTGTGCCTGGAACTCCCTTCCCTCAAGGGTCCACCTCCCACACTGAGCCTTGCCTGCCTCCCCCAGGGGAACAGGACATGATCCACTCTGGGAACTCCTGCAGAACTCTATCTCTTAAAGACTTTCCCCTTTCAACCCTGGCTGACAGCCTCTTGAGACAGCCACGTGAGCCTGGGAACAGAACACCTTCCACGTGGCATCCCCGTGCAGCTCCTCTGGAGATGCCCCTTCACTGTGCCTAATGTGGTGACCAGTATCTTACAGGAGGTGTGTCCACATTCACTGGGTGGATTCACAAACGAATTCAATAACCACGAAGGACTACTCTCAAGACCACGGGAGGGAGCTGGGAGGAGACAGGACAAGAACTTTTGGACATTGCCTGGATAGCGGGAAGTCGGCCACAGCAATGAACCCCAAGAATGACACAATAGCAGGCTCTGTAAGGAAAGTGGAGGAAAGAGAGCAATGACAACATGAGCAGGTCACCCTGCCCAGAATCCTTCAGAGGCTCCCCCTGCCTACTGGCAGAACTGGGACTTCCTTAGCTTGGAATTCAAGGCCCTTTGTGAGGTTCTCACTCTGCTCCCAACTTTCACTTTCTATTCCAATTGCTGTGCACATGCAGTTCCTCCCCACCATTCTGCCTAAGGGACCTCTCTTCGTCCTTTAAAGCACGGTTCGGTGCCACCACCCTGATCCCACCCTCCTCGGGGAGCCACTGTCTGTTCTGGAGCCCCCTTTCCCCAGGCTGGGGTATTCCTGGGACAGGTTCAGGATGGGATCCACCCCAGCGGAGATCCAACCCCCGCTCAGGGCTCGGGAAGCATCCACAGAGCTAAACTACACAGCAGAGGAGGAAGGAGAAACAGATCTTCTGGAAAGACCTACCCATCCGTCACACTCCCTTCAGAGTCCAGCTAACACTTATTTAGCACATACTTGGTGCAGACACTGTCCTTCACGCTTTTGCATATATCACCTCACTTCATCCTAGCAACAACCCAGGAGGTAAGTGCTACTACCATTATTGCACAGATGAGGGAAGAGAGGCACAGAGAGGTTAAGCAACTTACTAAAGTCACAGAGGCCATAAGAGGTAGAACTGGGCTCAGGGCCAATGGTTCTAACTGCTACAACCAACACTCTATGTAAAATATAAGGACCTGTATTGGGGTGGGGACAGAGCAAAATTATTCTAGCGACCAAAGCCCTCACGTTTGAAAACCTCCCTGTCTCCACATCAGTTTCCGGACATCTGCCCTCCTCTGTGCTGCCCAGGCCAACATTCCGAGGACTCCCCACCCCACCCACCCCATTGCCCCAGACCAGACAGCAAACAAACAGGAAACGATTAAAGAACCAACCAGAAAATCTCATAAACTCTCCCAGGAACACACCCTCCCAGCTCCAGGGCGAGATGTCTGAGCTGGGAAAGACCTTAGTCCACAGCTTTGAAGACAAATGCAACAGGCAACATCCCCTCGGAACGTACTCCAGAGGATGACGCAGACGGAGTTCCAGGCAGTGATTTTCCATCTGGGAGGCTTCTGAGTCCCTGATGTCAGGGAAAAGGAACAGGAGCCAACTCGAGCCTCCGCATCTATGTCCCCTCACTCTCCCCAGAAGGCAGCTTTTGCCCGCAGCCTTCCCCGTCACCCAAGTTCTCTCTCACTTAGGGTGCAAAAAAGCTGAGAGGAGGGCCAGCTGCACTGCCCAGGTGGCAGGTCATCCTCCCCCTCTGCCTCCCAAACACACACCACTGCTTGTGGGCACTGGCCCCACTTCCCCATCAGGGGTGAGACATTTGTGAGCTCAGAACATCAGCCTTTGGCCAAGCCAGGAACCTCTGTTCAGCCCTGCCACCTGGGTCCTGGTAGACCAAGGCTGCTGCCAGAACAGAACCACTTCCTGAAAGGCCCATGGGCAGAGCTTCCAGCCAGGGATGCCCTCCAGACCTGCTGCCACCTCTCCGCCAGGCTTTCCCCTCATTTCCCTGCCATAAAAACTCAGTCACTTCCACAGGCATGCCATTTCATGGTTTACGAGCCCCTCGACCTAGATTATCTCATCTGACCCTTGCCACAGCTCTGTGTGGGCAGCACTGAACCCCACTGAGGAAATGGGCTTGGACACTGAAGTGACTTGCCCAAGGTCCCACAACTAATAATGACCATGAGAATCATAAAATGAGCCACCCAAGAGTAACAATGGGTGTGCCTGCCACACACTGCACTGTGCTATGAGTTTTATAGACATGATTGTTCTTTTTTTTTTTTTTTTTTTTTTTTTTTTGAGACAGAGTCTCGTTCTATCACCAGGCTGGAGTGCCTTGGCACAACCTTGGCACACTGCAACCTCTGCCTCCCAGGTACAACAATTTTCCTGCCTTAGCCTCCTGAGTAAGTGGGACTACAGGCATACACCACCACACCTGGCTAATTTCTATATTTTTAGTAGAACAGGTTTTACCATGTCGGCCAGCCTGGTATCGAACTCCTGACCTCAGGTGATCCACTCACCTCGGCCTCCCAAAACGCTGAGATTACAGGCATGAGCTACTGCGCCCAGCCAATTGTTCTTCATGCCTGGGCTTAGTCTGCTCAGTTGCCATGACGAGATAGAAGGTCAACATCCCTTATCCAAAACGCTTGGGGCCAGAAGTGTTTTTGACTTCTTTGGATTTTGGAAGATTTGCATTATACTGACCAGTTGAGCATCCCTAGCCTGAGAATCCAAAAATCCAAAGTCTAAAATGCTCCAACTGAACATCATGTTGGCACTCAAAAAGTTTCAGATTTTGGAGGGTCTCAGATTTCAGGTTTTCAGATTAGGAATACACAACCTGTAGCATAGACCGGGTCCCTAAACAACAGAAATTTATTTCTCCCAGTTCTGGAGGCTGGAAGTCCGAGACCAAGATGCCACCATGATAGGTTTCCGGTGAGGGGCCTCTTCTGGCTGTGGACAGCTATCTTCACACTGTGCCCTCACATGGCAGGGAACGAGAAAGCAAGCTCTCTGATGTCTCTTCTTATAAGGCACTACTTCCATCCTGAGGCCTCCACCCTCATGGCCTCACCTAATCCTAATTACTTCCCAAAGCCCCCATCTCCAAATACCATCATATTGGGGGTTAGGGCTTCAACATATGAACTGGGGGAGATGTACAACCCTAAAGCACAGAGAGGTTGAGTGATTAACAAAAGGTCACACAGCCAGAAGAAGGGCTGGGATTCAAATCCAGGCTTCCCTGACCCAAAGCCAGGACTCCGAGCTGGGATGCCTCTATCAGGGGATGGCAGAGGCCACACTACATGCTCAGCCACAGTCTCAGCCCACTGTCCCACGCCACCTCCAATGGGAATGTCTACAGCGCACAAGAACCTCGGCCTGGAGGAACCAGTGGACGATGGAGTGGTCAGATGCTCCTGCTCTCGATGCACCCCTGGGCCACTGCCAGCCCTCACCTCCCCCTCACCACAGCCCTGTGCCACAAAGTCTCTCCCCTCCTTTCCTCCCTGTTTTCAGGTAAGGAAACCAAGACCTAGAGGGAGGGGTGGGAAAGGGAGGGTACATGGCTTGGCAGGTCCAGAGCTCTGGGTCTCTTTCTGTGACAGCATCTGTGAAGTGCTTACATCTCAGCCCAAGACAGGCTGTCAGGAAGGAAGGATGAAGGGTAACATGAACAAATGCATGGCGTCTGCTTGTGTAAATGCATGGAGCACACATGAGGGCGGGTCCCAGAGCAGGTGGAGGGGTCAGATCTGGCAGGAGTTTGGTCTTTTGCTCTTCTTTTCTTTTTAAGAGTGGAAGATACAATTTACACAGCACAAGATTCACCCTTTTAAAGTGCACGATTTAGTGTTTCTTACCATATTCAGGGAGTTGTACACCTATCACGACTATCTAACTCCACAACATTTTCATCACCCAAAAAGAAGCCCATACCCTTTAGCATTCACTCCCTCTTCCCCCTCCTCCCAGCCCCTGGCAACACTCTTCTATTTTCTGTCTCCATAGATTTGCCTGTCCAGGACATTTCATATAAATGGATTCATAAACATACGACCTTCTGTGTCTGGCTTCTTTCACACAGCATAACGTTTCCAAGTCTAATCTGTGTTGCAGGATGTCAATACTTCATTACTTTTTATGGCTGAATAATATTCCATTGCACAGATATGCCACAATTTGTTTATCCATTCATCAGCTGAGAGACATTTAGGGTTGTTTCTACTTTTTGGCTATGATGAATAATACTGCTATTAACATTTGTCTACAAATTTCATGTAGACGTATGCTAATTCTCTTAGGTGTAAACTTAGGAGTGTAGCTGCAGGGTCAAATGGTAACCTTTCAAGGAATTACCAGACTGTTTTCCACAGCAATGGGTACAGTCCCACGAGCAGTGTATAAGGATTCCATCTGTTTCACACCCTTGCCAACTCTTATTACTGACTTTTTGATGACACCCATTTTAGTGGGTGTGAAATGCTGTTTCATTGCGGGTTAGGCAGGGCTCTGAACTCCTGACTCAGGGAGAGTCTTCTTCCCCCAAGAAGAGAAAATTTGGGATCAGAGCCTCCCAGAGCTCCCTGCTATCCAACACCCTTCTCTGCTGTCAAAAAGTGAGAGTGGTCATGATGTACCAGGTACTGTTCTAAGTCCTATTGTGGTCCCACTTTACAGATGCAGAAATTGAGGCATAGAAAGAAAGGATTGCCCGAGTTGGTAAGTGGTAGAATCAGGGTTCAAATCCAAGCTAGAGTCTGGCTCCAGAGCCCTGGCTTTTAACCACCAGGACCCTCTGCCTCCTACGTGAAAAGAGACACTGCCGCAAATGCACTTTGAAAATGAAAGAACTGGGCTGGGTGCGGTGGCTCCCACCTGTAATCCCAGCACTTTGGGAGGTCGAGGAGGGAGGATCACTTGAGGTCTGGACTTTGAGACCATCCTGCCCAACATGGAAAAATCCCGTCTCTACTAAAAATACAAAAATCAGCCAGATGTGGTGGCAGGCACCTGTAGTCTCAGCTACTCAGGAAGCTGAGGCAGGAGAATCACCTGAACCCAGGAGGTGGAGGTTGCATTGAGCTGAGCTTGCACCACTACACCCCAGCCTGGGCGACAGAGCAAGACTCTGTCTCAAAAAAAAAAAAAAGTCCAGCTTCTTCCACAGTCAGCCCAGGCCCAGAAGGGGCCTAACAAATGTTCACAGAAGGCAGGCTTCTCATGTCCCCTCCCTGCATTTGCCCATGTAGGTGACATTTATAGCAAATCCCTTTCTACTCTCGCCATCACAGGCAGCAGGGTGCTGTGAGGTCAGAAGGGGCTATGGCTGGAACTCCAAGGTCAGTGCTCCTCCCCTCGCCAGTCTGCCTCTCCAGGAGGGTGCCAAAGCTTTCTCCTCACCTGTCAAATGGGGATAAGAATAGTACCTACTCATAGGGCAGTAGTGAAGAGCAGGTGAATTGGCACACAGAAAGAGCTCAGAACAGTGCCAGGCACAGGGCAAGCATGCAGTACACAACAGCACACATGAGCATGGAGGAGCCTCCCCTGGCGTCTGCCCCAGCGCCAGGCAGGGGAGCTGTGGCCTGCTGGCGGAGGGTGGCAGGGATTCCCTGTTGGGCAGGAACAGGAGAGAGAGATGGCTGACCCGGAGCCACCTGGCCACAGGCCAGAGTGTCCCTGTCACTGACCTGGGACACACTCGTTGCAGCAACCTCAGATAGCAGGATGTGAGGGGGGTGGTTCTCTCCAGGGCAGGGGTTACTGCCACTTGACAGTCTGCCCTAAAACTCACTCCAGCCCAATTAATGAGGAACAACTCTGTCAGCAAGATCTGCCTTGAACCTCAGTCACAGAAGACTCTGGTCACATTCTCCGCACGGCCGTAAAACAAAGAGCCTTCCCTGACCAGTCTGCTAACACCCGCCCACAGGCCTCAGGATCCTGTCCACAGAAACGTAGCCTGCCCACAGGGCTGTGGGAGCATGGCACTGAAGACCACCATGGCCTGTCCTCTTGAGGGGATTCTCCTGCTGCCGAAAAGGACTCTGCTGAGCACCGTGGCATCAAGGCTCTTGTCTGCTCCACAGACTTTCTCTGGCTTCAAAGTCAGCCAGACCCAGACTCTTCAACCCCTGCTCTGCCACTTGCCAGCATGGGCAAGCAACCTCAGTTCTTTTAGCCTCTGCTACGTTAGATGTAAAAACTTACTCCATCCCTCCCTGGCAGGGCCCTGGTGGGAGCCGACGTTTACTGCAAGTTTGTTCTGTGTTTGCCACTGTTCTATGCATTTTCTATGTATTAATCCACTTTATTTTCACCACCACTCTACGAAATAAGTACTATTATTATCCCCATTTCACAGATGAGGAAACAGAGACAGAGAAGTGTAAAGGAGAGTCATATATGGAGCACCTGGTACAGGCCCTGGTACCTAGAGCTGCTCAAAAGCATGATTCAGGCTGGGTGTGGTGGCTCATGCCTGTAATCCCAACATTTTAAGAGGCTGAGGCAGGAGGATCATTTGAGGCCAGGAGTTTGAAACCAGCCTGGGCAACATAGCAAGACCCCATCTCTAAAAAAAAAAATTTTTTTTAATTAGTTAGGCATGATGGTGCACTATATTCCTAGCTACTCAAGAGGTTGAGGCAGGAGGATAGTTTGAACCCAGGAGTTCAAGAGTTCAAGGTTATAGTGAGCTATGATCACACCACTGCACGCTAGCCTGGATGACAGAGACCCTGTCTCTACAAAAAAAAAAAAAAAAAAAAAAAAAGAGTCCTCACTTTCCTGAATAGATTAAGGCAATAGGACAGCCCTTGACCAAGAGTCCACAGAGCAAACCAGTCTCCATGCAGTCCTCAACACAAACCTCCCAACCCAAGGCATTCAGAGCCCAGAGGAAGGTGCTCAGAATACTGCCTGCCTGGACTGGAAGGCTTTCCAGCCCCTCAATGGTAAAATGGGGCGCAGGATGGGTCCATCACTGCATAGACCTTCAGTAGCCACACAACTCAATGACCATGTCCAGCAAGACACAGGGCAGGGCAAAGCACTCCTGATCCCTCCACAACCAAAACCGCACACATTTAAGCCTCTTAGATTTTCCTATTTTAATCAAGCCTAGCCCAGAGCAACATTCTTCAATAAGGGGGATTTGTTTAGCTTGTTCTGAGAATCAGTGTTGCCTACTAAAGAAACAACCCTTCTCCCTCAGTGGCATTTGTGCATTTAAGACGATATGTGGCCTTTAAAAAGTCTTCTCTCCCCACTTGGAAGAAATGTTTGCATACAGCCAACGCTGCAGAAATCCGGGTGCTCCCCCAGGACCTCCATGCCTGAAACAGCACCTTGCCAAAGAGTACTTTCCACCGGTTCCCACCTACTCACTGTCAGCACTACTTTCCGCCCCTTATAACAAATTTATGGCAGGAATAGGCAGGCATTAGCAATCCTGTCTTACAGATGGAGAAATCAAGGCACAGAGAGGGGAACTAACTTACCCAAGGACACACAGAATTAGCGGCAGGGCAATTTGCTTGTTTGTTCAATGAACCAGTCCCTGCCCTCTGAGGGTCTTTAAATTTAGTGGGCTCCCCACCTTGCACCACACAGCCCTGCCACCCTAGGTCTAGGTGAGCAGATGAACTGGGGTGAAGAAGCAGGAGGGAGGGGAAAGGAAGGGAGAGAAGGGGCGGGGAGGAGAGTTCATTTAGGACAGAGGGAGCTTGAGGAGCATACCGCTATGTGAGCCAATTGCTTTCCATCTCAGGGAGCCCAGGGTCTCTCCAAGGGGAGCCAGAGGGCAGCCTGGCCTTCAGCGGGGCAGACTTCAGTTTTGCCCTGGCTCTGTGGGCTCTAGCAGCCCCAAACCTTGAACGAGTCACTTCCTCTTGAAGCACTGGCTCGTAGTGAGAGAGAGCAGAAGTTAAAGGAGGTGACAGCTCTCTATAACCCTCCACACGAGGCGCGATGGTTGTCAGCAGCACTGAATTTACAGGGGCTGCAGCCTGCCAGCTGCTTTCACAGGCACCACCGCGTGGGAGGCAGAAAAGAGAGTCTCCTCCCCATTTTGCAGATGAGTAAAGTGAGGCCAAGGGAGGAGAAATGAAGAGGGAGCGCTTGAACTCACACCTGCCCCCAGCACGCACCTAACAGAGCATTTGGCCAATGAGTGAAGGAGGCCTTTTGCTTCTCAGGGCTTTTCCTAGGCCTAATGCTGCCTCCTGGGAAGATCTGGCAGATTCTAACTCAGTGTCAGGGCCCAGTCCAGAACCTCCACAGCTAACGCATTTGACTGCCACAGCTACTATGTATATCAAATGAGGACACCAAGGCCTGGGAAGAGAGAGCCGCCGGCCCAAGGTACCTCCTGGCAAGTGGCAGATCCACCCAGAGGGTAAATCCAAGCTGGCTGACTCCAAAGGCAGCTTCCCCATCCCTACAGATTCCTCCCTCACTCTGCATCTAAATAAAAATGAGGCAGCAAATCTCCAGGGAAATGGCAGGTGCTGATCAGTCCAGGATCTTAGAGAAAGTCAATGTTTCCGAAAGCAAATTTTTCCTCCTGGGGAGTTGGAGCTGGAAGGAATCCTTCCTTCTCTCTTCTCTGCAGCCTGAGCTCCTATAAAACAACTGGGAAGCTAGTTAGAGATCCTACTGAGATATTTTAGATATGAAAACAAAATCTAATCTTGCTCGTGTTTGTTCTCAAGTCACCTGCCACCAGGTGTCCAGAAAAGAAAAAAAAGGTAAGCCTTCTGGCTGTGGTCAGTCCTGGGTCAGCAGCTGCCACCCCCAGACTCCTTCTGAGACCACAGGAGGCAGAAGTAGGGAGGAAAGGGAAGAAGAGAGGTCAGGGGAGCCTTCTACCCCAAGCTGTTTCCACTTTTTATATTTACCCAAATCCCTTAATTAGCCTCCTCAGAAAGACTCCCAATTAGGCTAATCCTGCCACCGAGCTTTCCCATCAATGCTCCCAGGAAGTCCGAGGAAGGCCGAGGGAACACCCCAGGCCCTGATGCAGAAGTCTACCAGGCTAGCCCTGGCTGGCCATCTGCTGTCCCCGCACATCCCACCAGAGCAGCTTCGGGAAAGGCTTTGGAATCACAAAGACTGGATTCTGCTGCCATTCCCTACGGGCAGTGACCTTGAAAAGTACCTCAGTTTATCTTTAATAATGACAATAACATTAGCTAATGTACTCTGGAGCACACCTAAGGGATAAATACTATTATTATGCCCATTTTACAGGTGGCCAAGGAACCAATGCTTAGCGAGGTTAAGTAACTTGCCCAGTGTCACAAATAGTGAATGGCAGAGCGGGGACCTGGAAGCTTCCTACAAACTGCAGTCAGCATTCTTAAACCCATACCATTCTGACCCCTTCAAGATGGGAACGGCCTCGGAATTGTTAGGCTGATGGACTGGTCTCGGTAGAAAAGCACTTACATGACAGAGTCTGGGCACACAGTAGGTGCTCAAAAAAGATGTTTTCTTTTCCCTTTCCTCTTTCCTAGATGGTTAGAGGAAGAGGGGCTCTTTCTGTCCTTCTTCAGACCTCTATGCAGCATAGGTCCCTAGCTGGGAAGTGGTGACAAACAGTCCCATCCCAGCAAAGGGACTGCCTGCCACCTTCAGTATTTCTGCAACCAGCTGAGAGGGTGACTCCACCTTCAAGGCCCCACCAGGGACTGCTTCCTTCTCTCTGAACCTGGCCTTTCAAAGGGGCTTTCATTTATCGGCCTTTAATGTCTCACATGATTTAATCAGAAACACGTGCCTTGTAAATATCATCTGTCATGTTCCATTAGGTTCACAGGGAAAAGTACAAGTCAATAAACAAAGGTTGTAGCATAAATCTACCTTGAACACATAATACCTCAAATAAGAAAATCAAAACATGTGTGGCCTCTGACCCACAGAGTTTCATGAGCAGGAACTTGGGGTATAGTCAGAAACATTTCTAAATGTTCATAATTAATAGGGAAGCTGGGGCTGGTCCATTTGCATGGTGCATGAAAAGCCCTTCAACAAAAGAATCCGCCTCACTAGCACCTGTCAAATCACAAAGTGCTCCTAGCTGGATCAAAACCTAGATTTCTCCCCTGCAGAAAGACCTCTAGAGCCCCAGAAGCTTCTTTTTTTTTTTTTGAAAAAAAAAAGAAAAGGGCATCCCCCACCGCTTTTCCTCATATGGGAGATGCAGAAAAGGATAATACGATAAAAGCCCTCCCCCTTCCTTCCAGGCCTCCTTCCCTGGCACCTTCCCAGGCTGTTTGGAAGATCTGAAATGGAGATGGGGGAGGGGGAGAAAGAAGATGAGGATGAGGTATGAGAAGTCACACAATGTAGATTCAGGTCCCGGCTGCCATTTAGAACCACGAGGCTGCTGTCTGTGGCTTGTCTGATCCTTATCTAATAGGAAAGCAGTTAACAACAACATGTTCTGTTGCAGGATTCCTGCTATTAAAGAAATCAAAACACACCTGGCGCGGTGGCTCATGCCTGTAATCCCAGCACTTTGGGAGGCCGATGCGGGTGGATCACAAGGTCAGGAGTTCAACACCAACCTGACCAATATGGTGGATCTCTGTCGTAACTGAAAATACAAAAATTAGCCAGGCGTGGTGATGGGCGCCTGTAGCCCGAGCTACTTGGGAGGCTGAGGCAGGAAAATCACTTGAACCCAGGAGGTGGAGGTTGCAGTAGCTGAGATTGCACCACTGCACTCCAGCCTGGGCAACAAAGTGAGAATCCATCAAAAAGAAAAAAAGAAAGAGAAAGAAAAAGAAGGGGGGAAGGAAGGAAGGAAGGAAGGGAAGGAAAAGAAATTAAAACCATTTATTGATTTTTTCCCCCCAAAAGGAAATGAAAGTAGGCATTTACGATCTTATTTTTTGTACAGATGGGGTCTCACTATGTTGCCCAGGCTGGTCTCAAACTCTTGAGCTCAAGGGATCCTCTCACCTCAGCCTCTCAAAGTGCTGGGATTACATGTGTGAGCTACCATGTCTAGCCACCATATTCATCTTAAATGAGGCACTGGACAAAGATGAGGCTCGTGTACCCCCTAGTGTGTGCCCCGCCCCAGGCTGGTGCTTTCAGACATGCAAAGCCACCCAAACTGGTGAAGCTCTCCCCAGAGCCCTGAAAGGAAAGCAAAGCTAAAGGCAGCTTGACACAGTGCACTCAGTTTTCTCATTGGCTAAGTGGGGGTAGTACTTATTCCCTGATAGGATTGTCACAAGGATTATTACTCAAAATAGTATTAATATATTCAAGAATGCCCATGAAATATAATATTAATATGTCTCCTCTTTTAATTAAATTCCTGATCTCAGAGTCATGGTCAAGATTCTGCAACTCATCTATTCCAACCCCTTCACATCGGCCGGGCGCAGTGGCTCAAGCCTGTAATCCCAGCACTTTGGGAGGCCGAGGCGGGTGGATCACGAGGTCAAGAGATTGAGACCATCCTGGTCAACATGGTGAAACCCCGTCTCTACTAAAAATACAAAACATTAGCTGGGCATGGTGGCGTGTGCCTGTAATCCCAACTACTCAGGAGGTTGAGGCAGGAGAATTGCCTGAACCCAGGAGGCGGAGGTTGCGGTGAGCCGAGACCGCGCCATTGCACTCCAGCCTGGGTAACAAGAGAGAAACTCCGTCTCAAAAAAAAAAAAAAAAAAAAAAAAAAAAAAAAAAAAAATGTACTTGGTAACTTAAATACTATGATGTAAATACACATATACACTTGTTGATGGTGTGAAGGTGAACAAGTTGATGGGTAAGTTGTTTAACCTGGCGGTTAAATGGCTTCCTGGCTGGTTACACAGATGGGTGGGTGGGTTGGGCAGCTGGGAACATGAATGGGTAAATGGGCATCTGGACAAGGAGGTATACAGATGGAAGGGAAAGACTTGTTCGTATTTACTCTTCGATCTGATTCATTTTTAAAGGAAAGGTCAAGGTGTTGATAGGCTCTCCTTAATGTTAGTGACAGAAAGCCACGCCCACTTCCATGAACCCACTGGAGGCAGTTCTGATTCACCTCTGCATAGGCGAAGGTCTGCTGCTGAGTGACTGGGTGGATGGCGATATGGATGTTCACATGAAGACGAGTGGACAGCTGGATAGGTGAAAGCCTTACTGTTGGGAGACTGTTGGGGGACAGGTGCAAAGGAACATGGGAGTCTCCATAGATGTACAGGACGGGAGAGAGGCACTTGCACAGAACAGGTGGGGTAAAGTACGAGTCACCAGAGACCTTTGCCCACATCACAATTTCCCTGAGGTTGCATGCTGCCCACACACTGACAGTCCACCAGCTGCAAACCCCAGCTGGGACTGCCCATTCAGCTTGGAAGAGGGGCCCCTTCTTTCTGAAGCCCCAAAGAATACAGGGTGCTGCCCTAGGCTCTCCCAAGCCTCCTAGACACCACCCATCTCCATCTCTGTGGGGCTTTCCGAATCATTCTTGACCTGGAGGCATCCCCTTCTAGATTGTAATGAAATAAGCAGCCCATGGCCTTTCACATTTCACACCTAGGAGTTGGGCACAGCTGCAGGGCCACAGAGTGGAGTCCTGGGGGCTGTGCGATATGATGGTCCTGGTCAGACGTGCCACGTCCTCTCATGTGCTTTATCCTATTTCATCTTTACAATAAGCCTGAGAGGCAGGTGGTCTTAGACAGATGAAGAATTCAGCTCAAAGAGGTGAAGGGACTTGCCCAAGGTCACGCAGTGAGAAGGCCAGTCGTGCTGACTCCAAATCATAAACCCTGTTGCTTATAAATTCCTCCGAGGCTCTGTATCATTCTTCATGGAGACAATGGCAACTACTTCACAAGGAGGATGAGAGATTTTCAACAAGAAGGGCTTAGAATGGTCAGTCCTACCCCTCTGGCTGCAGGGGCTGGAGAACCCCTGGGAAGCGCCTCTCGAGTGCCTCCTGCAGGCTCCCTGGCCCCAGGTGGCTGTGAAGCTCCAACACAGGGCCTGTCACGCTCCTGCAAATGCAGTGCCTCCTGCAGACCCCCAGCACATGTGGGAAGCCAGTGCCAGGCACCCTCCCACGCATGTGAATGTTCCTAAACAGAGTAATTAGAGTGGTGTTTAGGTAACTTTTACACAGCCCCCCTAATCAGAATCACATGTGGGAAAGAGTCCGCGATGGTGGCCACGCTGAAGGGGATGACCAGCCCCTCCCCAAACACAACTGCCACCCCTCTGCCTTCCTGAAGTTTCTCCGACTACACGCGTCACTCATATCCTATCATGGGCCAAAAGGAAAACGCTGGTGGGTCCAAGGCCAAGCCACCCACTAGCATCTCTACAGTCACAGCACGGCATACCCAAAGACAGACACAGAGTGGACCTTCGAGACCCTCTACCAGAACTGCCGTGTAAACCCCACAGAGGAGGAAACTCAGGAAGGAACGTGATCACCACACCTGTGTGCTCTTCCTAGAACCCAGGCTTAACCATGTCCTTCCCGTGCGTGGAAGCCTCTATCATTACACAGGGTGTACATGTTTCAGAACATCACAATGGACCCCATCGATATGTACAATCATTATATGTCAACTAAAAACAAAAGAAAAAAGTAAGGTAAAACTTAAAATGTAAATAGATAAATAAATAAATAAATAAAAGCCTCTGTGGCTTCCTACTACCTCCACGTTCAAGCTGACCTGTGTCAGCTTCTCCTCCAAGTGGGGAGAGCCCAGCAAGGTACTCAGGCCCCAGAATCTGCCAAGCTAAGTCCAGAGCACAGCTCTTTCTTTTATTAGTCCTTAAGCAAGTGACTTCGCCTCTCTGAGCCTTAGTCTTCTGTCTTTTAAATGGAGATCACAATAGGGGAATGAACTGTTTCATTTGTCCAGTGGAAATCACTTGGTTCAGTGTGTGGCCTGCAGCATAACCTTCCAAAGTAGTCATTGTTATCATGAACTCTTTCCCAAAAGAGCACTTGCTGTGGAGTCACGGAGCCATGAGTTTGGGGTCCAGTCCCTAATCTGACTTGCTGTGTGGCCGTAAGGAAGTCACCTGGGATATCTGGGCTTTAGTTTCCCATTCATCTAATGGGAAGGCAGGGCCTGATGATCCCTACGGCCTCCTCTGGCATGGCAGCCTGTGAGTCTATGAGTCTGACAGGTTCTGGAAGGACACTGCCCCAGCTCTGTTCTCATCCTTAGGCAGTCATTCAAGGCCCAGCACAATTTCAGTCCACTCTTCTTTTCTGGCCCATTCTGGCCACTTGCAGCCATTATTTGATTTGAATACAACTTTCATTCTGGCCCATCTCTGCTCTGGCAACACCAAGTTCCTCCCTACTGCCCAACACGCCAGCTCTTTCCCTTTGACCAGGCCCTTGTACAGACAGTCTTTACCTAAAGCAGTGCTTCTCAAGCTTCGATATGCACATGATTCACCCAGAGACCTTGTGAAAATCGGATTCTAATGCAGTAGGTCTGGAGTTGAGGCTGAGATTCTGAATTTCTAAGAAACTCTCAGGCTATGCCAATGCTGCTGGTCCACAAACCACACACCAAATAGCAAAGACCCAGAAAGCTTTCCTCCCTGCTCACCATCTAGTGAAGGGCTTCCTCATCAGTCAAAGCCTGGCTCCAGCAACCTGTTGCTGAGAAGACTGAATCTGCAGGTGACTCATAAAGGCCCTGCAGGTCTCCTGTGTGTACAGCTGGTAATACCTGTGCAGCTCTGGTCATAACAAGCAGGCTCCAAGTCCATATCCTTATCAAGAACCCTTTGAAGGCAGGGCCCAGCACAGGACTTGGCCCGGCACAGGACTCTGTGGGAGGATTGCTTGGGCCTAGGAGATTGAGGCTGCAGTGAGCTATGATTACACCAGTGCAACTCCCACCTGGGTTGGGAGCAAGACCCTACCTTGAAGAAAGAGAGAAAGCCACACCAGAGAGCAAAAGAGCAGTAAAGGAAAGAGATGAAGGAGAAAAGACCGTTAAAAAACAGGGTGGGGACAGCTCCTAAGATGGTAGCTAACTTGCCCTGAAAGCCATTAGCTAATCCAGAGAGTGCAGACAGCCTCCCACAGGAGGCTCACTTGCTCCTTCTGAAGCCTCCTGAGGGCCTCACCGGCCACCTGTACCCCAGCTTTGGGGTGTGTGGCTGGACAGAGCAATTTCTAACACCTTTTCCCCATTTCCCTCCACTTTCTCCAACCTCCCTCCCCATTCTGCGCCAAGTAACAAAGTGGAAAAAGATACGAAAGAAACTGGAAACAGCAATTTGGGTTTTATTGTTAGAAACACAAACAAGGTCCAAAGTTAGCAGGAGACTGGGCTCAGCCTAAGAAAACAGAGGCACCACAAGCTCCAAGAACCACCAGCAAGTCATTCATCTGAGTCTCAGCTCCGTCAGCTGCAAAATTACCAGAAGCCTCACAAGAGTGTTGAAAAGATTAAATGAGCTACATAAACAGGAGAACAGTACCTGATTATAGCTCAGGGGTGATCCATAAACGGTCATTGCATTTCAACTGCAGAATGAGTTACCCTTTTACTGGAGTTTTGTTTTTTTTTTAAAAAGTACTTTTTACCCAGTATCTCACCTGAGGCTGGCAGGAGCTGGGACATGGATTATCATCCCCATTTCACAGAAGAGAAAACTGAGAGATCTTCCATAGCCCGCCTGGTCCTCAAGACAGTGTGAAAATTCCGATCCATGATAGTCTAACTCTTGGCATCCCCATCTTTTCCACTGTACCAGCTAAGGGCAGCAACAAAACTAAGGCTCACATGAGATTAACAAGAAGTGCATTTTTTCCTACAAATAGTAACTAAGCCTCTTTTTTTTTTTTTTTTGCTTTTTGCTTTTATTCCTCCTCTTTTAGACCAAGCCTATTCAGAGGCTGTGCCAGGCCTCGTACTGAGATGAGATGAATGAAGCGTGGCGCTGCTCCTTGGGGATATGGACACCCAGTAGGACAGGGCAGCAGGATGTGCCACCCACTTGGATTCAGGGCCTCCTGTGCAGCATACACTGCTTTAGGCCCTGGCAAGGCCCTGCTTCCCAAGGACTTTTCCTTCTTCAACTCTTCACTCTTTTCTTAAATTTATTTTTATTTATGTATTTATTTATTTGAGACAGAGTCTCACTCTGGAGCACAATGGTGCAATCATGCCTCACTGCAGCCTTGACCTCCCACACTCAAGCAATCCTCCTGCCTCAGCCTCCCAAGTAGTTGAGACTACAGGCACATGCCACCCCGCCTGGTTAATTTTTTTTTTCATCTTTTGTAGCAACAAGGTTTCACTATGTTGCCCAGGCTGGTCTCAAACTCCTGGGCTCAAGCAATCTGCCCACCTCAGTCTCCCACAGTGCTGGAATTACAGGTGCAAGCCACCATGCCTGGCCAAGTCTTCATTCTTGGGAAAAATAACACAAAGAAACTGAGTGATCAGAGAAGACCCTCTGGGAGGTGATATTTAAGCAGAAAAGTCCAGAGTCCAGCAGGGAACAAGCCATGCAAAGGCCTTAACGAGGGGATGAGCTCCCTGTGCCCATGGAAAGGTCAGTGTGGCTCAAGTGTAGCAAGGGAGACAGGGTCCTGTGAAGGACAAGCAGGGACACTGCATTTGGCTCAGAGGCCAGGGCAGAAGAGAGGGCAGAAAGAGGACTTTCAACAAAGACACTGTCAAATGACTGGCATCTTAAGTCGCATTTACAGAAGCTGCTGGGTACAGCACACAGAGAGGCAAGGGTGGCAGCCGCGAGACCAATGAGGAAACTCCTGTGACCACTCAGACCAGGCAATGTGCACAGGTTTGGGACTGAGGTGGGGACGCCGGCAGCAGGCAGCGAGAAGGAGCTGCTGGTGCAGGGAGACAGCCAGGGCCCACCAGGAATGGTCACTGTGCCTGATGTTACTGAGGGCACAAGTGAGCTGGATGCAGACAGGGTGACCAGGTCTGGCCCCATGGAGGCCATGGAGGATCTGGCAAGAGCAGTCAGTGGACTGAGGAGGACAGAGAATGGGAAGTGAAGGAAGAAGGGCTGCAAACAGAAGTGGAGAACCAGGCAGTGGCAGGAGGGGGTGACATGCAGGAAGGCATGGTGGCTTTGCTTTTTGAGCCGGCAGGTCCTGGAGCACAGCTGTAGGGCAGCAGGAATGACCCCTGGAGAAGGCGAGAGTCGAACTGCAGTGGAGGTCACTGTAGAAGCACAGCCTCCAATGAAGAGGGAGGGTGGATGCAAAGAGCCTGGGATGGTTTGGCTGTTGATAAAGGAGGGAAGTTGCTGGCTCCGCAGAGGAGGGGGAGGCAGGGCTTGGAGAGCATTCGCCAGAGCTCAGAACTCCCAGATACAGACTGGGTTCTTTTGGGGTGCTGTGTCTCCTCTAGGACCATTTGACAGATAGCTACAGGAGGTTCATCTTAACCAGGCTAGAGGACCAACAGTGAAAACAACAGCGGGAAGGGAGGCAGGAGGTGGAGGGTGTTTGAGGAGGTGTGAATACAATGAACACTAAGCTGGGCAAGGAAGGCAGTGAGGACACACAGGTGATCACTCAGGGAAAGGGGAGGGTCAGTAGATCTGACATCCTTGTAAGGCTGGAGAGTCGTCACCACCATGTGAGGAAAACCCCCAAATTGAAAGAAGGCCAAACAATCAACAGGTAGAACTCAAATGAACTGAATGGAAAACAGGAACACAGGGAACAAGGAAAAAGACGGTTTAAAATCCTAAAAATCTCCTCAGAGAGGTATGGTAAGATACTGCATCCATAAATGGAGACAGAATGCATAAAAGTGCTTTTGCAAACTAAAAATAACCAAAATAAAAAAGAAAATGGGGAAAAGAGTCAAAGAAACTCTCCAAAAACAGATCAAAAAGACAGAGCGCTAGGTATTATAAAAACATAAGAAATGTAGAGGATCAACACAGAAAACCAAACCAGCAATGGATTTCTAGAAAGCAGCAGTAGAGAAATTGTATGAAAACAAATTTCAAAGAATTAGTACTCTGTCTAGAACTGAAGGTCATGAGTCTCCGGAAACAGTGGGCCCACCAAGTATCCAGTCCAATGAATGGGAAAACCCCCACATCAATAGAAAATTACAGAACACCAGAGATAGAAAGAAAATTCATAAATCATCTAGAAAATTGATGGGGTAGAGTGGGGAAAATGCAGAATCTAGACCAAATATCAGAAATTCGCATGGCACTGGACTTCTCAACAGCAATGTGGGAAGCCAGAAGACAACGGGATTTTCACTTCAAAATTCTTAACAGGATCCATCTGATGCTAGACGGCCCGAGTTCAAATCCTAGGCCTGCCACTTACCAGCTATGATCACAGCCAAGGTATTTACCTCACTAGGTCTCAGTTTCCTCATCGATAAAACGGGCATAATGATAATCTCTATCATTTATTTGATGTGAGGATGAATTAATCTATCTAAAGCAGTGAGGACAGTGCCTGGCATGTGGTAAGCATTTAAAGGTTCGCTCTTATTAAAATAAGCCAGCCACACTATCCATCAGCAATGAGAGAGCTTCAGACATACATACCTACTCACCTTTCTCACCAAGCCATTGCAGGATACGCTCCAGCAACTTATGGGGTTAAACCAAGAAAAAGGAAAAGACAACGCAAAGAACATTTCCCCTTTCAGGAGGTGCCCAGCATCTGAACACACTTATTTTACCAGGAAAAGTACTCACCTTATAAGGCAAAACCCCCACTTCACCCAACACACACACTCTCACTGAAAATGTCAGATCCTGCAGATCCTCTGTCTCTGCTTAAATGTCACCCTATCCTGACTGCACTGTAACCCAGCAGGCATCCATTGCCCTTCCCTGCCTTCTCTCCATAGTCTGCATAGCCTGTGCCATCACTTAGTAAACTTTAGATTTAACTTGTTTACTTGATTATGGTGTCTCCCTACTCTTGAATGTAAGCTTCAAGAGGGCAGACATGGCCAGACGCGGTAGCTCACACCTATAATCCCAACACTTTGGGAGGCCAAGGTGGGTGGATCATGAGGTCAAGAGATCGAGACCATCCTGGTCAACAGGTGAAACCCAGTCTCTACTAAAAATACAAAAATTAGCTGGGCATGGTGGCACGTGCCTGTAATCCCAGCTGCTCAGGAGGCTGAGGCAGAAGAATTGCCTGAACCCAGGAGGCGGAGGTTGCAGTGAGCCGAGATCGTGCCATTGCACTCCAGCCTGGGTAACAAGAACAAAACTCCGTCTCAAAAAAAAAAAAAAAAAAGAGTGTAGACATTTTTGCCTAGTTGCTTATCTTCCCAGCATCTAAAAGAGTGCCTAGCTCATAACAGGTGCTTAACAAAAATTTAAGAAAAAAAAGTTGCTTTCTAAGCCTCCCATGCAGCCAAGGTACAGGCACATGATGTAGGCTCTGCCAATGCGAAGCATCCACCCAGACCATGATTCCAGAGATATGGCTCCCGTCCACTCTGGAAAAGGTGACAACAGAGAAGTCAGCAACTACCCCCACTACAGCAGCAATGCAAGCTGTGCCCCGGAGCCCAGCGGCATTTTCACAGGACAGCCCTGTGGTGGGATTTGGGATAAGGTTCTTGGCTATGCAGTTTCCAAGCCTGGTTCTCCAGTCTTACAGGAAATTCTGAGAGCCACTCAGCATCGTTTTAATAAAATCTCTTCTCTGCCTAAATCAGTCAGTTTGTGATATATAGTAAACCAGAATTCGGCGGACACAGGAGAGTTTTGATGAGAAGCCACAGTAGGTCTGCAGGGCGTAGATGTGCACTCCAAACGGGTTTGCACTGCGGGAAAGATGAAACTGAGAGAAACTAAGAGATAATTCACAGGAATTTGACAGACCAATGAAATATCTCGGGGGAAATGGTAACAGCCCCATATAAAATATAAAATATAAAACTAAGTAAACTAAGTAAACGAAAAAATATAACCTCACGAAAACAAAAGGTTGTACTAGAAACGAAAAGTTCTGATGGTACACGACTTGATTTGGTATCCTGTTCCAAACATTACCACCATGCTGAAAAAGTAAGACTCCAGAGGGTGCTATAGAAACAGCTTTACCATCCCCAGCCCAGGCCACTACCAC
Organism: Saimiri boliviensis; assembly: GCF_048565385.1. Taxonomy (NCBI): domain Eukaryota; kingdom Metazoa; phylum Chordata; class Mammalia; order Primates; family Cebidae; genus Saimiri; species Saimiri boliviensis. The sequence goes on from NC_133459.1 coordinate 52,214,232, forward strand.
TGTCCCTTCTAAAACTCCATCTGCAGCCTTGTTCCCCATCCCCGCCCCTACTCCTATGAAGTCTGTGGAAGTCTGGAAGTTCCCTTAACTCTGTGGATCACTCCTAGATCATAAACAATCGTCCAGGCTCTTTTTAGTCCCAAAAACAGTATCATCTTAGTAATTAAGATGTCCTGACGGCAGGGCATGGTGGCTCACACCTGTAATCCCAGCACTTTGGAGGCTGAGGCAGGTGGATCATGAGGTCAGGAGATTGAGACCATCTTGGTCAACATGGTGAAACCCCGTCTCTACTAAAATTACAGAAAATAGCTGGGTATGGTGGTTCATGCCTGTAATCCCAGCTACTCAGGAGGCTGAGGCAGGAGAATCACTTGGACACAGGAGGTGGAGGTTGCAGTGAGCCAAGATCACACCACTGTACTCCACCCCAGGCAACAGAGCAAGACTCTATCTCAAAAAAAAAAAAAAAAAAAAAAAAAAAAGATGTCTTGTCCAGATTAACAATCTCAACTCTGACCTTTACAAACAGTCAAAATTCCCTGCCCTCGGGCCTGCCAGGGTCAATGTCTCAGACCCCTGACCCTGTCCACTGGAGCACTTTGGACTTGCATGCTTAGTGCCCACTGTGTTCCCCGGCCACTTCTATGGGGTCCCAGGGAGCTCCCCTGGTTGGCAGGCACCCTCATACATCCTGTGGGACACTTCCAGCTTCTCACCTCTACCTGGCAAGAAGCTCTCTTGGGCAGGATCCGTTTGAAAACAACCACTTCACGGGTCCCTTGAACACAGCCTCTGCCCCATCATTAGCAGAAACAGTGCAGCCATCTCTCCTCTCTCTGCCACTAGGCAGAGGCTCCAACCACAGCCTTTTGTGTTCCATATTTCCAGGCATGGATCAAATGCATCACCGCCTAGCTTCCAGGGCTGTGCTCAGTTCTCTGAGCGATCCTCTTAGAGCACTTCTCTCTTGAGTTGAGGTAAGGAAAAAGTGTCCCTTCCCTGCCCACCTGGCATGGGAGAAGAAAACATCACAGCTTCTCAACAATTCTCTCTGAAGAAATCCTCCCTGTAAGCTCTTCCACCTCAACCCTTTCCTATCCTCAAAGCATATGCCAGGTAAGGATCTCAAAATCAGAGTTGAGTTTACGCACCTGAAGTCCTGCTTTGGAATGCAGTGGCCATTGCCTACTGTTAATATCCATTGTCTTAGGACTTGGCCAGACCCACAATGCCTACATTAATACCACATAGTCCCAGTGGGACACTGCTTTACCCCAAGAATTGTGATGCAGCTGGAGCAGGAGGAAGGAGGGAGAGGTAATGCAAGTAAGATAGGGATGGAGTAGGAGTCGAAGAAAATGAAATCTTCTATGGAGAAAGGAGGATGCTCAGACATTGCTTGTGGGAATGCAGGACAGCCATTATGGAAAACGGTATAGGCCAGGCACGGTGGCTCATGCCTGTAATCCCAGCACTTTGGGAGGCTAAGGCGGGTAGATCACCTGAGGTCAGGAGTTTGAGACTAGCCTGACTAACATAGTGAAACCTCTTCTCTACTAAAAATCCAAAAAAAATTAGCCTGGCATGGGGTGGGCGCCTATAATCCCAGCTACTTAGGAGGCTGAGGCAGGAGAATCACTTGAACCCAGGTTGCAGTGAGCCATTGCAGTCCAGCCTGGGCAACAAGAGCTAGACTCCATATCAAAAAAAAAAAAAAAAAGTATAGTGGTTCCTCAAAAAATTAAAATTAGAGCTACTCTATGATCCAGCAATCCCATTGCTGTGCAAAAATCCAAAAGAATGGAAATCAGTATATCTGAAGCTGGGCACAGTGGCTCACGCCTGTAATCCCAGCACTTTGGGAGGCTGAGGCAGGCGGATCACCTGAGGTCAGGAGTTCGAGGCAAGACTGAACAACATGGTGAAACCCTGTTTCTACTAAAATTACGAAAATTAGCCGGTCGTGTCCCCGTGTGCCTATAGTCCCAGCTACTCAGGAGGCTGAGGAAGAACTGCTTAAATCCAGAAGGCAGAGGTTGCAGTGAGCCAAGATCATGCCACTGTACTCCAGCCTGGGCAACAGAGCAAGGCTCTGCCAAAAAAAAAAAAAAAAGGATATCTACATCACCATGCTTATTATACAGCACTATACCCAACAGCCAAGAAGGGATCGACCTAAGTGTCCATCAATAGACAAATGGATAGAGAAAATGTGGTATAAATACACAATAGAATATTATTCAGTCATAAAAAAGAATGAAATTCTGTCATTTGCATCAACATGGATGGAAATGCAGGTGGTTATGTTAAGTGAAACAAGCCAGACACAGAAAGAAAAATATTGTATATTCCCCATACTCATACGCGGGAGCTTAAAAAAGCTGTTCTCATGGAGGTAGAGTATAGAATGGTGGTTACCAGAAGCTGGAAAGGGTGAGGGGAAGAAAAGAAGAGAAGTTGTTTAATGGATACAAAAATACACAGAAGAATAAGATCTAGCATTTGGTAGTACAGTAAGGTGACTATAATTAATAGTAATAGTTCAAAATAGTTGGAGGAGAGGAACCGGAATGTTCCCAACATAAAAAGGGGGTGAATGTTTGGGATGATAGATGTCCTTGCCCCCTTCAATCATTACACACTGTATGCATGTATCGAAATACCACACCTGCTCCAAAAATATGTACTATTATATATCACTTTTTTTTTTTTAACTTGGATCACAGATGCTTTACGTAAAGGTCCATCTCAATTTACGTGTGGCAGCACAAAATAAAGCACCATATCGTGACACACCATTTCCATCGCAAGCGGTCGAATCCAACATCCAAAGCCCAGCGAGCAGCCAAACAGCACAACTTCCAGGCCTCCCGCTCGGACTCCAACAGGGTCAGCACGTCGCCCTCGCGCACGGGGCCTTTTACATGGCGGATGCTGGAGCGGCTCGTGTTGTCCATAAATTCCACGCGCACCTGCGTGCACTGAGAACGGGTCCTGCCCAGGACCTTGGTGACCCTGGCCAACTTGACAGGCTGCACACGGCTGGTATCCATGATGGCGGCTCAGCGGCGGTCTGGCGGAGCTATATATCATATTTTAAAAAGAAAAACGAGGTTCTGAGCCTTGGCAACATAGCGAAACTCCTTTGCTACAAAAAATACAAAATTATCTGTGCATGGTGGCGTGTGTCTGTGGTCCCAGCTACTCTAGAGGCTGAGATGGAAGGATCGCTTGAGCCCAGAAGATCTGGCTGCAGTGAGCCGAGATCACACCACTGCACTCCAACCTGGGTGACAGAGCAAGATCCCATCTCATAAAAAAAAAAAAGTTCTGGTACACAGTAGGTACTCTGTAAAAATATATTAAATGACTGAAAGAAACAAACAAAAATCACTTTTTGTAAAATAAATTTTTATTTATAAAATAAATTTTTTATAAAATAAATAAAAATCATTTATTGAATGGCTGAAAGGAAAAAAAAAAATCCTCATGTGTCATAATAGGAAACCAGTAACCAGTAAGTATACTTGATCTAGAAACAGGAGCAGAAATCTTATTTAGGGCAGCCTAATCCCGGCTCTAACGCTCACCAGCTGAACGACCCTTTCCTCCTCCACATTTGTTTCTTCATCTGCAAATCGGGGATAATAACAGCAACTCCTCCCTAAGGCTGCTGGGAGAACGAAGGTACCTGGAGCATGCCTGGACGGTAAAGGTGACAGAGTTACCTTCCACTGTTTTTATTTGTGTAACTGAGATGTACAGAAGAAAATGCCAGAAAAAAATGACTGAGGTGAAGACCAGGCTGTTGTGTTATCCAGATGCACACACCTGGTGGCCCCCTGGAGGTGGGCACCATAGCAGCCCTGGCCGAAGGCAGCTGCCTCTCCGGAGGGTGACAGTGGAGGAGGGGGGGCTCTCTCTAAAGCCTTATTTTATTAGGTGATTTTTAAAACTATGTTTGGCATTATTTTGCTAAAAATAAAAGTTTATTTTTAGAATGTTAATAAAACAAGCTCCCACAGTAGTAATAATAATAAATGATGGGACTTGGTGAATGACAAAAAGAAAGCAATGAAGGAAAAGACAAAAGAAAATCTTGGAAATATGACATAAAAATTCAATTTTTTATTGCAAAATCATCATAAAAATGTATTGACAGCAGACTCATAAAAATATTAGTAATATGATCAGCAAAGGCATTAACATCCTTAATGACAGCACTTTAAAAATCTCGATTTTAAAAATTTTATAAGTAAAATATTCAGATGCCCAACATAAACAACAATTTGCAAAAGAGGAGATAAGAACTCTGAATCAACACACAATATCTGTTTGATCATACTAATAATCAAACAAATGTATAATAATAACCAGATGTTATTTCCATCTTCAAACTGGGAAAATTTTGAAACACTGGTGAAGATACAGTGCTCTGAAACAGCAATGCCTGCAGCTGTGAAAATCAGTGTACCCTTCCCAAAGAGCTATGTGGTAATATGTGTTAAATGTTACCACCCTATAGCCTAGTAATTTCCACTTCTGGGAATCTATCCTTCAAAAATAATCAGAAACGCAAATGAAGATTGCTATATAAAGATATTCACTGCAGCATTAGCTTTACTGGGGGAAGCTGAAAATTCTGAACCATTATGCACATGCAAGTAACATATATACATATTTGTATTCACATAAACTATCTCTGAGAGGCCAGACAAAAGAGAGAAGACGAAGGCTCTCCCTGAGGACCCTTCTTGGACCTTCTAAATTTTGGACCACTTTAATGTATCACCTGTTCAAAACACTTCAAAAATTTTAATAAAACGTAATATGCAGGCCAGGTGTGGTGCCTCACTCCTATAATCCCAGCACTTTGGGAAGCCGAGGTGGGAGTATTGCTTGAGCCCAGGAATTCAAGACCAGCCTTGGCAACATAGTAAAAACCCGTCTCTATAAAAAAAATTAGCCAAGCGTAGTGGCATGTGCCTGCAGTCCCAGCTACTTGGAAGGCCGAGGTGGGAAATCGCCTGAGCCTGGGGAGGAGGAGGCTACAGTGAGCTGTGATTGGGCCACTGCACTGCATCCTGGGTGACAGTGAGACCCTGTCTCAAAAAAAAAAAAAAAAAAAAAAAAAAAAAAAAACACAGTAGGCCAGGCTCAGTGGCTCACGCCTATAATCCCAGCACACTTTGGGAGGCCAAGGCAGGTGGATCACTTGAGGCCAGGAGTTCGAGACCAGCCTGTCCAACATGGTAAAACCCCATCTCTACTCAAAATATAAAAATTAACTGGGCATGGTGGAGCATGCCTATAATCCCAGCTATTCCAGAGGCTGAGGTGGAAGAATCACTTGAACCTGGGAGGCAGAGGCTACAGTGAGCTGAGATTGAGACACTGCACTCCAGCCTGGGTGACAGAGTGAGAATGTCTCAAAAAATAAAAAAAGTAATATGTTTCTGAATGTTGACAAAGGATGTTAATAACATAGAAAAGGTTTATTGTGTTCAATGTTAAGTTTATTATTATTATTATTTTATTATTTTTTTTTTTTGAGATGGAGTCTCACTCTGTCACCCAGGCTGACTCAGTGTGGTGGCTCAATCTCAGCTCACTGCAACCTCCGCTTCCCAGGTTCTTCAAGCAATTCTCCTGCCTCAGCCTCCCAAGTAGCTGGGATTACAGGTGCACACCACTACACCCAGCTAATTTTTATATTTTTAATAGAGACAGTGTTTCGCCATGTTGGCCAGGCTGGTCTCAAACTCCTGACCTCAGGTGATCCGCCTGCCTCAGCCTCCCAAAGGGCTGGGATTACAGGCGTGAGCCACCGCACCTGGCCTTAAGTTTAAATGTAAGAATGTAAGACTATATTCAGAATGATCTCAATGATGTAAAACTATACTAATACACAGACAAGCATAGAAAAAAGACTAAAAAGAAACCTACCAAAATGCAAACAGTAATCATTACTGAGGGTGAGATTCCAAGCAAGTATTATTTCTGTCTTTCCATGTTTGCATACTTTCCAAAGCTTCTACAGTAAGTATATAGTACTTACATGTGTGGAAAAAATAAAGAGTATTAAATTAAATTATCTTTAAAGGGTCAACCACTTCCCAAAGAAGGACTAGCAGTAAAAACTAAGTAATTTGTTAAAAGTCAGGAACCCACAAGAATAAACCAATATTCTGCCATTCCCATCTAAGCTGCTGCTCAGGGCACTGTTAGCATGTTTCCAGTTCCAGTGATGAGCTGGCTCTGGGATCCCCACTAAGGACCCAGCAGAAGCCTCCCACCTGGGCCAGCCACTCAAATGCCACCTCTCATGGAAGAGTGCCCTCATGTCTCTTATCAGTGCTGTCTTATGAACACTCTGAGAATAGGACAGACCCTAGGACTCACATGCACATCTCCAACAGAAGGCAGGCCTAGTGACCAGCATGCCAGCCCCATCTCAACGTTTCTATGGCCATCTGCTCACCCTCTCAACTGGAGGCTCCCCAAGGCAGATGCCAAGGATGCTAGAGAGCCTAGCATGTGACAATAGTGTTAGGAAACAGGTGAGGAACAAATGAATAAATTAAAGAATGATATTCCAGACTAATGCTGTCCAACAGAACTTTCTGTGATGGAGGAAACGCTCTATATTTGCATTTTCCAATATGGTAACTACTAGCTAGCCACGTGTCTACTGAGCACTTGAAATGTACCTGGTATGACTGGGAAACTAAATTTTAGACTTTATTTAATTGTAATTCATCTAAATAGCCGTAAGTGTTCTTGTGAAAAAGCAAACATCACAAGGTAGTTTTAAGATTAAACAGGATGATCTTTTATTTTATTTTTAGAGATAGGGTCTTGCTCTGTCACCCAGGCTGGAGTGGCTTGATTACAGCTGACTGCATCCTTGAACTCCTGGACTCAGGTGATACTCCTCCTCAGCCTCCCAAGCAGCTGAGATTACAGGTGCATACCACCACACCCAGCTAATTTTTAAATTTTAAAAGTAGAGACAGAGTATCACTATGCTACCCGGGCTGGTCTTGAACTCTTGGTTTCAAGCAATCCTTCTGCCTTAGACTTGCCAGTAGCTGGGACTACAGGTTCATGGCTATTAAGATGATTCATTTTTAAAAAGATGATTCATCCAGTGCCTAACAGTGCTCAATAAATGATCAATGTGAGATAATGAAAAAAATGGAGAGGAGGAGGAAAAGCAATGGGAGGAGGGTCCCCAACAGCCCCACCTGCTTAGCCAACATCAAACAGTGGGAATTTACTTGTCTCCATCCCCCACCCCACCCCTAGCAAATAGCTCTTCAGTATTCTGAGTGCACAGCAGTGAGAGCCATGGAGAGAGTGGGAGTGGGAGTGGGAGGCGTGGGGAGGGAGAGGTATAAGGCTGGGACAGGAGAGGCCCCGCAGACTTGCCGAAGGAAGAAAGCTGCTGGCCTCTATTGCCTGAGACAGTAAGGGGGTATTCACTCCAAGAAGAATGCTTAAGCCAGCAGAATCGGCAACAGGTGCAAGGAAAGGGCTTCCCAAGGCAGTCCCCGGGCCCAGGATTTAACACTCTGTCCAGTGTCCTGTAGAGGGCTGCTCTGCAAACTCAAGTTTGACCTGTCCTCAGAGTTCCCAATCGTTAGCCATCTCGAGAGCCCTTTCCCACCCTACCTCACTGATCCTCACACTAGCCTGGCCAGAGGAGCGAGCACCTATTTCCATTCTACAACTCAGCAGACCAAGGCTTGGTGAGATTGTCTGAGGTCATGAGGCTAAGACTGGTTGGTAAACTGGAGTCTGCTTAGGACCGACATAAATGATAAGGTGGTGATGCCGCAGAGAGGGCTGGAAACTCAGCCAGTCTGAAGGGGGAACCTGCAAACACCCGCCCTTCTCGGGCTCTGAGCTCCGAGAAGCAAGGGCTCCGTCTCTTGGTTCTCCACCGGTGTCCTAGGGCAGAACCTAACACTGGGAGCATCCTATAAATATGGACGAACCAACCAACCACCAGCCAAACACAGGTACAGCCATTCCAGTTTTCAGGCTACTTTCACATACTTCATCCCATCTGCTCCTAACAGTTGACCAGACAGGGATCACTCTCCCATTTTACAAATGGGGAACTGAGGCTCAAAAACTGAGAGCCACTCAGGGTTGCTATACTGAAAATCTGCTTGGAGAACTTCCCAGGAAGCCTCGCCTTGACTGGAGAGGGGCAGATTAATCCAGCCAGGGTCCTGTGTTTTTTCTATTCTCTGGTCTATCCTCTATCAGAAGTCAGAGATGTGTTCATGACATACCCTGCCTCCAAGAAGCCCACAGTTTCGTGGGGAAGGAAAAATGAACCCAAGCATCTGGAACACCTGACTCTTTCATGACAGAATGAGTGGCAAACAGCAGTCAGACAATGAAGGAAGGACAGGTTAATTCTGGCTGGAGGAGGAAGGATTTTGACTGTGATGAGATGGAACGCCCAGTAGGTGGCAAGGCGTGGAGAAGGGGCAGGTGGGCCCGCAGCTGACACCTGCCAGCTCTAGAACTCCTGGCATTTAGGCTCTCCAGGCCTCAGCTTTGTCCTCTATAAAATAAGGATGCTAACGCCCACTGTGCGAGGAGTGAATATAGAAATAATTAATGGCCTCATGGGACATCTACTCACGGCAGGGCTCAAGAAATGGAAGCCACTATATTACTGCAGGGCTGGCCAGGCATGGGGACATGGGGAGTAGGACAGTCCTGGCATCATAGGTTTAAGAGGAAGAATCAAGGTAATTCCACTGGATATTAGAGTCTGACAGCAACTCCCCACCCAATAAACCAGGGAAGAGGTGGAGGTGTGCCTCCTGACCCACCCCACAGACAACCCCCATCCCACTGGACACCACAGGCTGAGCAGGCATCTTGGACTGACCCAGGACCAGGACCTGTCAGATGTGCTGAGGCAGCCCACACTCACCTGCCTCCCCAACCCCCATCCCTAGGGGAAACCACCATGCCCACCAACCAGACCTGCATCCTCCATCACTGCAGTTCAAGCCTCAGTTTGACCACAAAGTCCTTATTCTTGTAATTATACCAAAAATATTTAAAAAGCAGAGTCTGGCAATAGAGTACTACAGTGTAGAGGAGAAACAATATCAGACAGAGTCAGGCCTGGGACCTAGCCCAGCTCTTCACTCACAAAAACCAACAACCACAACTCACCTCCGGGACACACCTGCTGTGCTCTAGCCCTGAGCTATGTGTTCTATGGACACTCATCTTAATCCCCCTAGTAACCCATGAGACAGGAACTATCTCCACTTTTCGAATGAGTAAGACTGGGGCTCAGAATTTGATGAACTTGCCCAAGGCCTAGCAGGTGATGTTATCAGGATCCAAACTCAGTTCTGACTCTAAAAGCCATGTACTGCCTTTGCACAAGTCACATGGCCTCTCTGAACCTTAGTCTTCACATCTACCCAAAGGGGGCTCGGATGAACAACATGATTTGGGGAAAGCTTTACAGTTTACAAAGCCCACAATGGTGCCTAGAGAAGGGCCAGGAGGCCACTACATCCCCCGGGGACTCTAAGCTTGTCTTGGAGTGGGCATCTTGGGTGTGGACACTAATCACCACCGCAGTAGGGTTGCCAAGAGCTACCATCCTCTGGCTCCCAGCTCTCAATTCGCACACACTTGGTTCGAGGTTCCTCTTTATCTTAGAGAGATCTGGGTATGATGTGTAGCAACCACTAGTATCTGCTCTTTAAGCCACAAGATGAGACACATGTCACAGCACTTGGGGCTTTGTCTGAAAGGGAGGACAAGCATGTGACAGAAAGCACCAATCCTGGCCAAGAGGCCAATGGTCAATCACTGCAGGACAGTCACCAGGCCCCAAGCTCCTCCACCCGGCCCCTGGCCTAGTGGCTTCAAAGGCTTACAGCCAGAGAGCCTGCAAGCCCCGAAGCCAATCCTTCCCAGAAGGAGGGGAGAGGGAGACCCAGCTGGGTGAGGAGACTTCCCCAGGGTCACTAGCAATCAAGGGACAGACCTTATTTTGAAGAGCCCAAGACAGTGTTGGAAAGAAAACATGATGGTATCTGCACACGAGAACTCATGTAGAATTTACTGGCATCTCAGCCCCATACGACAGGGCAAGAAAAAAAAAAAAGAATTTACTAGCATCTCACATGTGTTGAGAGCTCACCATATGTTCAGCCTTGCAGGAAAAAGAAGAACATCAAACACAGCTCCTCCTTTACAGGCTGCAGGCTCCTTGAGGGCAGGGACTGGGCTGTAGTACATTCCCAAACTTCCTGGACACTCACTTGGAGCCAGCCCTGGCCCTGTGCTGGCCATACAGGGTTCAAGAATAATGACGCTCTACCCTTGTCTTCAAGGACGCAGAAGTAAATAGAAAATTGCCATAGAGTATGACCAGGGCCATGGCAAAAGGAAGGGTAGAAAAAAAGGGAAGACTTTGAGGAGGAGGTGGCATTTGAGCTGGGCCTTAAAGAATCAGTAGGGTCAATCTGGTGGAATGGAAGGGAGGGAAAGCCCTTCCAAGAAGTTCTGTTTACCATTTACATGGTAGTCAATAACAATAACAATTATTATAATCCCAGGATTAATTGACCATTTACCATGTGCCAATCTCTGTTCTTAAGCACTTATAAATGTGTTAACTCATTCCACCCTCAAAACAGACTTTGGAGATCATTACTATTCTTGTCCTCATGTCACAGACAAACAAATTGAGATCCAAAAAGCTCCCTAACTTGCCAAGGTCCCCAAGTTAGTACACGGAACCAGGATTCAAACCTAGTGGCCTTGGTTCCACATCCACAGCCTCAGCATCCTATACACTTCTCAGATACGAACTTCATGCCAGCCTTTGTGCTGGACACGAGAATACAAAGATGAATCTTTGAATATCATCTATTTTCCCATTTGTTCCAAAATGATTTAAGGAGGCACAAAGATGACTAAAAAGAAGCTCACAGATTATAAGGAAAGAAGGACAGGTAAAGAGAAAATTCCAGGTCTGAGGATGCATAAGGAAAAGTCTGCTGCCATGAGCAGACATCAGCAAGAAATGGAACTGGCCCGGCACGAAATCCTTGAACACCAGATCTAAGGGCTCAGATTTTTCCCATTGGCCAGCTGGCTGTCAATCTACATGCCAAGTGTAATTTCACAGAAGATCTTTAAAGCATGTATCAAAGACTATCTGTAGGACAAATCGATGTCTCTACAGGTGTGTGTAGATACTGCCATGGTGGATAAAGTACATACCAACTTAAAAGAGCGCTTTAAATTAGCAGATAACTAAACCTCATTAGGTATCTTCTGCTTCAAGAGATACTAAAAGTATAGCTGCTCTCATGTGGACAGTGGAAAGATTTTTGTCCTTATATTTAGAACATGTGGATACCCCTGCTGTCAGGGACGGGAGGCAACACAGAGGTTTTAAGCGAGAAGTTCTAAGGACTTGAGGTCTGGGATTTTTGCTCCGCATCCACCCGCGAACCCCTCCTCACCAGGCCCCTCGATCTGTTTGAAATCATTCGTTTGAAGGCCCAAAGAAGAGCCTGCCCCAGCGAGAAGCCCTAGCACGGAGATATTCTCACAAAGAGCGCTACGTAAGTACAAATGACTGTTTGATCAATCATTTGGCCTCAGCGTGGGATTTGGTTAGAATTAAAGCCATCTGGCTGAGAGGGGAGAGAACGGAGAGGGGGGTGCAGGGAGGAGACAAGCAGGCGGGAAAAAAACCCACCCCCTTCCCCCAAAAAGCATTGTTAAACTATAACGGGTAAAAACAGTAAAGTTCCTGCTGTTATTTCAGCCTAAGCCACTTAATCCATCAGCACATAAAGCAACTTATTTTATGACCTTTTCCCTTTAAAAAAATAAATCAGAAGACGATGCCTTGAATTCAGATATCTCTGAAACACACTACTCATCCCTCCCAGTGAAATATCCTGTTTCATAAACCTTCTTCGAGATACTTGAAACTGCAGATCACTAAATGCCTTGCTTTAGGCATCTGACATTCCAGAGAATTAATATTTAAACTTATTATAGGAAAAAAGAATTGAGTTTGGTTGAAGCATGAAATATTTAATAGTGTCTCCAAGTTAGAAACCCTATTTTGTTTCGCACTGGAAATGCCAACGTTATTACCTGGGCTTTGCACTCAAATAAGATAAAATGCAAAGGCAGTCTTGAGATTAAACCTACAATTACAGCCGTTTTCTCCAGAGAGTCAGGGAGTGAGACAGGTTTGGGGAGTGGAAGTGACTGCGTTTCATTTTTACGATATGCTTAAAATTATATTATCATTCTCTGCCTTGAGGGTTGGACTTGAGACTGCTGAAGCTACTTAACCACCAAAAACGGTGTCAAAATCAGGGACTCCGCGGAGGCCTATTCTCAAGCTTTTTAAACCGTGGTAGTCTTGGAATGGGCCCGCTGATGGGCAAAACTCCGTAACTTTCTCTGCTCACTAGGACAAAAGTATTAAGTGGTTTAGGACAAAAATTAAGCTTCGATTGACACAGTGGATCCTGGCAGCCTCTGCCGGCACGTGTAATTTATTTACTGGGTTGGAAAGTTGGCAAAATACATCATCAACTCTTACACAAACTTCTACTAGGTATTAAATACCCAGCCCTCTGAGAAGCAATTCATATAGTCCAGCAGCGTTCCAAAATAAACCCAATCTCCAGCCCTCTGGAGAGCTTAAAACAGCAAATGGGATCTGTATTTTTCAAGTCAGGTTTATAGTACTCGCTGGTTTCTTGCTAAAGCCCGATTTCTAGCAAACCTGTTATTTAAAAACAAAAGTAACATCTAACAGAGTAATCTGGTTGCTAAAAAGACACAAATAGGAACAGGCTGGGCCGCAGGGCAAGCAGGGCCATCCTTCATACTTCATACACTCCCCTTCAGACACAGCGGCACATAGGAAGGCAAGAACGCCCTGGACGAGGACGGCTCCTGCTAGTCCATCTTCAGAATCACTAAGACCCCTTGAGAATGTACAGGTTCTCATGAACGCACGTGCAAGGCCACAGATGCAACCAGTTGTGGGACCTTTACCTTCCATAGGGGGTCATCTAGCTCATTCATCATTTTACACAAAAGACCCATTTCTCACAAGCAAACTCTCTAAGTTCAATCTGATCCCCAGCCTGTTCTTCCTCCCAAGCCCTACTTCATCCCAGCCAGTGTTTAACAAGGAATAATTGTTTAATAGATCCCTGAGCCAACGTGCTCAGGGAAGCACATATTCTACAGCCAGGCATGGTGGGGATCTTGAAGAATTCTCATCCGACGATGTCTTTGGAAGGGGTAGAGTGGGGACTACGACTGAGGCCTTAGCAAGGAATCTCCCCAAAAGGTAGGACTGACTCAAACGGGGACTATTACCTGCAATAACCAGTCAGGACGGGAGTTGCCACTGCTTCTGAGAAGCTGTCTCTCCTAGGGGCCCCCTCCATGGCCTCAGAGAGTCCTTTTCCAGATCTTAGATTCCTGAAGATCCCGAGTCACAGGCAACATCCTCCTTCCCCTAGTTCTGCAGCAGGGGAGAAGCAGTGCCCTGCAGAGGCAGAGTGTCAACAATAAGTCACACTTCAGTCCATTGGCTGAGACTGAGAAAGGGGTGCTCTGGGATGTGGCTGTCTGGGCCTCCTGTTGCCTTCCTCCAGGTGTGGAGGACACTCGGCTCTCTAGAGCCACATCCTCTCCTTTACAGTCGCCTGGGTTTGAGAGGCTGGTCCTGAAGAGTGGTGTATTTTCAGAGGAAAGTACTGGCTCTGCTGTCAGGCTGACCTGGGTTCAAATTTGAGGCTCTACTGCTTACTACATGCACAATCTTGGACCAATCACTTTGCCTTTTCAATCCTCAGTCCCGACAGCTTTAAAATTAAAACAGCGCCTCCTTTCCTCCTAGGGCTGTTGGGCATAATTAAATGTGATCACGTCTCTAAAGCATCCAACCTGGCACAGAGCAGGTGCTCAGCAAAGGTTAGTTGACCTCCCTCTGCCCCATCCCTTCTGTTTTCATATTTAGCAGTTTAGAGTTCAAGTGTTTAACTTGGTCTGAGACAAAAGTGGCCTCTTCCTACACCTGGATCCTTCCAAACCTTCAGCCCAGTTCGTGTGGAATCCTGGAGTATCAGCAGGCAAGGACTATGGATCATCCAACTGAACTGCTCCCTATTTTACAGGTGGGAAAACCAAGGCTCACAACACAGGGCATGGCCACTGCATAGAGGCTGCACAATGGCTCATGTGTTAGCTCCAGGCAGGCCCAACCAGAACCACCAAATAAATTCAGGCTATCCAGGAAATGCGTTATTCAGTTAAGCGACTGAAGGTCTCCTCTCAGCGCATCTGACTCAAACGCTGACTTTACAAACACAACTCGTAATGCTAACACAATCCGCCTCGATCCGCCGGAAACCTACTGAAGGAATAACCCTTTGGAGTTTAAGGGGAAGAAGGGAAAAAGAAGAAAACAGATGCTTTAAGTGACTTTCAACTCTGAGACCACTGGGTTAGGGTTGTATTCTCTCCACCCCCTACCCAGCCCAGCCTTCTGCTTTCTTTCAGTTTCTTATAAATATGGCTTTGGGAGACCAAAGTAGCCACACAAAACTACTTTTCTCCCCCTCTTTTCTGCTTTCCTTACTCAGTAACTCAGCTGTCAGTCCCTGGACTTTGCTTCCAATGCTGAAAGCTTTTTTTTTTTTTTCATTGTAAACTATTAATTTGGGCAGCGGCTGTTGATAAACAAGAAGTCCATTTTTAAACTGCTAGAATCATTAGCACAGTGAAGGCGAACAGCACAAATATTTCAGGAGTTTGGTCTTTTTTCCTGGCCCTGGTATTACAGCTGTGCTTTTTGCATAATGGAGTCCAAGTTTTCAAAACCCTCTGCAGACTTTGTTTCATTTCTTCTCCCCCTTAAACTGAATGTCTTTGTTTCTTTAAGTACAAAAATAAACTACCCCCACCAAAAGAAACCACACAACCCTCCAGGTCCAAAGTAATTGCAACAGAAATCTATATCAGAAAAAAAAATTAACAAATCACACACTGTAATTTAACTTTGAATATAAATGTATATGTAAGGTGAGGTTGCTGAAATACTACCATATCGTATTGAAAACAGAGAATTCTTTTCCAACACAACTGAAAGAAGGAAGGGAAATTATCCTCTGCGATAGTCACTGGTCAATTTCCCAATAAAGTTTATTTGTTTGTTGTTTTTTCCCCTAATCCTATCCAAAACAGACTGAAAACCCTGTCCCAAACTTTAGTTTCTCCCGTCTTTCAGGATACTGGCCAAACTCCACAAAATAAAACCGAAGAAAATGATGATAATTATGCAACATTCAGAACAAAGAACATAAGAATATATTTTTTTAAGTGATTCATTGTGCACTTATGCCTGTAATGGGATTTTAACGCACTGTAAAAATAAGTGTGCTGGCTCACTAAGCTTCTCACGCAAATGAAACGCAGGGAGATGAGTAACTCTGAGATGGGGTTAGTTTTTGTTTTTTGGTTTTTGGTTTTCTTTTTTTCAGAAGGAGAAGGATGAAGAAAAATAGCATATAAAGAAATTTACATTTTTAGATCACAGATAGAGCAACATGCCTATGGATGTTGGTTCCACAGCACTGAAGCTCTGCAGACCGCAGTCCCTCTAAGCCCGCTACAGGTAAACTATCCAGAAACAACGAAACCCAAATTAAAGTATGGTCTCACGTGATGGTCCCCTTGCCATTCTGCCCACAAAGTCCTAGTTTCCAGAGAGGTTGGGAGGCAGGAAGGGAAGAGGGATCCTAGCCGCCCGAGATTCTCAGAGAATCTTTGGGAATTATATTTCCGCTGCATGTCTATAAAAGATTTGTCGGATACATAACTCTTATGACTGTAGACACAACATGTTCCTATCTCATTTTTTACCCACACACATACTTGTTTCTCTTTGTCTCACTGAGCCTGACATTTGGCCAGCAGGTTTTTCTCCCCCTTATTTGAAACTTCAAGCACTGAAAAAATTTGGATCTGATTATTTCCGGATCATAGGACCCTCACTTTAAAATAGATGAAATGCAAGCAAATTACCCACTGGAGCTGGAGGGGGGAAATGCTTTAAAAATCACTCATACCTTTCTATAAGGGATGCGCTTGCCTTTCCAAGGCCTCGCCAGAACATCAGAGCAGCTTCTCATTCAGAGGAAGAAATTCGACCAGGTAACACCACCAAAACACCATGACTTACTGTCCACTGCCGCCATCCCCTGAGGCCACGCACACAATCTACAGTTCCCTTTTTTTTTCAGTTACAAGACTGACTGCTTTTTGGCATTTACAGCCACGATGGTTGTTTTTATAATGGCAGGGTTCACATTTGTCGTGATCAACCTTTTTATTGCAAGGATGCATCCAGTCTCAGGACACGGTGAAAGGGCCCAGTGAGTCGCTGTAAATTAAATAGTGACCTCATTATCTGGTTTGGTGTGGGAACAGCAAGTCTCGGCAAATGGAATCACGTGGCAAACTATAGTTTTCTAACTATGGCATAGATACTAGTTAGCAATTTCCAAAGATTTGAGACAGAAGAAATAACAAAAGCAAAAAACATTTTTAAATTCTCCGGGAACATTCAGAGGGACTTCGTGTGAATGCCAGCTCTCGGCCGCCAACAGACACATGTAAAAGGTACAAGTTGTGGAACCAGAATCAAATATTTGCAGCTGGAAGCTTGGAAACTGCCACTTACTGTCTGCAGCTTTGAGCAAATCCCTGATCCTTAATGTCTACATCTATAAAATGGGAATCACATTAATAACAGTCAGTATCTGCCCAGCACTTTACAGACTTCCACATCTGTTCCCTCACAAGAGCCCCCAAAGCAGGCAGAGCCCAGCTGGCATGAGGGCAGACAAGAGGATGTGTGGGAACACGCTCTGAACACTGTAAAGCACCGTGCACAAGAGAACAAGCGTCATCAGGCCATCACCACAAAGCTGTCCGCCTGCACAAAGCCCAGATGTTTACCTTCTTTCCTTGTCAGGACTTATAAAAGCAGAGTGTCGGGTGTTTAATCGTAAGAAAGAAAAACGCAGCATCTGGCAATTTGGCTTTTCCAGCTGTTTGGAATCTGGATAAACGGGACTCTGCCATAAACAGATCATGATTCTTATTGTAAATGATGACAATGTTGGTCCATGACGTCACACCATCCCAGTGCCTCCTGACTCCAGATCTGGAAATATACAGGACTCAAACATTTATGGATAAACTACTAGATTCAGGAACCCACTCTCTTCCTCTGCTGAGGGACTGTCCAAGGCAGGCAGCAGAGCATCGGAAACCTGACCCCAGACTCAGCGTATGGTCTTCTCTCTGGTCACTGGGCAGCAGTGGCCACAAAAAGACCCGAAGCTTGGTACCTTTCAACCTCCCCTGGCTAGCAACACCACAGTTAGCACCCTTCACATTCAACATCTTAAAAATCTAACCTATCTTCCTTCTCACTCTGTCTCCTCTATCTGAAGTGTCACTGACCCTAGCATGGGCCCTGCACGAATTAATAAAAGTGACTCCTCCTACCTTTTTAGTTTATAAGGCGGTCTTACAACTCTTGTTTATTTACCTTGCAAGGTAGGCATGATTACCCCTCGTGCAAATGAAAACCCAGAGGTTGAGAACATTAAACATGTTACCACAGTAATCCTAAAAATAACCAGGCACTGAGGCGGCCCTTGCACACTCTATCGCTAATGCTCTCGTCGGTCTTCCAAATTAAGTCCCAGGGTAGATTTACAAACGAGGAAACCAAAGGCTCGGAAGAGTGAAATTGCTTCCCCAAGTCCCACAGATCATAGGTGGTGGGGTCTTACAATTTCCAGCACAGTCAATAAATATTTTTCAATTGGTATTTCTGCCTGTTTCCAATAAGCCTTAGAACTTGGAGCTAGACTCCGAACATTTGAAGGGTTACATGGTCTGGGGACTATTTCAGTGGAAGTCGGGGCAGCAAGAAGGCGCTGTCTCCTTGCGGTGTTTTTAAGGATGCTGAAGATCTGCGGGGAAGCTGGTTTCATCTTGGGCCACTTGGTGGCTGGACTGTGAGGAAAAGCTTGCCTAAGCAACACAGAGGCCAGCAAAGAAACCTCTCCAAGCCCCGCACCCCAAGCCTTCCCTTTTTCCCTAGGCCAGGTTAGGCCAGAGCTGTGGCTTCCCCAACCCCTACCCTGCACATACTGAGCACTCCCCACCTTCAGGCCCCAGTTTCCTCAAATGAGTGGGATGCATCCCACCCCACCAGCCCCACTGGGAGGCTATGAAGAAAAGTTGTGAAACTTCTTGGAAAAAGCGTCACCAGAGAGACCAGCTTAAGGTACAAAGAAAGAGGCTCTTCCTCCCATCCCTTTAGTCTCCTCTTCCTTTTTGAACGTAATCCTGATGTAAAGATATTTTATTTTGGACATGTTTGGGAGTGTGCATAAAAATAACCAGGGTTTGGGGGAATGGAAGTAGAATATCGTATACAAAGCTCCCAGATGAAAGGTCTCACCATAGCGTGGAACAAAGGTGACGTTCAGGAGAGCCTTTCACTAAATCCGGAGAGAATTCGATCTTCAGATGGCAGCCATGATTTTTTTAAACACAGAACGTTGCAGTGGGGTATCTATTTAAGGGAGGATTGTGGATGGAGCAGGGCAAGCCAAGGAGCTCCCGGCAGCAAACATTACTCATGTCTCACTGAGCAGCGCTCCTCTCTGGTGAAAGAGACTTCATATGTGTATATTCCAGCAATAACACTCTGCAGGCATTTCCCACCCCTCCCCACCATATCTGTCTTTCTAAAATATTATCTCTATCCCTTGAAAAAGAGGCTGACATCTAAAACAAGGAGATGAGAAATAGTTCTGTCTTACAAAGTCAAGTGTTTTCTTTAAAAAAGAAAAAAAAAAACTGCTTATGTTCATTTCATTTTACTAATCCCTGAACTGGGGAGTTGGGTGTTTTGGATCCACAAGGAGCTCTCAACTCTAAACGCAGGCTGCCTACCTCTTCTGAGTTGCCGGGCTGATGCTAGGAAGTGAAGCCTATAACTATAAAACCTAAACTGTTTTTGTCTTCCTTGAAAATCATCTGGAAATAGAACCGAGAGGTCCCAAATGCAGATATAGTCAAACCCCAAAGCCTTGGTTTCTCCTAAGGGAAAGAAGGGGGAGGACAGGGACATAGCATCTTAACAATTTCTCCAATTCCTGGTTAATTATCTGTCAGCACGAAACTCATAAATAATGACTCAATAATAATTAACTGTGATGAGAAGAGCACGTTCCTGAAAATCCCAGCACCATCTCTGACTTTGAGCCCATAAGCCATACTGGGACCTACACCTTCCCGTGGCCAGCTTCACTGGGGGACCAAGGCACTTACTTGCCAAGGAGCTTTTAACCCAAGAGTAGACTTCCAAAGCACCAAGTACAGAAAAGCCATGTTTAAGTTAGGACGTGGATTGCTGATGCAGAAAAATTTCCGTCAGGAATCCAGAAATCATCTGGTTTAATTAATTCCTCACTTGACAGAGGGAGAAACTGAGGTCCCAAAAGAAGAGGGGTCTTGCTAAAGGCCTCTGGGTTTTGTTAGTTAAGGAGAGTAAAATACTTCAAAGTATGCCTTGAGCTGCTCAGAAACGGACACCAATATATACGCTGCTATTCATCCTAATATATAATAAAATTTTGACAAGTTTCTACGCAACCTTTATAAGAAACATACAGAAGCAAAATTATGTAAGCTGAGAGCTTTCTATAAACACATTTCCCCAAACGGGGCTTATTGAGTTTAAATTAGATGCTTCGCAAAGCAAACATCTAATTTAGTTTCAGACTGACAAGCTAGTCCCAAACAATAAGAGAGAAACTGAGGGAACTCCGAAGAAAGTTCCACCAAGTTCTCCCGAGCACGCGGTGGCGACGCCAGGCAGCTAGAATCTCCACAGGAGCCGCCAGGTACGTTGGCAGGACCAGACTCACCCTTCCCGGCGGCGGCGACCTTGGACGGACTGTAGTCTCGGGGGCTCCGGGGCCGGAGGAGGTCGTGGGCGCGCGGTGGCGGCACGGGCGGCCGGGCTAGCAGGTCCCGCGGGCCCCTGTCCCCGCAGCCGCCGCCACTCACGGTGACCCTGAAGGCCATGTGCGCGCCGAGGCTGGCGGGGCCGGGGCCTGGGCCGGGCGCACCCAGGGCCTCCTTGGGCCTCTTGTCCGAGTGTGCCTCGGCCACCTCGCAATGCATGGCGCCGGGGCGAGGCGCACGGCTGGGGGTCGCGCCGGACTCCTGGGGAGACAGCACAGCGCGTTAGAATGCGGGAAGCAGCCCCCGTCTCATCCCGGGGCCGAGTTTGAACCGGTCACCGCCCCTTCTGTGGATTCAGCGTCTCTAACATAGGTTAGCGCAATCACACCTACCCCCACAAGAGGTCAAACCCACCTGATCCCACGCAAAAGCCCCCTCGCACAGGAGCGGCTCGCCCTTCCCTGGTGTGCTGAGGACCCCAGGCCCCCACGCCGCGGAGCATTACCACGAAGTCCTGCCGTCTCCCATCCAAATCCGCCTCCACCGAAACCAGCCTCCTTTGCACGAATGGTGAAACAGGACCGGAGCGCGAAGGGCGCCGGTTCCGCGTACCCAGTGGGACAGGGAGCCGGCGGCAACGAGGATTCCCAGAGCAGGGCTCCAGCAAAGCGCCGGAGACGGCTGCGGGTGGGTCACCGGCTGCGCGACTCGTGGACGCTCCGGGGCCGAGCTGCGCGCAGATGCTGCGGACCCGAACCCGAGGGCCCGGGCGCAACCCCCACCCGCGACCACCCGAACCGGGAAAACGGGAGTCCCAGGATGGGCGCTGACTCCCGCGACGCGAACCCATCACTCGCAGCCCGGACACCCACATTCCCATGCGCAGCGGAGGAAACGAGCCCGTCGCGCGCGCAAAGCCGCAGAGTGAGCAATGCCCACGACGACGACGCCACCCGCCCGCACACCCGCCGACGCACGCCGGGGGACACACGCACCAGCCACATGGCCGCGGGTCAGACGCTCCGCAGCGCACAGTCGCACAGTCCCACGCTCTCACCACCCGCGCGTGTGATGGGGGCCGCGCCGGAGCTTCGGCCCTTTAGTCAGGGGCCCCCAAACTCTGCGTTCCCCTCGGCGCCCCCAGCGCCATCCCCACGCTGCCGGGGTTCCGGCGTCGCCGGGACGCCAACCTTGGATCTCGGGACCCGCACCCGCCAGTCTCTCGGCCGCGGGCCGCGCCCCCTCTTACCTCGCAGCGGCTGCTGCAGATCGCTGGGCGCCCGGCTCCGCGCGCCTCCACTGGCGCCGCAGCCCCCACAGCCCCAGCGCCGCCGCCGCGTCCTGCGGGGCGGTTCCCCGGGGGACGGGGGCGGGCCAGCGGCTGCCCGACAGCCGCTCCAGCCACTGGCTGGCCGCGGCCGCTCCGCCCAGGCCAATCGCGGCGCGAGGGCGGGGTGTCCCCCTGGGAGTCTGGGCGGGGCCCGGCGCGGGGCTGGGCTGAGGGTTTGACAGGCGGCGGCCGCCTGGAACCCCGCGCTTCCCGCCGCCCTCCGGTCGCCGAGCCTGGCAGGACCGTGGGGCGGCGCCGCGGCGAAAGAGGCTGGGCCCGGGGGTCGGCAGAGCGCACTGGGCGTGAGAAGCGCTGGGCTCAACCCGGCTCCCTTCCCACCTCTCTACTAGCCCCGGCTGGGCAGGATCCTTCCCCTCTCCCGGTCGGTTTTCTCCTCCGGCAGACGGGAACTACGTTGTCTGCGAACCCGGAGCGCACAAATGCGAAAGTGCTTGAAAACTTTTCTTGCAGAATCCAGCCCGCTCACTGGAAAACTCGCGGATTTCACAGCGAGTGGGCAGCAAAGTTGGGACCCAAACCCAGGCCTCTTAGTCCACTTCTTACGTTGTTTTTTGTGTTTTCCGCCGAAAGAGTCCAAGGTAAAAGATTTCAAACTCTGAAGTTAAAGAAAAAAAAAAAAGGTGCCTGATCCCAACTAGAAAATACTCCAGTTGAGTCTGGGGGAATAGGCCCCCCGCGCTTAGGCTTTTACCGAGCTCCCAGGAGATCCGTACAGATCTGGCGACTGAGACCCACTCCAGGGGTCTACCCTGTTGCCCTGCCTTCTGGGCTCCCCCGACAGACAGCAAGCAGTGTCTCAGGGGACCCTGCCCAACGTGTAGGAAGAGCACTGGACAAAGAACAGTCAGGCTTCACAGCGCCTGGAGGCAATGACTCGGTTTCCTTCTCTGAGCCTGAGTCCTCCTGTGTAAAACGGGAGTGTTCGCCTAGGTCTGGTCCATCTGCCATGGCTATCGAAGTATCCAGCCAAGCGCTGAAATGTTTTCTGCATTTCACCTAGGCTCCTCCCAGACACTGTTGGCTGGTGGTCTGGGCTGGCTCCAGGGTCCTGACTGGTTTCAAACTCCTTTGAAGTCTAGGCTCTTTGGCCTTGGTCTCAGACTGAAAAACGTATATGGTGCTCCTCCGGACTGGGCAACATGTCAAGTTCACAGAACAGGACTCTGCACAGAATAACAGACCCCAAGCAGCATCCTCAGAATCTTGGAAAACCAAGATTTTAGAATTTCAAAATCATAAAATTGGATTTCCTATAATTTGTTTAAAATAGTATCTTTGAATTAGAGTAATAATAGTAAGAAAGACTGAGGTTTTAGTTAGACTCATCTTCCATTCAGAGGATAAAGGATGTGACTGGCCCGCTCAGTGTGGTGGGGGTGGCAGAGCCCTGGGTTCCAGGCTTCCTGATTCGCCCTTCCTCCAGTACCAACCACGCTGCTGCTCACAGGCACAGGGTGGAAATCAACCAAACCCATAACACACAGACAAAGGCCTGCGCCTCACTCAGTGCCTGTGCCCCCAACCCCTACACACTATTCTGGAATCCCAGCTGGTTCTGCTGCCAATAGGCCATGTGGCTTCTAGACGAATAGCAACCTCACTATGGACCTCAGCTTCCCCTCCAAAGGTGTGAAGTTAGAAGATCTCTGGCCTTCCTAGTTCTAGTTCTGCTCTTCTCTCCAGTGAGGCCAAGACCCAAGTCCTCTGCCCTCCCTCCACCACACACACACACTCTCACACACACACACTCACACACACACTCACACACACACACTCTCACACACACACACACTCTCACACACACACACTCTCACACACACTCACACACTCACACACTCTCACACACACACACACTCTCTCTCTCTCACACACACACACACACACTCCCAAGCACTGCACTGCGCATTTAGTCAGGACTCTGAAAACATTTGCTGAATGAGTCACTTAACCAACTAAACCTGCAAGCAAAGGCCGTCCACATTTCCAAATGCAGAAACAGCTGTTCCCGTTATTCTCTTGAGCACTTACCCTGGGCCAAGCCCTATACCTGAGCTAGGAACACAGAGCCCCCACCTTTCCCTCAGTGAGCTCACAGGTCCACCCCACCAAGATAGGAGGGTTTGTGAAGGCTGGCAAAGTGATGAGAAGGTTAATTTGCTCAGTCAGACAGACCTCTTAAACACGGTAGATGGCAGGACCCCTTTGGGGATATTCAGTATCTAGTAGGTATATGCTTTTTTTATTATTATTATTTAAGGAAACACAAGAAACTGTTAACAGTAGTTAAGGGAGTGGAGGACTGAGGGAAAGCCTGCACTTTTCGTTTTTACACTTGTCTAAACTGATTTGTATTTTCTAACTATATATTATCCTCCCTCTCTTTCAATAGGGGTTATTTGAGCAGTGGAATTATGTGCTGTATTTTTTTCCTTTATACTTTTGGTATTAAAATATAACTCATTAATATTTTAATTATCAAAACCAAAATAAAGTGAAACAAAGTACCCTGCTTCTCACTTTAGCAGGCTAGACAGTAATATCTACTTTTTGCACTAATCCATGTTCCAACTCACACTCTCTTCTGCCCTCCCAGTCCCACAGACAGTCTGTCTACTGGATATCTCTATCAGGATCCATCTGCAAAAGCGATCATCCTTGTTTCATCTCTGATGTTGCTCCTCACTCCCATGTCCCTATCTGGGTGAATGGCCCCATGGCCAAGTCCCCCAATTCAGAAATCTGATAGTCATCCTTAGCCCCTCCTCTCCCATACTCCCATATCTGACTTGTCATAAATTCATCTAACAATCCTCCTCCTCTCCTTCCTCACTACTGCATTTCCTCCAAGTTCTTGTCTCCATTCTCATCCTCCTCCCAACTAGTGATTTTCCACACTGGTCTCCTGGCTGGGCACAGCGGCTCACACTTGTAATCACAGTACTTTGGGAGGCCAAGACAGGAGAAGCACTTGAGGCCAGGAGTTGGAGACCAGCCTGAGCAACATAGCAAGACCTTGTCTCTACAAAAATTAAAATAAATAAAATAACAAATAGTCGGGCATGGTGGCCTGAACCTGTAATACCAGCTAATCAAGAAGCTGGGGTGGAGGATCCCTTGAGTCTAGGAGTTCGAGAATGCAGTGAGCTAGGATTATACCACTGCATTCCAGGCTGTGTCAGAGGGAGACTCAGTCCATAAATAAATAAGTAAATAAATAAATAAATAAATAAAACTATAGATCTGGCTATGGCACTTCCCTGTTTAAATCTCATAGCTCCCAATGGCCATCTAAATAAAATCAAACCATTTTCTTACCCTACTCCACCCCTACCCTATGATCCAAGCACCTTGGAATAGTTTTCATCTCCTAGAATCTAGAACATATATCCATGCCTTCATAGCTCTGTCTATGATTTCGCCTATGCAAATACTTTCTCCCCTTATTCACCTTGCCTACTTCTTCCTATGAATCATTTAATACCCAGCCCAAGTGTCACTTTCCCACAAGCCTTCCCTGAATCCTCCAGGGGGCTATACTTATTTTCTTCCTGCACACTCTCACAATCCTCTGTTTTATTCTGTCTCAGAACTTACTACAGTTTTGTAACTGCCTGTGTAACAGCCTGTCTCCTCCCTCTAGAATGAGAGCTCTATGAGGTCAGGAGCAGCCTTTTGCCTTTCTATCTTGCACAAAGTAGGTAAATGTTTACTGAATGCTGACTGAATCATTAAAGGCTTACCACTACGTCATTTGCTTGCCTACATTTCTAGCTAAAAGCTTCCCCACTCTATCAAGACCTCTCTCCTCACTGTCTTTGTTCAGGGGTGTAAGCATTTACTCAGCAAATGGCTGAGGTAACAATAGACATTTCTCTGTCTAAGGTGTCCTGTGTCCAAGAGACAGGAGGAAGGAGAAGGAATAGAGGTGACAGATGTTACACTGCTTACCCTGCCTCTGTTTCTTGCACCAAGGGAAGAATTAACATTCACTGGGGAACCTGCCGTATACTATAGCTGACACTCTCCATATGTGATCTCACTTAATCCTGACAACTCTGGGATAAAGAGGTTATCATCCCCATTTTATGGGTGAGAAGATAAAAGCTGAAAATTAAGTGACCTGCCAAAGTTCTCACAGTCAAGAGTTTCTGCCACCCATACATCTAATGGCCAACTGATTGTAAGAGTGCCAAGACCACTTACTGAGGAAAGATCACATCTGTGAATAGCCACGGCACTCTAGCCTGGACAACATAGTGAGACCCTATCCCCACAAAAATTTTTAAAATTTTTAATAAATAAAAACAAAACACAATAAAATATCACTTCACATCCAACAAGATGATATAATTGAATGAAAAAGAATGTCTCCATTTGAATGATGAAGAAACATAAAAACAAATGTGTGTTGGTGAGGATGTGGAGAAACTGGAACCCTCAAACATTGCTAATGGAAATGTAAAATGGTTCAGTCACTTTGTAAAACAGTTTGGCAATTCCTCAAAAAGTTAAAATTATAATATGACACAGCAATTCCACTCCTAGATGGATAAAACTGAAAACAGGTACTCAAACAAATACATATACATGTATGTACATAGCATCTCTATTTGCAATAGCCAAAGGGTGGAAATCCAAATGTTCATCAACAGATGAATAGGCAAATAAATTGTGGTATATACACACAGTGGAATATCATCCAGCCATGAAAGAATGAAGTACTGATAGATGCTGCAATGTGAATAAATCTCAAAAACATGCGAAGTGAAATAAGCTAGACACAATGGTTACATGCTGTATGATTCTGTTTATATGAAATATCCAGAATAGGTATATCCATAGAGACAGAAAACAGGCTGGTGGTTGTGAGGGGATAGGGGAAGGGGTCAATGAGAAGTGTCTGCTCAATGGCTATGGTTTGCCTTTTGGAATAAGAAAGATTTGGGGGAACTTGATAGAGGTGATGGTACGCAACATTGTGAATACCTTAAATGCTACTCAATTGTTCATTTTTATTTTGTTTTGTTTTGTTTTATTTATTTATTTTTGAGACAGTCTCAGTCTGTTGCCCAGGCTGGAGTGCAGTGGCACAATCTTGTCTCACTGCAACCTCCGCCTCCCAGGTTCAAGCGATTCTCCTGCCTCAGCCTCTGGAGTAGCCGGGACTGCAGGCGCCTGCCACCACACCCAGCTAATTTTTGTATTTTTAGTAGAGGTGGGGTTTTACCATGTTGGTCAGGCTGGTCTCGAACTCCTGACCTCGTGATCCACCCACCTTGGCCTCCCAAGGTGCTGGGATTGCAGATTTGAACCGCTGCGCCAGGTCTCATTTTTATTTTATTTTATTTTTTAGAGATGGGGTCTCTCTGTGTTCTCCGGACTTGTCTTGAAGTCCTGAGCTTGAGTGATCCTCCCTCCTCAGGCTCCCAAAGTGCCAGAATTACAGGCCTGAGCCACCACACCTGGCCTAATTGTTCACTTTTAAATGACAAATTTCATATTATATGAACTTTACTGCAACAACAAAAAATTAACTTAATGAAAATAGCAAAGAGCATCTGCCTAAGCCCAAAGCTAGGCTTCCTTCATTGCACTTTGGGGGCATTCACTGGGGATAGCCCATAAAATGGCATCTATAATGGTTGTGACTCTGGTGCTATCAAGTCACCACACCCAAATTCTGAACACTGAATGTGCCAAATAAAGATGACAATACCTGACCCACCAGAGCTTCCATAGAGACTCAATGCAAAGGAAGACAAAATAAAATCAAAATGAGAGAAGATGATGATGATGATGAACGAAATACCCCAGTTACCTCTCCCACAACTTCTGGTGTTCATCTTATAACCTAAAGATGCTCTTTTAAAAACAAAACCAAACCTGAAGAATCCCAGCACAGAACAATAGAACACAGTCACAAAGGGCAGCTAAGGAGGTTTTAGATAAACACTCATATAAGAAAATAAGAACCAATTGCCTCCTGAGCACCTGCCTGCTCTCCACTACCACAGCAGTGGCCCTCATGAGGCCTCATCATCTCCGGCCTGAATCACGGGGCCAGCTTCCCATTGGCCTTCCTGCCTCCAGCCTGGTCCCCCAGTCCATTCTCCCTGCAGCCAGAGCGATCTTCCTAAATCACCGATCCAACCATGTGGCTGTCCTAGCTCCAAGCCTTCTGAGTGCTGGGGAACTCCTTGGCGGCAGGAATTCTTTGTCACTGAGCCCAAGCCTGGTGCCCATGCACACTCAGCAAATTATGACTGAATAATTTGTGGACAGAGTAATCAGCTAACCATAAATGAATGCATCATCACAAATGATAAGACCCTGAGGGAGAACACTCCGTGCTACAAGAGGGTGGGAAATGAGGAAGGGGACTGGAGGCCTGACCCCATCTACAGGGTCAAGGCTTTGCTGTGGAGGTGATTATTAAACTAGACTCTACAGCTGGGTGCAGTGGCTCACACCTGTAATCCCAGCACTCTGGGAGGCTGAGGCAGACGGATCACCTGAGGGCAGGAGTTCGAGACCAGATGAGCCAACATGGTGAAACTCTGTCTCTGCTAAAAATACAAACAAAAATCAGCTCAGCCAGGCATGGTGATGGGTGCCTGTAGTCCCAGCTACTCGGGAGGCTGAGGCAGGAGAATTGCTTGAACTCGGGCAGCAGAGGTTGCAATGAGCCAAGATCATGCCACTGCATTCTGGCCTGGGTGACAGAGTGAGACTCTGTCTCAAAGTAAATAAATAAATATTAAAAAAAAAAAAAAAAAAAACTAGACTCTAAGAGGAGGAGAAGTTACTGGTTGTGGCACTGAGAGAAAGCTTTCCAGCTAGATAAAGGAGTATGTCCAAAAATCCTGAAACTAAAGGAACTAAGATCCCTTCCAGGCTGCAAAAGAAGGGCAGTGTGACTGGAGCCACAGAGCGAGGGTCAAAAGGGCATCAGATGAGACTGAGGAAGGCCAAGGGCTAGATACTAACGAAATGGAGGATTTACATGATCAGATATGTTCTGAAAATAGCATTCCAAGGCAGGTGCAGTGGCCAATGCCTGTAATCTTAGCTATTCAGGAGGCCAAGGCAGGAGGATCACTTAAGACCAGGAGTTTAAGATCAGCCTGGGCAACATAGTGAGACTCTGTCTCAAAAAAAAGATGAAAAACTGTAGCCAGGTTTGATGGCATGCACCTGTAGTCCCAGCTAGTTGGGAGGCTGAGGCAGGAGGATTGCTTGAGTCCAGGAGTTCAAGGCTGCAGTAAGTAATCTCTGATCCTACTACTGCACTCCAGCCTGTGTGACGGGGGGAGACGTCATCTCAAAAAAGAAAAGAAATGAAATGAAATGAAATGAAAAAGAAAGAGAAAATAGGCCAGGCACAGTGGCTCACACCTATAATCCTAGCACTTTGGGAGGTCCAGATGAGAGGATTACTTGAGCCCAGGAGTTCAAGACCAGCCTGAGCAACATGGTGAGACCCTTTCTCTACAAAAAATTTTAAAAGTTAGCCAGGTGTGGTGACACATATGGTCTCAGCCACTCGGGATGCTGAAGTGGAAGGATGGCTGGAGACCAAGAGGTCAAGGCTGTAGCGAGCCATGATTGTGCCACTGCACTTCAGCCTGGGCAGCAGAGCAAGACCCTGGAGAGAGAGAGAGAGAGAGAGAGAGAGAGAGAGAGAGAGAGAGAAAGGAAGGAAGGAAGGAAGGAAGGAAGGAAGGAAGGAAGGAAGGAAGGAAGGAAGGAAGGAAGGAGCATTCCAGTGTCATGTGGGAAATGGGCTGAGAAAGACGCAAGAGTGGGTGCTAAACGCACAGTCAGAACTCCCAAAGATGAGGAGCCTGGACTCCAGGAGAAGTGGCTGAGACACAGCTTTATTTAGGAGGGAAACTTGATACACCTGGGTGAGGGGAGTGAAGGGAAGCAATGGCTGGGTGCCTAGGAAACTAGCGGTTTTAGGATTTGGAACTTCCCCTGGGAGGCCCAAGGCATTCTTAGTCCTCAATGGTGGTTTCCAGAAGCAAAGTCAACGTCACCATTACCAGGCCATTAAGCTATACCTCTTCCTCCTGCTCATCACTGCAAGGGCTTTTCTAGAGAAACTTTCGCTGGCTCTCAGCTCATCACTGTCTTTATAGGGAAACAGAATCAGACTTACTATAATATGCACGTCAAATACTGCTAATGAGGACAATAAGATCTGATAGCTTAAACAATTATGAGGGACAATATTGCCTATGGATATGTGAGGAAGGGCCTGATACTTACAGAAGCACATAGTCCCATGCCCTGGGGCCGGTGTTTTTCCGTACCTTACTGCAAACAATGCTCTGTACATGCAGCACTACACAGGACAGTCCTATGGACAGGGTGGTATTGTTTCCTATCACAGAGGTGGAAGTGAGATCCAAAGAGGCTAAGTGACTTGCTCAAGGCCTCAGAACCAGCAAGTGGCAGAGTCAGGCTTGACGCGAAATACCATCATCTTTCCACCGCACCACCACACCTCATCTCCAACTGATCTGGACCATTCTGTCACCTGCCCCTTCCTCTCCTTTCCCCTAGAATGACTTCCTCGTTGGCCAATCCCACCCCAGCCCACCCAGATCTCCAAATGGTCCCTTCTCCACACAAGGCTTCGCCTCCCAACCAAACAGCAAAAGCACAAAGCCTTCATCATAGCTCCTTTCTGTGAACTCAAGTCATTGCCCTTCTCAGAGCACTTACTTGTTGCTGTGTTACTTACCTGTTTGTGTATTTACTGTATTCCCACTAGTAAACTGCAGACCCCTTGAAGGCAGGGACTTTATATATGTATGGGAGGTGTTCACTAGTTTGTGGATATGAATCCATGTACAAAATTGATTCAACAGATCAACAAGGTGGTAAATGAGGCTTGAAACATGCATCTATGGAGTAAGGAATAGAATAGATGATTATGTAGATTTTTATTTAAAATGTTTCTTATAAAATAAACAGCAGGCTTATCCAGTACACAGTAGTATTATGTAATTCCTATGCTTTCCAGGCACATATTAAAGTCATCTAGAACTGTATCCAGAAAGCATTTTAACAAATAGAGGAATGGAATTGTATTCATGAATAATTTTGAAATGCATCTTTCAATTATAAAAATCGGTTTTAAGAGATTTAATAGACATCTTGCACAATCCGCTCTTCAAAGACATTTTATCTCTTTTATGAAACCCACACTTAGCTTTACTGTAGGCCAAATTCAAACACTCATGCAATGTTACAGTTAGAAGGGAACTTCAAAAGTATTCAGTCCAATTCTTTGGGTTTTTTTTTTTTTCAGTCGAAATAGATAAGTGATGTGAGATCTTAACGCTGAAGTTCACAGAGCTAGATAGTACCAGAGATAAGACTAGAACTCACGATTTCCAAAACCCAACTCTCAAAGACAGCTGGAAGCTGACCTTTCTATTCATTCTTTTATTTTTCTCCAGTAACAGAATCCCAATTATTAATGGGTTACAATCAACCTCTAAAAGACATTTCCCAGACTCTCTTGCAACTAGATGTGGCCATGTGACCACTTTGGCCAATAAGATACTAAGCGTTAAGTATGTACACTTTCAGGAAGTGTTTCTAAAAGGGAGGGAGGACGCATTTTTCCTCCCCTTCTTTCTTCCTGTAGCCGGGAAGGAAGGAATGAGGGCTGTGGTTCCAGGAGCCATGTGGGACCACAAGGGTGAGGACCACACTGTGGGGCTGGCTACGTGGAGAGCTAGAACAAGCCTGAATGCCTGATAATGTCAGGGAGTCACTATAGCCATACTGGACAGCCTATTTCTGGATCTTCTTTTATGGGAGAAAAAAAAAATAATTGTGTTACTTAAACCACCATTATTTCGAGTGTTCATTTCTATGCAGCCAGTCTTAACTAACCTCTCTTGCTTCCTCCATCTCAGCACACGGCAATTCCATTCTACCAGCTGCTCAGGCCAAAAACCTTGGAGTCAATACTAGCAACTTCTCTTTCCACCCCACAACCATTCCACCAGCAGTGCTTGTCACCTCTTCCTTCGAAATAGACCAAATCTGTCTGCTTCTCTCCCTGGTGCAGCCACCATCCTCTCTCATCTGGTTATAGCAGACTGGCCTCCTGACCTGTCTCCTGGCTTTCATTTTTGACTGCCATCTGCTCTCTCCAGTCTATTTTCCACAGAACAGCCAGATTTATTTTATTTTATTGAGATGGAGTCTCTCACTCTGTTGCCAGGCTGGAGTGCAGTGGCATGATCTTGGTTCACTGCAATCTCCACCTCCCAAGTTCAAGTGATTCTTCTGCCTCAACCTCCCGGGTAGCTGGGACTATAGGCGTGTACCACCACGCCGGGCTAATTTTTGTATTTTTAGTAGAGATGGAGTTTCACCATGTTGGCCAGGCTGGTCTTGAACTCCTGACCTCGTGATCCACCCATTCTGGCCTCCCAGAGTGCTGGGATTACAGACATGAGCCACTGTGCCTGGCTGATAAAATTTTTTGGTTTTTTTTTTTAAGGTAAGTCAACCCATCTTACTCCTTTGTTCAGAACTTCCCAATGGCTGTCCCTGACTTGAAGCAGGAGCAAGGTCATTCTTGTAGCCGACCTGGCCTGCATGAGCTGGTCCTGGCCCCTGTCTTGACCAAATTACCACACCCCACCTCATCCACTGCACCTGGCCGCCCTGCCGTGTTTGCTATCCCTTGAACTTATTAGGTAAACGCCTTCCTTGGGGCCCTTCTGCTTTCTGGAACTCTCTCCTCAGGTATCCACATATTCTCTCCCTTACCTCATTCAGGTCTGCTCAAACATCACCCTATCTGAAATGGAAAACCAGCTGAGTGTGGTGGCTCATGCTTGTAATCCCAGCAATTTGGGAGGCCAAGGTGGTAGTATCACTTGACCCCAGGAGTTTGAGACCAGCCTGGGCAACATGGTGAGACTCCATCTCTACAAAAAACTAGCCAGGCATAGTGGAGTGTGACTGCAGTCCCAGCTACTCAAGAGGCTGAAGCAGGAGGATCACTTGAGCCCAGGAGATCGAGGCTGTAGTGAACTATGATCATGCTGTGATCACACCACTGCACTCCAGTCTGGGCAACAGAGCGAGACACTGTCTCAAAAAAATAAAAAATAAAAATAAAATGGAAAGCCACTCCACTATCCACTGTCTACTGGCTCCTCAGCGCACTCACCACCGTGTGGCATTTGTTTCTATTCATTCTCTCTCCATCCACGAGAAGGGTAAGCTCATTTGTGTTGTTCACTACTGTGTTCCCAGCACCCAGAATAGTGCCTAGCACACAGTAGATGCTCCATACATATGAGTGATTGAATGAGTAAATGAATGCTAAGCCTGTGCCATTTTAACTATATCACTTTGCCTCTAATTGAAATCGAGGTGCATTTGCTCCATGTACAAATATTACTATTGGAGCCCCTTGCTATTCTTGTGAAAACTTGCTAAATATTTGCTGACAACGAAGATAAGTCAGCTGCTTCCTATCAGTTAGCTAAGAAGATCTAAAAGGCAATAGGGTTTTTGTTTTCTTTCTTTCTTTTTTTGAGACAGTCTCGCTCTGTCACCCAGGCTGGAGTGCAGTGGCACAATCCTGGCTCACTGCAATCTCTGCCTCCTGGTTTCAAGCGATTCTCCTGCCTCAGGCTCCCCAACAGCTGGGATTACAGGTGCTCACCACCACACCCAGCTAATTTTGGTATTTTTAGTAGAGACAGGGTTTCACCATCTTAGCCAGGCTGGTCTTGAACTCCTGACCTCGTGATCCACCTGCCTCAGCCTCTCAAAGTGCTGGGATTACAGGAGTGAGCCACGGTGCCCAGCCAGCAATAGGGTTTTCTATTCTAATAGTCATTATATTGCTAATAACCACCACAAATCATTAAACATTATGAAATAGAACTAATGGAGAGCAATGCACCAGGCCAACTTGTAAGACTCCAGAATCCAATGTCCTTTTGTGGCAGCCCCCAAATATAAAGGCTTTTCTTACTGTTCTCACATCACCTCCTCAGTGAGAAGAGGAGGGTCAGACTGACCACTCATTGTCCAGTGACGAACACAGCTGTCTTCTCTTAACACTCTAGCTTTATGGAAAATCCTGGTGGTTAATTTTAAAACACAAATAAAAGTCCACTAAAACAGATTTATCTTTTTGTTCACAAACAGTCTACATCTTTTCAAGTTAGGAGGTTTTCAGTTGGCCCTGTAAACTGAAATAATAAATCTCTTAGTAAACTCTATTCACTAACCAGGTCTTAAGCTCAGGATATTATTTCAGACAAGGTACTGCTAATATGTGTTTTCATCCGGAGAAGAAGCAAAGCCTGACAGAGCACGACAGGTCCCATTCCCAAAGAAGACTGAGAAACAACACCTAGTTTCTTCAATTTGATAGCTGAATTGGGGGGGGGGGGGGGCGGGGGGAAGCTCTTTCTAAGATTTTGCTTCAAAAGTACATACTGCTCTCATACAGTTTTGGGGACTGCTGCTCCAAGCTGCTAAAATATTTCTTCTTTGGGGAAAAAAATACAGCGCTCAAGAAACGTAAGAGCTTGGTTTTGAAGACATAGTTCCCTGTATACGAATCTGTCTCCTCTAGCTGTGTATCCTTAAGCAGATAATTTCACTTCTCCTCCCTTCGGGCTCCTCTGAAGTAACCGCACAACGACCGTGGAGGATAGACTGCTGTTAAAGATAATGCCTATAGACTGAGGAGCACAGTCCAGCACATAGTAAGTGCTCAATAAACGGTAGCTGTCGTTCCATAAGCCACTAGCCACACAGAAGCCTACTCGAGTCATCAGCACTTTTCAACATACTATATGCAAATAATTCACTTTGTAGAACATTTAGAAAATATAGAGAAGTATGAATAAAAAAAATAACCCACGAGTACTGTGAATAAAACTTCCCCCAAACAAGAGAAATGGTGTGGACTGCAGGCAATTTTTCCTCTAACCACTTTGAAATAGTGACCTCTGCTGGCCAGTGGAAAACATGAGCCTTCCAATCAGCTCTTCCATGATTGAGCAAGGGTTGGGTGAGCCAGGCTTGGTCCTTGTCCCTGGAACAAAAACCAGGTGTTGCATTACAAGGGACAGAAATTGTCACAAGGGTTACCACGATGTAATTGGGATGTTAACAAAATTAAAGGCCGGCCTTTCCATTTGCTCACCCACCCAGAAGATTCTTTCAAGTCCCGTAGTCTTCTATTTTTAAAACGTCATAATTGCATGCAAATGTTCTAGCAGAAAAACAATGCAAGGGGCATTAAAAATCAATCTTCCATGTAAGCCTCAGATTTTCCAGCATGAAGATCCAAAAGCAGAAGTGGTGACAAATGTGTAGAAAACAGAGTGAAAAAGGCAGAATGCATCATTAAGAACGTTACAACGAAAGGAGGGAAAAAGCCTCTGGGAGCACATGTCTGATTCCGCTGGGGTAAACAGCCAACTACAAAGACGGCTTGAAACACCCTGCAAACTTCTTACAGATAGGACCCAGAAATCCAATTAGGACATAGTCAGTAGTCTTTCCCTCAGGCAGAAGGGTGCCTGATGCGGGAGGCTGCTCAAGGAGTACTGACTGGAATATTTAGATGTGAAACATTCCCACCTCTTAAGGTACGAAATAAAACAGCAGCTGAAAACTGGCGGTCATAGGCTGTGTCGTTTAGTTTGGCATGCATTGTTTTGTTTTGTTCTGAATTAATTAGTTGCCAATGCTTCAAAAAGGGAGATTTTGTATTAAAATGTGATTTTTTGCCAGGCGCGGTGGCTCAAGCCTGTAATCCCAGCACTTTTGGAGGCCGAGGCGGGTGGATCACGAGGTCAAGAGATTGAGACTATCCTGGTCAACATGGTGAAACCCCGTCTCTACTAAAAAATACAAAAAATTAGCTGGGCATGGTGGCGTGTGCCTGTAATCCCAGGTACTCAGGAGGCTGAGGCAGGAGAATTGCCTGAACCCAGGAGGCGGAGGTTGCAGCGAGCCGAGATCGCGCCATTGCACTCCAGCCTGGGTAACAAGAGAGAAACTCCGTCTCAAAAAAAAAAAAAAAAAAGTGATTTTTTTTTTTTAACCTGGTCTCATTCTGTACCCCCAGCTGGAATGCAGTGGTGTGAACATGGCTCACTGCAGCCTCGCCTTCCCCAATCCCACCACCCCCAGAGCGAAAGTGATCCTCCTGCCTCAGCCTCTGAGTAGCTGGCACTACAGGCACATGCCACCATTCCCGGCTATTTTTCGTACTTTTTGTAGAGACAAGGTTTCATCACGTTGCCCAGGCTGGTCTCGCAACTCCTGGGCTCAAGGAATCCTCCAGCCTCAGCCTCCCAAAGTCCTGGGATTACAGGCATGAGCACCACGCCTGGCCTCATTCTTGTAAACAAACAGGGAGCTCTAGCCACGCTGGGCCAGCACTCTCCCATAGCAACCACAGCAGCTGGGGCCAAGCAGCAGCCGCAGCCTTCCACACGCTCAAGTGTGCTGCGTTCCCTGCCCAGCTGGCCTCATTCACCTCATCACTTGTCTGGCTTTTGTGAACACTTAAGTCTGAGACCCTGGGTGTGTAACAGCCCCAAGACACTGATGATGAGGAGTTCCATTCAGTTCAAACAAACATCAACTGTGTACAAGGTACTTTAGTAGGCACTAGGGATGTAAGGAGGAAGACATGATCCCTAAATCCAAGGAACTCATAGACCATTGGAAAAGACAGCAAGTAAAATGGCTCGTATCATACATTATGGCATGTGCACTGGAATGGTGTAAAAGTGGTAAAAACTAAAGGGATTCAATCAATTTTCTAGCTTTTTGAGATACTTACCTCACTGATGTGATGTCTACCCTTTCTTCTTTTCTAACACATGCACTTAAGGGTATACATTTCCCTCTAAGCATGGTTTTTGCTATATCTCACAAATTTCAATTTTTTTTTTTTTTTTTTTTTTTTTTTTCAGACAGGGTCTCACTCTGTTCCCAGGCTGGAGTGCAGTGGCGCAATCTCGGCTCACCACAACCTCCGCCTCCTGGGTTCAAGCAATTCTCCTGCCTCAGCCTCCCAAGTAGATGGATTACAGGTGTATACCACTATGGACTGGTTAATTTTTATATTTTTAGTAGAGACCGGGTTTCACCACGTTGCCCAGGCTGGTCTTGAACTCCTGACCTCAGGTGATCTGCCCACCTTGGTCTCCCAAAGTGCTGGGATTACAGGCATGAGCCACTGCACCTGGCCTCAATATGTATTTTTATCAACACTAATAGAAAAATATTTTTTTCTAACTTCTACACGTGATATCTTCTTTGACCTGTAGGTGATTTAAAAATGTACCTTACTTTCAAAACATATGGAATTCTCTATTATTTTAAATTGATCATATATAGACAAACATTTTAAATGATGTTAATCCTTTGAGACTGAGACTTATTTTATGGACCAACATATAACCAGATTTGTAAATGTTCAAGAGGAGCTTGAAAAGAATGCCTGGACATCAGCAGTCACGTGCAGTGCTCCTCATGTGTCCCATAGGTCAACTCTGCTGATTACATCATTCAAATATTCTACATTCTTACTGATTTCCAAAGTCTACTTCTATCAGTTACTAAGAGGTGTGAAAAATCTCTTATAATTGTGAGTTTGTCTATTTCCCCTTATGGTTCTGTTAGTTTTGAGGGGGATTTTTTTCTTTTTTTTGAATCAGAGTCTCACTCTGTTGCCCAGGCTGGAGGGCAGTGTTGCGATCTCAGCTCACTGCAACCTCCGCCTCCCAGGTTCAAGTGATGCTCTTGCCTCAGCCTCCCAGGTAGCTGGGATTACAAGGTGCACACCACCAGACCTGGCTAATTTTTGTATTTTTAGTAGATGGGGTTTCACCATATTAGCTAGGCTGGTCTTGAACTCCTGACCTCAAATGATCTGCCCATCTCAGCCTCCCAAAGTGCTGGGATTACAGGCATGAGCCACTGCACCCGGCCTGTTCCATCAGTTTTTATGTATTTTTTACTAAAGCACAACATACATAAAGGATATAAATCTTACATAGGCAATTCAATGAATTTTTATAAGTATACACCCCATAACTCAATATATGGACATTCCCGACACCTCAGAAGTTTTCCCCATGCCCTCCCACGAAGTCAATATACTACCTCCTTCCCCATTACCACTACTCTGACTTTCATTACCATTAAATTCTGCCTGTTCTCGATATGCATGTAAATGTCATCATACAGTAAATACTCCTTTGTGTCTGGCTTCTTTGGCTTAGTGTCTGTGAGTTCCATTGACGTTGGTACATTTAGCGATAGTTCATTCTTTTGACTGCTAAGTAACATTGCACTGTAAAAGTATAGCACACTTTATTTGCCTGTTGATAGACATTTCAGTTGTCTCTCATTGGGAGCTATTGTGAAAAGTCCTGTTAGAGGCATCATAGCAAACGTGACTTTTGGTGGGCATATGTACTCATTTGTCCTGGACATTTACCAATTAGCAGAACTGATAGGTCACAGGGTAGGCACATGTGTTGCTTTAGTAGATACTGCCCATTTTTCCACTCCTCCCAGCAATTACATGAGAGTGTCAGTTGTTCTACATCCTCAACACCTGTTATCAATCCTTTTATTTTTTTAGCCCTTCTAACGGGTGTGAATTAGCCTGTTTTCAAACTGCTCATAAAGACAAACCCGAGACTGGGCAATTTACAAAGGAATAAGGTTTGATGGAGAACTCAACAGTTCCACGTGGCTAGGGAGGCCTCACAATCATGGCAGAAGGCAAGGAGGAGCAAGTCATGTCTTACATGGATGACAGCAAGCAAAGGGAGAGCTTGTGCAGGCAAACTCCTGTTTTCAAAGCCATCAGATGTCGTGAGACTTATTCACTGTCACAGCAAAGACCCGCCCCATGATTCATTTATCTCCCACTAGGTCCCTCTCACAACCCATGGGAATTATGGGAGATACAAGATGAGATTTGGGTGGGGATATAGAGCCAAACCATATCATTCTGCCCCTGGCCCCTCCCAAATCTCATGTCTTCACACTTCAAAACCAATCATGCTTTCCCAACAGTCCCCCAAAGTCTTAACTCATTTCAGCACTAACTCAAAAGTCCATAGTCCAAAGTTTCATCTGAGACACAGCAAGTCTCTTCTACTGATGAGCTTGTAAAATCAAAAGTGAGCTAGTTACTTCCAAGATACAATTGGGGTACAGGTATTGGGTAAATACAGCCACGCCAAATGGGAGAAATTGGCCAAAACAAAGGCTCCATGCAAGTCCGAAATCCAGTGGGGCAGTTAAATATTAAGCTCCAAAATGGTCTCCTTTAACTCCATGTCTCACATCCAGGTTATGCTAATGCAAAAGCTTGGCTCCACGACCTTAGGCAGCTCTGCCCCTATGGCTTTGCAGGGTACAGCCTACCTCCTGGCTGCTTTCACAGGCTGGCATTGTGTGTCTGCAGCTTTTCCAGGTGCACAGTGCAAGCTGTCAGTGGATCTACCATTCTGGGGTCTAGAGATTGGTGGCCCTCTTCTCACAGCTCCAATACACAGTGCCCCAGTAGGGACTCTGTGCGGGGGCTCTAACCCCACATTTCCCTTCTGCACTGCCTGAGCAGAGGTTCTTCATGAGGGCCCCGCCCCTGCAGCAAACTTCTGCCTTGGCATCCAGGCATTTCCATATGTCCTCTGAAATCTAGGTGGAGATTCCCAAACCTCAATTCTTGACTTTTGTGCACTCACAGGCCTATCACCACGTGAAAGCTGCCAAGGTTTGGGGCTTCCACCCTCTGAAGCAATAGCCCAAGCTGTACCTTGGCCTCTTTTAGTTACAGCTGGAGTAGCTGGGACACAGCACACCAAGTCCCTAGACTGCACACAGCAGAGGGAGCCTGGGCCTGGCCCATGAAACCATTTTTTCCTTCTGAGCCTCCGACATGTGATGGGAGGGGCTGCCACAAAGGTCTCTGACATGCTCTGGAGACACTTTCCTCCTTGTCTTGGTGAGTAACATTTGGCTCCTCATTACTTACGCAAATTTCTGCAGCCAGCTTGACTTTCTCTCAAAAAATGGGATTTTCTTTTCTATCACATTGTCAGGTTGCAAATTTTCCAAACTTTTATCCTCCGTTTCCCTTTTAAAACTGAATGCCTTTAACAGCACCCAAGCCACATCTTGGATGCTTTGCTGCTTAGAAATTTCTTCTACCAGATACCCTAAATCATCTGTCTCAAGTTCAAAGTCCCATAAATCTCCAGGGCAGGGGCAAAATGCCACCAGTCTCTTTGCTAAAAAAAATAACAAGAGTCACCTTTGCTCCAGTTCCCAACAAGTTCCTCATCTCCATCCGAGACCACCTCAGCATGGACTTTACTGTCCACATCACTATCAACATTTTGGGCAAAGCCATTCAACAAGTCTCTAGGAAGTTCCAAACTATCCCACATTTTCCTGTTTTCTTCTGAACGCTCCAAACTATTTCAACTCCTGCCTGTTACCCAGTTCCAAAGTCACTTCCACATTTTTGGGTATCTTTTCAGTGCCCCTCTCTACTGGTACAAGTTGACTGTATCAGTCTGTTTTCATGCTGTTGATTAAGACAAACCTGAGACTGGGCAATTTACAAAGGAAACAGGCTTAATGGAGAGCTCACAATTTCACGTGTCTGGTGGAGCCTTGCAATCATGGTGGAAGGCAAGAAGGAGAAAGTCACATCTTATATGGATGGTGGCAGGCAAAGAGAGAGCTCAAGCAGGTAAACTCCTGTTTCTAAAGCCCTCAGATGTCATGAGACTCACTCCCTCTCATAAGAACAGCACAGGAAAGACCTATGCTCATGATTCAATTATCTCCCACTGGGTCCCTCACACAACATATGGGAACTATGGGAGCTACAAGATGAGATTTGGGTGGGGACACAGAGCCAAACTGTATCAGGATATGTAGTGGTGTCTCATTATATTTAAAGTTTGTATTTTCCTAATAACTAAGTGTGCTTACTTCTCTCATAGGCCATTGGGATAAACTCTTTTGAAGCACCTATTCATCTTTCGCCCATAATGTTTTATGTACTTAGAGGCTATACAAAGTACATTAACATTTAGAACTGTATCATAGTAAATGAACCTTTTAAAAACAATCTATTATTTTGAAGTACCCCTCTTTATCTCTAGTAAAGCTTTTTGTCTTAAAGTGTACTTTGTGTTATAAGCTTTATCAGTAAAAAAAAAAAAAAGTGCATTTTGTCAAAAACTTATATAGCTATAAAAGCTTTCTTTTAGTGTTTGCATGTTTATCTTTTCCTATCCTTTTCAACTGTCTATCCTTATAATGAATCTCTTAGCTATTGTTGAAATCTCTCAGCTATTGTTTGTCTGGAAAAAAAAAAGTCTCTATTCCTCCACCATTTTAAAAGATTAATGCTGGGTATAAAATTCTAGGTAGTAGAGCCCTTCCAGCACTTAAAAACGTCCATTCTGTTGTCTTCAGTTGTTTTCGTTGAGAAGTTAATTGTTGTTTATTTGAAAGTGGTCTTTGGCCAGGCACCATGGCTCAGACTCGTAATCTCAGCACTTTGGGAAGCAGAGGTGGGATCACTTGAGCTCAGTTCAAGACCAGCTTGGAACAACATGGTGAGAACCTGTTCCTACAAAATATTTAAAAATTAGCCGGGCATCGTGGCACATGCCTATAGTCCCAGCTACTAGAGGGCTGAGGCAGGAGGATTGCTTGAGGCTAGGAGGTCAAGGCTGCAGTGAGCCAAGATCAAGTCACTGTACTCCAGCCTGGGTACTAGAGCAAGATCCTGTCTCAAACATAAAATAAAAGTGGTCTTTTTTCTCTCTGACTACTTTGAAGACTTTGTCTTTGGTTTTTAGTGCCTTCACTATGATGTAGTTCAGTGTGGGTTCTTTTAATTTGTTTAGAGTTCTTAAAGCTTTTTCAATCTGTGGCTTAATGTCTCAAGTTTAGAAAGTTAGCTGTTTTAGGCTGGGCAAGGTGGCTCAAGCCTGTAATCCCAGCACCTTGGGAGGCCGATCATGAGGTCAAGAGATCGAGACCATCCTGGCCAACATGGTGAAACCCCGTCTCTACTAAAAATACGAAAATTAGCTGGGCATGCTGGCGTGTACCTGTAGTCCCAACTACTCAGGAGGCTGAGGCAGAAGAAATGCTTGAACCCAGGAGGCGGAGGTTGCAGTGAGCCGAGATTGTGCCACTGCACTCCAGCCTGGTGCCTGGCGACAGAGTGAGACTGTCTCAAAAAAAAAGTTAACTGTTTTAAATCTTCAAAACTGCTTCTGTTCCATGAGATCTCCCTCACCTTCTAAGATTCTATTCCAATTACACTTACACGTTTTCTCACTGTATCTTTTTTTTCTTTCTTTTTAGACAGTCTCACTCTGTTGCCCAGGCTGGAGTACAATAGCACGATCTTGGCTCACTGCAACCTCCACCTCCCAGGTTCAAGCGATTCTCCTGCCTCAGCCTCCTGAGTAGCTGGGATTACAGGCGCCTGCCACCA
This sequence comes from Saimiri boliviensis, assembly GCF_048565385.1. NCBI lineage: Eukaryota > Metazoa > Chordata > Mammalia > Primates > Cebidae > Saimiri > Saimiri boliviensis. The sequence goes on from NC_133459.1 coordinate 52,256,261, forward strand.
CGCCCAGCTAATTTTTGTATTTTAGTAGAGATGGGGTTTCACCATACTGGTCAGGCTGGTCTGGAACTCCTGGTCTCAGGTGATCTGCCCACCTCAGCCTCCCAAAGTGCTGGGATTACAGGCGTGAGCCACCACACCCAGCCTGTATCATCTGTTTTAACCTGTCTTCTGTATTTTAATATTTTTGACTTTCAATGCTTTACTCTCCGATAATTTCTTCTGACCCATCTTCTAAGTCCTTTTCTTCAGCTATTTCTAATCTGCCATTAAACCTACCCATTGACTCCTTATTTTTAGTGATATACTATGCTTCTGTTCTAGAATTTCTCCATGGTTCACTTTCAAATCTTAAATAAATGTTTTACAAGTACCTAACCACAAATTACATAGTATGTGTATATATGTAGTTTCCAGTTCTCTCATGAATTAGAATTTTTAGTCTCATTGAATATTGCAGTAACCACTATTTCAAAATCTCTGAGAACTCTCTTTTGCAGAGTACCTATGGATCTATCTATTGTCTGTTGCTTTTGTCAGTTCTCATTCATGTTGTGCTGTCTCTTCCCGAGCCTGGCTATTTTTAATGGTGTGTAGACATTGTATTTGAAAACTTGTTTACAGATGTAACCGAGGCCTAGGGTGTTGTGTTCCTCAGGAAGGATTTATTATGGCTTCTGCCAGGGCCTGGAAATACTGGCAAACACAGATCACCTCAATACAATTTAATGAGGATTCTCTCTCAACTAGTTTATGGCATCTACTTCCTCTTCATCCTTCCTCCTAAGGTGCAGCACTTGGGATTCCCATCCCCAGGCAAGGGGATTTGCCAGCTCCTCTTTGCAGGCCTTGAATCCCAAAATTTTGTCCCCTATCCTGGGAGGCTCTGGGAACTGCCCCTACTCTCCATCTCATCCTGATCAACAAAGGTAGGCTGGTAGAAGCTATGTTGGCACGGCATGGCCTTGTCCCTCGTGCCTAATTAGACCCTTGGATTCTTGACCCATTTGGGCTAATTTCTTTGAATCAGGAGTTTGGTTGGTACTCAGAACCAGCTGGTTAGTCTCTATTACGTTGTAAACTCGGGCTGGAAGGCAGCTGGAGGGAGTGGCAGAAAGCAAGAAGGGAGAATAAAACATATATGCAGAAGGACAGCCTGGGAACTCTTCAGGTTCTTCCTGGGGTCTGGAATCTATATTTGTGCTCACCAAAACTTTCCTGTGCCCTCAGAATCAACTCTCCTTTCTATGATTAACCTAATCTGAGGTAGAGGTTGTGTCCATGCAACCACATCATAAGACGGATAGGAAGAAACTAGCGTTTAATACATTTTTCAAGATTACACACCACTTTACTAATGGCTTGAGAGGTAAAAGGATAAACCAACCAACAGTCAATGTATCTTCAAACGACTATCAAGGTAAAAATCTGATTCAGAGGTCACCTTCCTGTTTCTCTGCCCGGCATTCCATGGGGCTTCCAGAACCACTTTACTACCAGGGTCGCTTATAAGGCACACTCAAAATCTGGTAAAGTACGCGTGAGGAGGGAGAACATGAGCACTGAGGGCAGTCCAACTGCACAGCTGTGCAAAATAAGGTAGGCGACAAAGTGGGCTAGCACCAAGACACATGTTTAATGACGGTTAAGCTCATTCTAAAGAATGGGAAGGTTGCCAAAAAGACGTTCGGGTAAAGGGAACAAGCACCAGCACATAATGATGTGAAAGGCAACTCTTGTCACGTTACCTGCTGCAATTTCAAGGTAAGCATCTGAACACCTGAATATTGCTCAGCATTCCTGCATTACCTAGAGATTTACTGTCCTCTTCAAACTTTTCAATAACTGAATCAGATGGAAGAACTCTATAGCAAATAAGAGTTCATATTGCTTCAGACATTCATTTGAGAGAACACACTAGCAATCCACTAGAACAGCAGTTCTCAAAGCATGGTCTCCCAACTAGCAGCATAGCAGCATCGGCATCACCTGGTGGTGTGCACTATGATACTAGCTATTTGGGAGGCTGAAGTGGGAGGACAGCTTGAGCCTGGGAGGTCAAGGCTTTACTGGGCCAGGATCACACCACTGCATTCCACCCTGGGCATCAGAGAACAAGACCCGATGGAAGGATGGAAGGAAGGAAAAGAAACTCTGGAGGTGGGGCCAGTAAATCTGTTTTAGTAAGTTCCCCAAGAGATTCTGGTACATGCTAAAGTCTCATCTAGAATAAACCCTTCTAACAATGTGATTCTGCTTAGACTTTTATTAAAAACTACGTCTCTAGGGAACCAGCTCAGATCTTTTGAACAAAATCTGCACTGACCTGGAGCCCAGATTCTACACAGCTACTAAGCACTCCTGGTGATTCGGATACACGGCAAGTTTCAAATACCACCCCATTAGATTATAAACTCCTTGAGAAGAGGGACTGTCTTGTTCACTTTATTTCTAATTGTTGTGCCAAAAGAAGTCACTAGTGAATGTTTCTGAATGATCAGCTAGTTCCTCATCAACTTGCCCATCACAACAGCAACTGCTAAGGCTGCTTAGGAGCATGGCAGAACTAGAGGTATGTGTTTATCCATCCCCTTTCTTGCCCCTCAAAACAATCAAGATTTTGCTTATTTAAAAATGGTCAGCAGCTTGCTAAGAATAGCTGGATTGTTAACTGATGAATGAAAGCCATCTTTGTTTTAAGCTATTTGGTAGTAAAGAAAGATAGCTATGGGTTGGGAGAGCTAGAGGGAGTTTGAAGGCCTTAGTACCTTAACTACCCAGAGGTGAAGTTCAGACTAATTTAAGTCAAGTTGACAGACATAACTGTTAGCCTGGGGGAATACGATCTGTTTGGAAGCACTATTTTGGCAAGAAAAAAAAACTTCTGTTAAGAGATGGCTTTCAGCACCTGCAAACTTTGTTTAGTTTTGTCAGCCACAACAACAAAGAATGAGACTTTGAGAATTCAGGCTCCTTAGAGTTACCACAAAACCCACAAAATCAGTCTAGGTTAAGAGCAAACGCTGAGTTCTCAAGAAGTTAAACTCTTTCAGGTTTTGTAAGCAACAACTCTGAGACTAAATTGAAATGTTTAAAACAAGACCACCACTCCCGCCCAGAAATTAAATAACTGACCCTACAGACACACATATTTCAATTAATTGCTTGTTTTAAATTGCCAATTTATTTTTATACCCAATCCAGTATCCACGATATACAAGAGGATATAAACAGACTATCATGAATATTTACAGGATGATACACCAAAGAATTACCAACAAACGACTCCTGCAAAGTAACAAATTGTTGCTTATCCATGTCCACTCAACTGTCCAAGGTTTATTTCTAGGATAATTTCCCATTCTCTGTGAAAGTTCTGTGAATTTATACCTTTCATAAGGGTCAAACAAATATGCTAAGAGTTGATACCATCATATGTTTATACTAACAGCCGAGAAAGCCTTTTAAAGAACACTCTCTTTCAGTCCAATGTTACAGCTTCAGTGGGCTCATAGGCAGGATGCGACTTCATCAAAGGAAATGCTTCTCTCTTCTTGGCCTCCCTAAGACCCTTCTCATAGTACACGGAAGGAGTTCGCCCTTGATAACACCCTGGTTCCAACAGATGGTGTGGAGATTATCAACACGCAGTGGGGAAAAGAAACTGACCCCCTTACCAGCTAAATACAATACAGATCTAGAGAGGCAGTTTCCAGATCTCCAACAGGCAGACATTATGTGGCCTGTATTTAGTACACAGCACATTCTCTTGAGAGGAAACAGGAATGAACATTCTCAGAAACATTCACATTGTAGCTTTACCCAAAGTATATAGGAAATGGCAAAAACCTAAACCTAGCTGGACATTTAATACAAGTCAGTCAAAGTTCAAAGGAATCATCCTATCTTTATTCTCAGGAATCCAATGGGTTGAATACCACAGCTCTTCTTTCATGGAAGCAGAAGATTCAGAGTGCCTGTCTCCCAAAATGCCTCAGCGAAGGGCAGCACAGAGAATGGAATATCAAAAGCGTAATAGGGTTAACACATGGAAGACAACAATTCTCAGTCAACCTAGCCACAATTTTCTGTCTTGGCCATCTGTAAGAAATGACCACATTTGATATTCAACTTTCTCCTTCAAAAAAAGAAATCAATTCAGCTTCAGACACAAAGGAAAAACAAACAAACAAACAAACAACAACAACAACAAAAATGGCAATAGCCTACATATCTAAACACTTGACAACCAGGGAACTGCCCCACAAAGATACGCTCAAGGCCAGTAGTACCTGTTTATAATTTGGCATGTACTGGTTGAAGGGGCAACAGGGCCTGGAGCTAAAATATTCCATTTAAAAAATATAATACATCAATGAATCAGACAAATGTAGACATATATGATACCACATTAAAGACTCATATACAATACTGTGCTGACTGAAAATATTTTGGGACACTAGAAGGAAAAGATAAGAGGAAAATAATTACAAAGGAGCATTTCAGTCCAAAGCCAGTCCAGTGAGTACGTACAACTAGGATTTCCAATCTTTAATATCCAAAGAAGCTGATTAATAAATTATAACATCACTTCATTCACATTTGGGACATACAACATACTTCCAAGTACAGTAATTCCTCTGACGTTTTGGTTTCACTGCTATTTGATGACTAAGTCATTTCTGGCTATCAAGATCTTCCTAATATATTTTAATTAGCCATGTAACACTACAGAGGCTGCTCCCTTTGAGAGACCAGACAAGCTTCACTGGATCTGATCTAATGAAGGTGAACGGCGGGGAAAAAAGGGAATATTCACTGTTTTTTTGCAAATCTTTCTCTCTTGCTTGAAAAACTCTGCAATCACTTATTGTTTTGCTCCAGAAAAAGAAAGCAAAACTAGCTGGGAAAATATCCATACATTAATATTTTGTGTTTACTAGCATGATGCGAAATAAATTCATAGATGTCAGTCAATTGTTTCTTAAAGACCAAATGTGAATTTTTAATCTTGTAACTTAAGAACTGAGTTTTTCCACATTCTTTTATAGAGTTAGCATCTGTAAACTGAGACCCTTTTTTGGACAATCATACAAATTTAATTTGTCCCTGGAAACAAAAACACAACCTAACAGATTAACAAAATATGTCCTTTAGACAATATTTTCTGTGAATTTTGCTGCACTGTTACCATTTTGGTCCTTCAGCAAACAAAACTACACTTAAAAAGTTTATGTATTTCGAGTTCACAAAGAGCTAGACTCTTAATTAAGAAGACTATGAAGTCAACGTACTCTCATTTCAGAACTGGCTCCCCTCTTTTCAAAAGTAAATTCTGAAAGTTTTTTGGTTATCATTATTAAGTTATATGAGCTAGACATTTCCACTGCCATCAATGCTTCTGTAAAATTGAATAAAGATTTTATTATACCACACACACAAAAAGCAACCGGTACAGAAAAAGCAGTTTTCAGTTATTCTGCTGAGAATTTCTTTCCATGATTTCTCCCATTAAAGTATAGTTTTCAAAGCAACCACCACGACAAAGGAAGCATCTAATTAGTCCATTTTCTTCTGATCCAAGAATGCTGAACATGTACTGTCCCATCTGTAGTTGTATCAGCAGTGTAATGAACACAGTTTATATTACTTAACTATTCTTTGAACTCCAAGAACTGTTGAAGTCTTTTCTGATGTTCTGCAGATGCTTGCACAGCACTAAATGAAACATAAATTCAAAGCATAAGCTTTATTTTACATTAAGCATATTAAGTGAACCACAGAGCACAGAGTCAATATTTTTCAAAACAATTAAAAACGAATAGAAATCTTCACTTATTGAGTATTTCTGAAAAAGCTGGACGAAACTCTTTTTAATCTAGTGAAGAGGAGGGCTTGCATTCAGTAATGGCATGTTTCTACCTTCTAAAAGACCAACGCAAATTAAGACTGACAAGTGAAGGCATTAACTTTAACCTGCTCTGCTATGGAACCTGCTGTGTGGAGTTCCAGGCCTTGCGGTAGATATTCTGGATTTTATTATTTTATTTAAACCAGATTCCAACATTATCTTTGAGTTGTGGAGTATCTGAATTGCCTTTAATAGAAAATCCTTTAAACTAAAATGTTTGGTTAAAACACAATAGACTCCATTAATCATTTTCAAAGGTAACAGCTTGGTGGTTTCGATTTATTTCTCCCTTTGAACATACGTTATGTTTTGGATTGGAACACTGAGTTCTCTCTCCACCCTCACCATCACAAAAACGTATTACCTTGACAAAATTAGGGCAAATATATACTGAAACTAGTATAATACTTCCTCTTAAACTTTTGGGCAAAAATTGAATATAATGAAAGATTCCGGTTTTGTAGTTCTCCAACAGGTCACCGCTTTTTAAAGTGCCAAAACAGTATCAGTGTAATAATTTTATTATGAATCATCTTAAAAGGTCTTAAGGACATCTTTGCTTTCTTCAACCATGTACCTATAATTGAACCATCTCAAGTATACTACTGTGCAAAGATGCCTCTAGGTGCTAGTGAGGCTGTCTTCTCTACTTAACAGCTAGGGAACTCTCTCCAACACCAAATTTGTGGCTTTCCCATGACACTTCTCTCTGCTAACAGCTAGTGAAGTGTCCCTTACAGTTTACAGTTAGTACTCCTGACTCCAGTAGCAATCTCTACTCCTCAAATAAATTTTGATATGGGCTAGGCATGGTGGCTCACACCTGTAATCCCTACATTTTGGGAGGCTGAGGCAGGTAACTTGCTCACAATCACAGATAGTTAATGATGTAAGCAGACAGAAATCCAGATATTTTAACTCCAGATCTAACATTCTTTCCACTATACCATTCTGTCCTACTTGTACAAAATAGCCTCTACTGACTTTATAAACTTTGGTACATATATAAAATATGGCTCTTCTCAGAGAAAAGACCCAAAAGAGGAATTTCATTTTCACAATTTAATTAATTTGTGAGGCAGGTTCTTGCTCTGTTGCCCAAGCTGGAATGCAGTGCCACGATCTTGGCTCACTGCAGCCTCCACTTCCAAGGTTCAAGTGATTCTCCTGCGTCAGCCTCTGGAGTAGCTGGGATTATAGTTGCCCACAACACGCCTGGCTAATTTTTGTATTTTTAGTAGAGATGGGGCTTCACCATGTTGGTCAGGCTGGTCTCGAACTCCTGACCTCAGGTGATCCACCTGCTTTTGCCTCACAAAGTACTGGGATTATAGGCATGAGCCACCGTGCCTGGACCATTTTCACAGTTTTTAACCAGTCATCTGTATCTCTCTCTCTCTCTCTCTTTTTTTTTTTTTGAGACAGTCTTGCTCTGTCACCCAGGCTGGAGTGCCATGGCACAATCTTGGCTCACTGCAACCTCTGCCTCCTGGGTGCAAGCGATCCTCATGCCTCAGCCTCTCAAGCAGCTGGGATTACAGGTGCACACTACCACGCCCAGCTATTTTTTGTACTTTTAGTAGAGATGGGGTTTTGTCATGTTGGTTAGGCTGGTTTCAAACTCCTGACCTCAGGTGATCCACCTGCCTCGGCCTCTCAAAGTGCTGGGATGACAGGCATGAGCCACTGTGCCCAGCCTACATCTCTTTCTTATCTAATAAATTCCTATGCTCCCCTTTTCTTCTTGCCTTTTTTCCCCAAGGGAATGTTAGAGTGCTGCAATTTATCTAGTCACTGATTACTGGCTAATGCTGGCAGGAATTTCAAATTATTCTTGCATACAATGTCCCCCCTGCCTGGCCATGACCACAGTCAGGCCAGGTCTAAAGGTATGCCCTTCTCCTTGCTTTTGTTCTATCATTAATATACTTCATATCTACTTCATTCTCTAAATTCATCAGTATTTTGATTGTGTCCTACATATTAATTTATATCCTGGAAGCCGTCTAGTGTTGCAGAAAGAAAGACAAAAGATTTTTAAGAGCAAGAAAGTCCTAATTTCAGGTTCATGTTTAACAGGCACTAGACTGTGCTATTAGGGAAGTTTTAACATCTCTGTGCCTCTGTTTTCATACCTGTGCAATTATGACAACTTCTACATTTCACAGGGTCTTTGAAAAGAGTAAATGAAAAATACACCAAGTTCTAAGTGTATTGTCTGGAATAGCACGGTCTGATAAAACTTTCTAGAATGAAGGAAAAGTTTTATACTTAAGTTGTCAAATACAGTAGCAACTAAACACAGGCAGTTATTGAGTACTTCAAATGCGGCTAGGGTGACTGGCAAATTGAATTTTCAACTTTATTTAACTTTAAATTAGAAGTCTTAAACTATTCATTGATTGCACACAAAAAAAAGCAGAGCAATCTCTTGTCTTCTAAAGCTCATTTATAATTACGATAAATACAAACATAGTTTAGTTACTAAGCTAGTATCCTTCATCCTGCCTAGCTAGATCATTTCACAAGAGGAAAGCAGTAAACATCAATAAAACTAAATATAACAGGCTTGGCATTTGTGGTTTTCTCTCTGGTTCTGTTTCTGAAGGTGTTGTGATCTGTCAGTGTTTTTCCAGCATGAATCACAAAGCACCAGGGATTCATTTCTGGAATACTTCGCTCACCCCAAGTCTTAAGTTTGCTGACCAAGATATAACAATAGAATTAGTTTTAATATGCTTTTCTGGAAAGGTACTCAGGTTTTTTGCCCTTTTTTCTCCCTTAAACATCTTTTGATAATTTAAAAATATATATAAAATTAAATTTGCTGCATTTGTAACTTTCTGTCCTCTTTTGTCCATTTGAAAGAAACCCCCAAAGCTTTATGACGGGCTAAATTTTAAAATATAAATATTAAGTCCACCTCCAAGCTGTAAGTTCACAGTAGGAATCATCAAGGTCCCAAAAGAACACTTTCAACACATGAGCCTTATCATTCCCATACCTATTTCTAAGGAAAGCTCCCCAGAATGGGTATTATCATGGATCAAAACAGGTAAACTTACTTCAGATGTTCACCAAATGTAGTCGTTATTCTATAGATAGCAGTTTTCAGTGATGCTCTGAATGCAAATCTTAATGTTTTATATGAAGTGTCCACAAGGCTTCCTGAAATCCGGGGTGGTTTACTGGAAGCATGAGGAAGCTTAAAGTACTTGTCCACCGCCTACACCAAGAAAAAAAACACATCAGTTGAAGTTATAAAGAAAGCCAACCTGGGCCAGGTGCTGAGGCTCACATGTGTAATAACAACACTTTGGGAGGATGAGGCGGGAGGACTGCTTGAGCCCAGGAGTTCCACTCTACTCCAGTCTGGGCAACAGAGACCCTGTCTCAAAAAATAAAAATAAAAAATAAAAAATAAAAAGAAAGCTAATTTAGTCCAAAGAATTAAGATTTGAGATAGATACATATCGATATATACAGAGAGATATACACATATCCATAGACATGCTGTAACATATTTCTTATTGTAGATCACAGTCAAAATAGTTTCAAAAACAATGCAATAAGGAGGCTCAGCTACTTTAGCAGTTACTAGGCTCCCCCACCCCCAAAATCCAGACTTGCCCTCGAAAACAAAGCTATCATTCAATAGCCTTGAAAATGCAAAGCCTGAAGTGAAACACCAATGTCCTACTCTGCTTATGACGTGTGACAGGCAGGAGGACCTTTATTAAAAGACCTCAGCAAAAAAAAAAAAAAAAAAAAAAAAAACTTCATACTTTACACAAATAGTTATTCACTAGTTTATCTTCTTTTTCAAATCAGATAAGGCATTTATGAGCAATGACAGATGATATGTTACATCATGAGGTCCCCATGGAAAAATAAAGTGAAAAGATATAATGGTAGAAGCATTTTATTTATAGTTACGAATGTAACCAAAAGAACTGAAAACAAAAGTTATTAAAATTATTTTTGCCATCATGTTCTTAGTTTCAAGAGCTCTTTTACATCATCTGTTCTTTTTAATTTTAGCGTCCTATTTTTGTTTCTCAGATGCAATATCCTTTATTTCTGAGGATTCTGATGATAGCTTTTTTGTTTTTCAGTTTTTTCCAAGCTGACTTTCTCCCCTTGCTTCTTTTATGAGAGACTTTCCTCAGAAATCTAACGATCCTCGCTCACAAATGCAAGTGGGACCTGCTAAAGAGCTGAGCACCAATTCTGAGTGCACGACTGGGGATCACACACAAGGGATTACACAGTGGGTCATCTGCAGGGACTTTAGGGGCGAACCTTCCACTCAGTCACTTTAGGCCTTTCTTCCTGCACTGGCCAGAGTGCCCAAAGAAAAGTCTCCTAGTACCTTGACTATAGGGCCTGGCCCCAGTGTTCCGAAGCCAACTGGAGAACAGGGCTTTTGAACTAACTCATCCCTCTCCTTTGGTACAGCGCCCACAACTCTCCCAGTCTGGGTGTTCTACTACCTCTTAAAAGGATAAATAAACCTCAGACCACAGTGGAGTAGGAGCAAGTACCCCGCAGCATAGGATCTAGGGATCTAATTTTCAAGCAGCTCTCACCCAAACCTCTTTATTTTGGGTACCTGTCCCTTCACCCTTGGTTCTAGAGTTACTTGGTGCTTCTCCCACCACCAATTTGAAATCTGCGTCTGGAATCTGCCAAGTTAGCTGTCTCAACCATCTGCTTTCCAGCTTTGAAAGTTTTGTTGCTATTATGTCCTCTCCTGTTTATGGATTTATGTATGTATAAAATACCTCTTCTATAGTTTAGTAGTTTTGGGGAAGGAATAAAATTTGATTCATGTGTTCGGTCTGCCATGATAACTTCAGTGTTATTTTTCGCTTAATTTCACTGAATTTAGTGTTATTTAAGTATTTCACTGAATTTCAACTACCTAAAATAATTTCAAGTATGTCTCAGTCTTGGGAAACACTTTGAAAAGTGATAGTTGAAAAAAATGTATGATTGAACTCAAAGTTGTTGTGGCAGATTGAACAAAAGCATCAAATCTTGTTCCACGATAATGGAAAATTGCCTTCTTTTCGATTTTCTTGCAAATGTCCTGATTAACCCTTGGTATACCAGGAAAAATAATCATCCTCATTATCGCCTATGAATACTTTATATTTTTTGTAGTCTGAAATCATTTTACAAACAATTTACAGATGACAAGGTAATGCAAAATAACTTTATAAAACTTTAGCACAGGCAAGGACTTCATGACTAAAACACCAAAAGCACTGGCAACAAAAGCCAAAATAGACAAATGGGACCTAATTAAACTCCAGAGCTTCTGCACAGCAAAAGAAACAGTCATTAGAGTAAATCAGCAACCGACAGAATGGGAAAAAATTTTTTTGCAATCTACCCATCTGACAAAGGGCTAATACCCAGAATCTACAAAGAACTAAAACAGATTTACAAGAAAAAAACAAACCCATTCAAAAGCGGGTGAAGAATATAAACAGACACTTTACAAAAGAAGACATACATGAGGCCAACAAACATATGAAAAAATGCTCATCGTCACTGGTCATTAGAGAAATGCAAATCAAAACCACACTGAGATACCAACTCACACCAGTTAGAATGGTGATCATTAAAAAATCTGGAGACAACAGATGCTGGAGAGGATGTGGAGAAATAGGAACACTTTTACACTGTTGGTGGGAGTGTAAATTAGTTCAACCATTGTGGAAGACAGTGTGGCGATTCCTCAAGGACCTAGAAATAGAAATCCCATTTGACCCAGCAATCCCATTACTGGGTATATATCCAAAGGATTATAAATCATTCTATTATAAGGACACATACACACGAATGTTCACTGCAACACTGTTTACAATAGCAAAGACTTGGAACCAACCCAAATGCCCATTGATGATAGATTGGACAGGGAAAATGTGGCACACATACACCATGGAATACTATGCAGCCATAAAAAACGATGAGTTCATGTCCTTTGTAAGGATATGGATGAACCTGGAAACCATCATTCTCAGCAAAATGACACAAGAGCAGAAAATCAAACACCACATGTTCTCACTCATAGGCAGGTGTTGAACAATGAGAACACATGGACACAGGGAGAGGAGCATCACACACTGGGTTCTGTTGTGGGGGGAACTAGGGGAGGGACAGCAGTGGGTGGGGAGTTGGGGAGGGATAACATGGGGAGAAATGTCAGATATAGGTGATGGGGAGGAAGGCAGCAAATCACATTGCCACGTATGTACCTATTCAACAATCTTGCATGTTCTTCACATGTACCCCAAAACCTAAAACACAATTATAGATTAAAAAAAAAAAAAAACTTTAAATAAGAAGGCCAGGCACAATGACTCACACCTGTAATCCCAGCACTTTGGGAGGCTGGGATGGGAGGATTGCTTGAAGCCAGGAGTTCTAGACTAGCTTGAGCAACACAGAAAGACTCTGTCACTACAAAAAATTTAAAAATTGGCCGGGTGTGGTGGCTCACGCCTGTAATCCAAGCACTTTGGGGGCCGAGGTGGGCGGATCACCTGAGGTTGGGAGTTCACGACCAGCCTGACCAACATGGTGAAACCCCATCTTTAAAAAAAAAAAAAAATTAATTAATTAAAAAAATTTTTTAATTAGCTGCATGTGGTGCAACACTTGCAGTCCCAACTACTCAGGAGACTGAGGTGAGTGGGAGGATCACTTGATCCCCAAAATTTAAGGTTACAGTGAACCATGATCATGCCACTGTACTCCAGCCCGGGCAACAGAGCAACACCTTTTCTCTAAAATATATTAAATTAAATGAAAATGAAAATAAGAACATAAACATGGCAAATCCAAATTTTTATTCCGTATTTTCTAGGTTTTGAAGGTATACACACCTGAAATGAGCAATGTCATTTGAATGCAACTAGTTGTTCATCAGCTATCATGTATAAACCCGGAATACATTCATCTTGTAAATACTAATTCCAAATATGAGCTATATCTCTAATAGGTTCTAGCGCATCAGTACTCTGGTTCTTTTTCTTGCATTTGCACTAACAAAATTCAGTAGCTTAAAAAGCTTTTGACAACTGACAATTTTGGTAAAGAAAGTACAGCCATTTTCTTTGCACCTTAATTACAAACATTTTCTTTTTCCTCTCTTTATTTTTGAGCCACAGTATTGCTCTGTCGCCTAGGCTGGTGTGCAGTAGCACAATCTCGGCTCACTGCAACCTCCGTCTCCGAGGTTCAGGCGACTCTCCAGCCTCAGCCTCCAAAGTAGCTGGGATTACAGGGACCTGCCACCACGCCCAGCTAATTTTTTTGTATTTTTAGTAGAGTCAGGGTTTCACCACATTGGCCAGGCTGGTTTTAAAATCCTGACCTCAAGTGATCTGCTTGCCTCAGCCTCCCAAAATGCTAGGATTATAGGCATGAGCCACCACAACCAGCTGAAAAACATTTTCATTCTTAGGTTTATACAAATTCAGATGATCAATTTGAATGGCTTTTTTTCTTTGACACCACCTACTGCCTTCTTATCTTTATAACCCCCTTACAAATTGTATAAATATTGGTACACAAATACAACAGAAAATGAAAGAACACTGGTCATATGGACTCTTAGCAAAATGAGATGATTTAAGTTCTTATTATAAAATACTGTGGGATAAAGTCTTTCCTGTTGAATGACTTACTAAATGAGCATACCACATACATTTCTTTTCTCCCCTTAAAAATATATTGTTCTGTAATGTTTGAGTTTGAGAAAACTATGTCTAGAATATCAACTGAAGGTTCACAGTCTAAAATTCCTGTTTTTTGCCGGGCACGGTGGCTCACGCCTGTAATCCCAGCACTTTGGGAGGCCAAGGCGGGTGGATCACAAGGTCAAGAGATCGAGACCATCATGGTCAACGTGGTGAAACCCCGTCTCTACTAAAAATACAAAAAAAATTAGCTGGGCATGGTGGCGCGTGCCTATAATCCCAGCTACTCAGGAGGCTGAGGCAGGAGAATTGCCTGAACCCAGGAGGCGATGGTTGCAGTGAGCCGAGATCGCGCCATTGCACTCCAGACTGGGTAACAAGAGCGAAACTCCGTGTCAAAAAAATAAAATAAAATAAAATTCCTGTTTTTTGAGATGGAGTCTCAACTTTGTCACCCTGGCTGGAGTACAATGGTGCCATCTCAGCTCACTGCAACCTCCACCTCCCTGGTTCAAGTGATCCTCCCACCTCAGTCTCCCAAGTAGCTAGGATTATAGGCATATACCACCACGCCCGGCTAATTTTTTTGTATTTTCAGTAGAGATGGGGTTTCACCATATTGGCCAGGCTGGTCTCAAACTCCTGATCTCAGGTGATCTGCCTCCCCGGCTTCCCAAAGTGCTGGGATTACAGGCATGAGCTACTACACCTGGTCCTAAAATTCCTCTTATATAATCAATTTCATCATCATCATTAAAGTCTAGAGCTATGCTGTCCAATATGGCAACCACTAGCCACATGTAGCTATTGAGCACCTGAAATGTGATGAGTCTGAATTGAGATATGCTATAAAGTGAAAAATAAACACCAGATTTCTAAGAATTGGTATGTAAAAATTGATATAAAAGATCTCATTACTAATTTTATCTTGATTACATGGTAAAATGATTCTACTTTAAATGTTGGGTTAAATAAACTGTACTATTAAAATTAATTTCACCTGTATTTTGTTAATGTATCTACCAGAAAACATAAGATTACATAGATGACTGCATTTTATTTTTATTGGACAGAACTGGTCTAGAGTGCTGCTATGTCTCTCTGCATTTGTCTCTCAGTGTGTCTAAGTAATTGTTTTAACATATTGGCAATTTTCTTCCCTTTACCATAGCGGACAGAAAATTTAAAAATTATGAATTATCAATTGTATTCAATAAAAACTTAAAAAGAGGCAGGGCGTGGTGGCTCACACCTGTAATCCAAGCAATTTGGGAGGCTGAGGCAGGCAGATCGCAACCAAAGACCAGCCTGTCCAACATGGTGAAACCCTGTTTCTGCTAAAGATACAAAAATTAGCTGGGTGTAGTGGCACATGACTATAATCCCAGCAACTCGGGAAGGTGAAGCAGGAGAATCGCTTGAACCTGGGAGGCAGAGGCTGCAGTGAACCAAGATCGCACCATTGTACTCCAGCCTGGGCAAAAAAGCAAGACTCCTCCTCAAAAAAAAAGAAAGAAAGAAAAAGAAAAGACTTCAAAGATACATGTCTAGAATTTTTATATAGCTTTTCATGGAAAAGCATGCAATACTACATGATTTTATCATTCTTGTTTTCATATTAGTCTTTTATACAATGCAAGAATAACTAATGAGTAATGATAAAATACTTCCTAGGATAATCAATAGCAAGTTGTTTCAAGATAATGAAAATATACAATCACTAAATCAATAATATATATTAGATTTTAAAAGGGCCCAATAGACCTGCATAGATAATTGCAAGAGAATAAATTCTGTTGATTTTTTTTTAATTTTTTTTTTTAAGAGACAGGGTCTTGCTCTGTTGCCCAGGTTGGAGTGCAGTAGTACAATTATAGCTTACTTTAATCTCCAACTCAAGTAATATCCTGCCTCAAGCTCCTCACTATCAAAGGCTACAGGTACACACCACACCAGCTACATTTCTTTCTTTTTTTTTTTTTTTTTTAACTTTTTTGTAAAGACAGGATCTCGCTTTGTTGCCCAAGCAGTCTTGAATTCCTGGCTTCAGGCAATCCTCCCACCTCAGCCTCTCTAAGTGCTAGAATTTTTAAAATAAGTAATTGCTTTCTTAGTTCTCTGAAAGACCTCTAAGAAAGAATGAAGGTCATAAAATAGCAATCTTTATTAATAGTTAGAAATGCTCAAAAAAGAAATGCAAAAAACCAATTAGGTCCTATGGTATATGAAATATCCTAATGATATAAGTGTTAAATTAAGAAGGAAAGTCTCAGTTTGGAGTAAATCTGTCCTTAACACATCTCTATTTCTCACTAATCTCACACTAGCCACATTTGTAACAAAAGATAAGAGACCTCAGCAAGTAAGAATATCAAGCTAGAATTCAAAATCATTGACTTTTCTCACTCTTACTGCCGTATCCTCAATTCTGATATTAAAAAAGCACTGAAAACAAAAAACTTCTGTAACCTCTTTTTTTCTTTTTAAGACAGGGTCTCACTCTGTTGCCCAGGATGCAGTGTAGTGATATGATCACAGCTCACTGAGCTTTGACCTCCCAGGCTCAAGTGATCCCCTCCATCCTCAGCCCCCAAGTAGCCAGGACTATAGGTGTGTGCACTTCTCCACCTATATTTTGTTGTTGCTGTTGTTAGAGACAGGATTTCAACATGTTGCTCCGAGGGTCAAGCAATCCACCAGCCTTGGCCTTCCAAAGTGCTGGGATTGCATGTGTGTGCCACCATGCCCAGACAATCTTTCTTTTTAAAGTGATGTGATGTTGTAACAAAAGATGTAATTCTTTTGGTGGCAAAAGCTGACCTGACCCAAACTCATCTGGCAGTAAAACATGACTGTGCTGACCGGGGCTATTTATAGTCTTCATCCCACTTTACCCCCACTTAATCTGAATATTCAGATAGCTCACCGGAGAAAACATTAATGAATCTGATCAAGGGGATTCTACTTCAGATACCAATAGGAATGTAATGTAGTATATGATATATATATATATATATATATATATATATATATATATATATATATGTATAAACTATGTCACATTTTAAAAATTAAAACACATCTGAATTCTGAAATACATGGTAGGATTTGAGATAAAGGACTATAGACCCATATTCTATTTGTAGCAAGTCAAACTAGTTTACCATTACAATAATTACAAAATTTTCTTTTAAATAAGTTTATGTTTAAAATGAATGACTTGGCCGGGCATAGCGGCTTACGCCTGTAATCCCAATACTTTGGGAGGCTGAGGCAGGAGAATCACTTGAGCCTGGGAGTTGGAGACCAGCTTGGGCAACAAAGTGAGACTCTGTCTCTTTATGAAAAAATAATAATAAAATCAATGACTTAAAATACTAAGTAAATAAAAGTTCAGGGAAATAAGATATGACTAAATGACAATAGTATGTGATAATATAGTTATGAGAAAAATTATGAATATATGAATAGTTTAAATTTAAACTCGGTATCTGACACTATGTCTGCTAGATTGCCTGCTAACAGTACTGACAGCAATACTTTTTTCAACCTTTCTTTTAATCTGAAAGATCTTTTCTTTTGTGTAAGAATTATCATGGCCAGGTGCAGTGGCTCACATGTAATCCCAGCACTTTCAGAGGCCAAGGTAGGCAGATGATCTGAGGTCAGGAGTTTAAGACCAGCCTGGCCAACATGGTAAAACCCCGTCTACTAAAAATACAAAAATTAAGGGGTGTGATGGCAGGCATCTGTAATCCCAGCTACTTGTGAGGCTGAGGCAGGAAAATTGCTTGAGCCTGGGAGGACTTCGCAATGAGCAGAGATTGTGCCATTGCACTCCAGCCTGGGCAAGACTCCATCTCAGGGGAAAAAAAAAAAAAAAAGAATTACCATGTGGCTGGATGCAGTGGCTCACACCTATAATCCCAACACTTTGAG
Organism: Saimiri boliviensis; assembly: GCF_048565385.1. Lineage (NCBI taxonomy): Eukaryota > Metazoa > Chordata > Mammalia > Primates > Cebidae > Saimiri > Saimiri boliviensis. The sequence goes on from NC_133459.1 coordinate 52,273,820, forward strand.
AGGCCGAGGCAGGCAGATCGCTTGAGCTCAGGAGTTCAAGAGTAGCCTGGGCAACATGGCAAGACCCTGTCTCTACTAAAAATACAAAAAATTAGCCAGGTGCAGCGGTGGGCACATGTAATCCCAGCTACTTGGGAGTCTGAGGCAAGAGAATCGCTTGAACCCAGGAGGTGGAGGTTGCAGTGAGCCAAGATTGTACCATTGCACTCCAGGCTGAGCAACAAAAGCAGAAGTTTGTCTTAAAAAAAAAAAAAAAGAAAGAAATGCAGGATGATCAGAGAACATATGACAAGTGAATCTGAGCTAGTCTTGCAAGTAGGGGATAGAGAGATGTAAGATAATTAATGGCTCCTAGAGAATGTAGGAGTTGGAAGGAGGAATGGGGAAAAGAAAGGAGTATTCTGTGTGAGTAAACTTATTAATGATTGTACATGGTATACTGTACATAAATACAATGTGTCATTGCAATCACGATCAAACTCCTGACCTCAGGTGATCCACCCACCTCGGCTTACCAAACTGTAAGCTACTGTGCCCAGCCTCATCCTGCATTTATGCACAATGGCACTGTGGCACTGATGTAGTTCTTTGTATGCATATCTGTGTTATATCCTATAAGCTCCTGGAGGACAGGAACTCAGTCTTTTCCCATTCTGTAGCATATCACATACCAAATGCTTGATAATTAAATATTTACTTGATGGATGGATCTGTGAACGGCACAAAGGTAAACATCAATATTGCAAGTAGATCAAAATCTGACCTTCAAATGATGATGTAAAAAATATAGTAGATAGGGCTGATCAATTTCATCAGGATGACATCGGTCTTTTCACAGAAACCAAGGCTATCTAAAGAATATAAAACACATTTTAAAGATGAAAAAGTTCTGGAGATGAATGGTGGTGATGACTGCATAATAATGTGAATATATTCAATGTCATAGAACCATACACTAAAAAATAGATTAAGTGGTAATTTTTATGTTATGTATATTTTACCACAATTTAAATTCTTTTTTTTTTTTTTTTTTTAAGAGACAGGGTCTCACTCTCTTGCCCAACCTGGAGTACTGTCACATAGCTCACTGCAGCCTCAAATTTTTGAGCTTAAGTGATCCTTTAGCCACAACATCCCAAGTAGCTGGGACTATAGGCTAGCATCACCACACCTGGCTAATTTAAACAATTGTTTTTTACAGACACTGTCTCACTATGTTGCCCAGGCTGGTCTTGAACTCCTGACCTCAAGCTATCCTCCTGCCTCAGCCTACCAAAATGCTGGGATTACAAGTGTGAGTCACCACACTCAGCCAAAAAATTTTAATTATAAAATATATCATTTTGGTTCCTAACATTTTATACGTAAGCACCCTTTTTAAAAACAACAACAAAATCCTAGGGACTTCATCCACTGATAGAGGAAATAACTACTATGAATTCAACAGTGCTTTCAAATTAATTTATATTTTAATTAACCAAAACAGTATGTAAAAGCCTCTGAGAAAACAGCTGCAAACATGTTGGAGAAAAGTTAATCATTCAAATGAAATTATGTATGTCCCTTATAATAACTGTGATCTCCAGGATGGTCTGACCACTGGCAGAAACCACTGAGCTAGATAGCATATCTATCACCCTACTCCTTGCCCTCTGAATAGTCTGAAGAGTGAAAGGCTCCCCTTCCCTTTCACATTTTGCCTTTAATGATTCAGTGAAATGGCTGATGTTATTGATACTGAAAAGTAAAACAAAAGGACAGAACAGTTCCATACAATTGTTCCTTAGTAACACCCAGAAGCCAGTAATGTACAACTTGCCTTAAATTACAGAGATACTTAGAACTTACTCTCTTCACTTTGATCCCTTCTAGATCAAAGAACAGAAAACCAAAAATATGTAACGGGGCTCATATGAGTCACATGACATCCCTGTCTCTCAAAATGAAAAGATGGTTTGGGATCATTTTAATCAACCCACTGCATCAGAATTGCCACTAAATTTAGGCCCCAAAACAGAAGCCTTCATCCACTGAACCAGCAATTACGCAATCCAGTAGCCATCCCACAGGCATTTAATAAGTACCCGTCATTTGCCAGGTACTGTATCAGATGGTGGGTACAGAGGTGAGACAAAGTCCCCACCTCTACTCTGGCTAATATGAAGAGGAGACAATAAAAGTCAATCAAGAAAATAAAGTGTTGAGAGGGGGGTTATAGAGTAGAGCCAGCCCAAAGGAGAAAAATTTGTTGTAGACAAAAAAAGAAAAGAAAAGGCAGCATGGCAGAATTAGAGTCAAGGTAAGAAAATAAGATATATTTGGCGGGGCTTGGGCAAAGACATTAGTCTATGGTGGTTATAAGAGCAGAGGGCTCATGGAAATGGCAGAGTGGCTGGAATCAGAACACGAAGTATCTCAGTAGAGAGTCAGTAGGGGCAAGAGTATGTAATAATTTAGGACAAGAATGCTAAGATCCTGAAGCAAGGCAGGAGGGACAGGCAAGCGAATGGATGGGTAGTGGAACCGCCACATGGGTACAGCTAAAAGACACAGGGACAAGGGAACTGAAAAGCTTGGTAATAAGGCGTTGAAATAATAGACTACCAGGTCTAAACTGGATAAAGCCATATATGTAGTCAAGAGGGAGCTGAAAGACAAAGAAAATGGGGGAAAGGAACTGGAAATAACGGTAGGATCAAAAAAACTGTACAGAATCAGCAAGGGCATGAAAGGGTGTGCCTGGAGCAAGGGATCTTACACTGGGTCCATAGACCTAAGGGAAAAATTCAGGGGATACAAACTTTGTGATAAGAATTACATGTTTATCTTTACTAAGCTCTAATTAAAACCTAGCATTTCCTTCCATTACAAATGTAAGCAACAAATTGTAGCCTTAGCAGTTCCTGTGACTTTGTTACCAACCGAAATCACCAATATCTCCATATCACAATACGACTGTCGCAGTTATCTTGAAATACCATTCATCTTATCCCGACTTCCAAGTAAGTTATTAGACTCACTGACAAATCTTTTTATGTAATGTGAGCATTAAAAACCATGTATTACTATATCATAAACAACATCTTGATAATTATATTTCAATGTAACTGATTTTATTTCTAATCCTAAACACTTTATTCTATGCATTTAAGAACATGATTCTGAGGAGAAGTTCATGGGCTTCAACAGACTGCCAAAGGAATCTTTGGCACAAAAACACTTAAGGACTCTAGCTTCCAGAGTAGAATCCTGGAGTTTCAAGCTCTGGTGGTGGAGTTTTGAGGGGATAATTGGGCCTACGTGATAGTTTTGGGTTGAGAGGGTATACAAATGGATACTGAAGGGGAGGAAACCAAAGAATTATGCAGCCAAGGTGTGGGGCAGATTACTCACACAGCTTCTGAATTACTCATTACAATCAACCTCGGGATGTGGAGTGGAAAAAAAAGACTGTAAGGCAGTTTGCAAACTCTGATGATAGCAGAGCATGACCAAAACATTGACCATGATGTGGCATAAGGGAAAACAGATGTTATAAGCCTCACATAAGGAGGAGTTTTATACTGAGAATCTAAGCATCAGGTTACTGGTCCTGTTCTCTTTGTTCCTTCCATCATTTCCCAACATCCAAAAATATGCTTCTTTGCTCGTTTTACTCTGCCCCTCAAAAGTATTCTCCATTCCAACTTTCCTGTTTTCAAAGTAACTAGGGCCTGCAATGACTTAAATTTCCCCCCAAAACCACATGCTGGAAACTTAATCCCCAATGCAACAGTGTTGAGAGATGGGGCCTAATGGGAGGTGTTTAGGTCAGAACTCCACTCTCAAGAAGGAATTAATGCAGATTTTGAAGGGGTTTAATACTGTGAGTTCAATCTGTTGCTCTCTCCTGTTCAGGTGATGCCTTCTGCCATGTTATGGTTCAGCAAGAAGGCCCTCACCAGATGCAGTCCCTCAATCTTGGACTTCCCAGCCTCTAGGACCATAAGCCAAATTAAGTTTCTGTTTGTTATAAACTACCTAGTCTGTGGTATTCTGCTATAGCAGCATGAAACAGACAAAGAAAGGGCTTGACCTTTTGACAAACCTGTAATTTTTATTTTCCTATTTTAAAAGTATGAATAACTGTAATCAAACAAACGGATTACTTCCTTCTAATCAACGATGAAGAACTAGAAATTCTGATTGTGGGGGAGGTAAAAGCAGAGACATTTTGGTACAGAATACTTCTAGGGCACTGTGATCTTTATGAAATAATTCAGTGAGTTTTAACCAGCATTGTAAAAAATGAAATAGAATGGAAAATATTAAAATGCACTGCACACAGAAAAAGGTGAGTACTGTTCCAAGAATCCTTTATTTCTCACACACACACACACACACACACACACACACACACACCCCTATATTCTGAGTCTAATGTAAATGTACTGCAGATCATAATCCAAAAAGTTTGAAAGCCACAGTTCTAAGGGTAGAACCATTCTCTCTGAAGAAAGAGTAAGGATATAGATCAGGCTGGGCATGGTGGCTCACTCCTGTAATCCTCCCAACATTTTGGAAGGCTGAGGCAGGTAGATCACCTGAGGTCAGGATTTCGAGACCAGCCTGGCCAACATAGTGAAACCCCATCTCTACTAAAAATACATAAATTGGCTGGGTGCGGTGGCTCACGCCTATAATCCCAGCACTTTGGGAGGCCAAGGCAGGTGGATCACGAGGTCAAGAGATCGAGACCATCCTGGTCAACATGGTGAAACCCCGTCTCTACTAAAAATACAAAAAATTAGCTGGGCATGGTGGCGCGTGCCTGTAATCCCAGCTACTCAGGAGGCTGAGGCAGAAGAATTGCCTGAACCCGGGAGGTGGAGGTTGCGGTGAGCCAAGATCACGCCATTGCACTCCAGCCCAGGTAACAAGAGCAAAACTCCGTCCAAAAAAAAAAAACAAAAACATAAATTAGTTGGGCATAGTGGCACATGCCTGTAGTACTTGGGAGGCTTTGGCAGAAGAATTACTTGAACCTGGGAGGTAGAGGTTGCAGTGAACGGAGATCACACCATTGCACTTCAGCCTGGGCAACAAAGCAAAGACTCCATCTCAAAAAATAAATAAATAAATAAATAAAGCAGGGGAGAGACGTGGATCTGTAGTTTTTTCCGGGGTCTACCACAGTGCTACTACCCTGTAGTCAGATTGGGTTCTAGTCCCAGCTCCTTCACCTAGGAGATTGTGTGTGAGATCTGCGGTAAGTCACTACACTACTAAGCCTCCTTCACCTATAAAAAAAAAAAAAAAAAGAGTGAAAATACTTCCACCTTGCTTACCTCACAAGATAGCTATAAAGATCAAATAAAATAATGATAAATTACTCTGTAGACTAAAAGTACTGTACCACTGTTATTTTAACTACACTGCCAGTGATAAAAATGTTAGGAGCATCAAAGATATGCCCAAATCATGGTTATCCTATTGTGCAGTTAGATAAACCAAGATTAGAAGCTATGGGCAAATACTAGGAAACTATTTATTTACAGATTGGCACCTGGGAAAGAGTACAAATAAACTATTATGCAGACACACACATCTCAAGTAACATACAGGAGAAAGTACTCACAAAATGTGCTCAAGGCAAAAAATCACCGGTTTTGATGGGTAAGATTTTCTAATAGGTAAAATGAATTAAGTTTTGAAGAAAGAAATGGAGAAGTATGTTTGTTCTTCATTATCTTTTATTTTTTTGAGACAGGGTCTCACTCTGTCACCCAGGTTGGCGTGCAGTGGTGCAATCTTGGCTCACTGCAACCTCTGCCTCCCAGGTTCAGCGATTCTCCTGCCTCAGCCTGTAAGTAGTTGGGACTACAGGTGCGTACCACCACACCTGCTATTTTTTTTTTTTTTTTTTTTTTTGAGACAAAGGCTTGCTCTGTCACCCAGGCTGGAGTGCAGTGGCCCAATCTCAGTTCACTGCAACCTCTGCCTCCCAGGTTCAAGCAATTCTTCTGCCTCAGCCTCCCAAGTGGCTGGGACTACAGGTGTGCGCCACCACATCCAGCTAATTTTTGTATTTTTAGGAGATGGGGTTTCACCATATTGGCCAGGCTGGTCTCAAAATCCTGACCTCATGATCCATCCACCTCAGCCTCACGAAGTGCTGAGATTACAGGCGTGAGCCACTGCACCCAGCCACACCCACTAATTTTTAAAAAATTGTTTGTAGAGACGGAGTTTCATCACATTGCCCAGGCTTCTCTTCTTATCTTAAATGATTTCCCAAGACCAAAAGATGCACCAGTTATCATTCAAGCCCAGTTCAATAGAAAGCCTACTATACCCACCAGATGCTATCTTTTCTTTTTGGAGACAAGATTTCGCTCTGTGGCCTAGGGTGGAGTGCAGCGGCACAATCTCCACTCACTGCAATCCCTGCCTCCTGGGTTCAAGCGATTCTCCTGCCTCAGCCTTCCTAGTAGCTGGGACTAAAGGCTCACACCACTGCACCCAGCTAATTTTTGCATTTTTTTATAGAGATAGGGTGTCACTGTGTTGCCCAGAGTGGTCTTGAGCTCAGGTGATTCACCCACCTCGGCCTCCCAAGGTGTTGGAATTATAGGTATAAGCCACTGTGCCCAGCCTCCAGATGCTATCTCTGAATACTTTTTATAACTTTTTTTATAAGCACTTTTTATAACTGTCATGTGACACATAACTAATATTATAAGGTGACATAAAAGGTACCAAGCCAACCTGAAGTTAGAAAAAGCAGCCTACTGCAAAGCAGGAAGCATGTGTTTTATTTTTTGCCTTTCTTTAAGTCTAGAACCAAGAAAACCTATTAACTAAAACTAGCCACCAAGCCTGGTGATAGGCATCTATTGGCCTCAGCTCTTGAACCTCAAGCCAATAGGGCACTTATCAGCATGGGTCGTATAACTCCAGGTCACTTTCTATAGCTACATATCGTGTAAGGATTCACTTTTGTCAGTGAACAGAATTCTAATATCTTAAATAATGTGTTTAATAGCAGAGGCATATCCTACAATTTTAGTATACTTTTTCTGTTTCTATAAAATTTTATAAGCAGATTAAGTTTTCTCTTCCTATGCTATCTTTTAGTTTTGTTTTTTCAAATAGAGACAGGGTCTCGCTCTGTTACTCAAGCTGCAGTGCAGTGGTGGAAATCATAGCTCACTACAGCCTCAAACTCCTGGCTGCTGAATAGCTGGGGCTACAGGCATACACCCCCACAGCCAGCTAATTCTTTATTTTTTGTAAAAACTGTGTCTTGCCATGTTGCTTACACTGATCTCAAACTCCCAACCTTGGACTCCCGACCTCAAGCCTTGGCCTCCCAAAGCGCTAGCATTATAGGCGAGAGCCACACCCGGCCTCTTTTCTGTCTTTTAGATTATAATTTCCTGAGTGTAAAAAAGTATCATTATTTTAACTTCCAACATGTTTTGTCACTTAATAAATGTGAAACAAACAAAACAGTGGGTGGGAGGGGAGGATGACCTCTCTCCCTTCCCAACGCACATATTGCTTACCTCTTGCAGCGTCAACAAAGTATTAAGGATAGCTGGTAGTGTAGTCTGGACAACTCCAAATCTATCCTCTGTATAGGATGCTGCTACTAAGTGCGAAAGACCTCAAGGGAAAAAGAAAGAAAAAGTTAAAAGTGAATCAAAATTAGGCAAATCTGCTTGAAATACATCTATTTTAAGAAGACTTAATACTCTGAAAATAAAAATACAGGCTGGGCGCAGTGGCTCACACATGTAATCCTAGCACTCTGGGAGGCTGAGGCGGGCAGATTACTCGAGCCCAAGAATTCAAGACAAGCCTGGGCAACATGGCAAAGCTCTTCTCTACAAAAAATACAAAATTAGCCAAGTGTGGCTCCATAAACCTACAATCCCAGCTACCCAGGAGGCTGAGGTAGGAGGATTATTTGAGCCCAGGAAGCAGAGATCACAGTGAGCCAAGATCACACCACTGCACTCCAGCCTGGTCAACAGAGTGGGACTGTCTCAAAAATTCAAAAAAAAAAAAAAAAAAAAAAAAAAAGAGGAGCAATACAATAGAAAAATGCGGAAAAATTGGAATAGACACTGAGAAAGTACTCAACTGCATTCGTTATGAATAAAATAACCAAGTTTCTGGCTTTACATTCTATTAGGAAGAAAATTCTAATATAGTATTGGGTAATGCTATGTGCCAGGAAAGAAAAATATGATAAGGGCATATAATTGAGAGGAGGATACTTTTCAGAGAATGGTCAGGAAAGGCCTCTGAGAATCATTTAAACACTGAGAAGCCTATATCTATAAGTTAAAAATAATCTATCTGTTGCATTTTTTTGAAGTAGAGAAAGATATAAAAGAATCCAGGCTCAACAGCCTGGGCAACATAGCAAGACCCTGTCTCTACACAAAAATATAAAACTGAGCTGGGCATGGTGGCATGCACCTGTTATCCAAACTACTCAGGAAGCTGAGGCAGGAGGACTGCGTGAGCCCAGGAGTTCAAGGTTGCAGTGAGCTATGATCATGCCATTGAACTCCAGCCTGGGAGACACAGCAAGACTCCATCTCTTAAAACAAACAAACAAAAAAGACAAAGTGTGGTGGCTCACACATGTAATCTCAGCACTTTGGGAGGTCAAGGCAGGAAGATCACTTGAGCCCAGGAGTTTAAGACCAGCCTGGAAAACCTTGTCTCTACAAAAATTTGTTTCAAAAAGAAAATTAGCAGGGTATTGTGATGTGCACCTGTGGCCCCAGCTACTCAGGAGGGTGAGGTAGATTGCTTGAGCCCAAGAGGTCGAGGATACAGTTAGCCATGCTCATACCACTGCACCCCAGCCTGGATGACAGAGCAAAAACCTGTCTCAAAAAAACAATAAACAAAACAAAACAAAAACCAGGCTTAGCATCTTATGTACAAGAAAAAATTGTGCCCAAATCAAAGTACACCTAAATATATTTTTCAAAATGATCTATATAAAACAAAGATATAAAAATGTATCTGTAAATTCAAAGACTGAGATCAAGGACCAGAACTGACCTTTCATGGATTACACTTCAATATTTAACTGACAATTAAAATCACAGTTACAGTTCACAGTCACTGCTTACCTTCTAATGCCCAAATGTGCATTTGGGCATCTGAAAAAACAGCCTGAATGGAGGCCTCTGGGTGCTACAAATAAAACAGAAACATTTAAGTAAGTTCGCCTGAGGAAAAATCCATTATTTCCTTTAATTAAATATGCAGACTATAACAAAAAATTCACAGCTGTCTCTCAAGAATTAAAATCTAAAATAAATGTTTATATTTAACTTGATAATTACTCATTTAACTACAATAAAGCATTCTACCATCAACTCATTGTGTGACCCTTGCCAAGTCTCTAAATCTCTATGCCTCAGTTTCTAATTTAAAGCTACATACACTCAACCCACCTCGCAGAATCAGTACCGAGATCACTTAAGACAATGGTTATAGAAACTCTTTTGTAAAAACTTGGCTGGGTGTGGTGGCTTGTGCCTGTAATTTCAGCACTTTGGGAGGCTCAGGCAGGTGGATCACTCAAGGTCAGGAGTTTGAGACCAGCCTGACCAACATGCTGAAACCCCATCTCCACTAAAAATACAAAAATTAGTTGGGTGTGGTGGTGTGTGCCTGCAGTCTCAGCTATTTAGGAGGCTGAGGCAGGAGAATTGCTTGAATCCAGGAGGTTGCAGCAAGCTGAGATCACACCAGTGCATTCCAGCCTGGGCTGGCTGGGCGTGGTGGCTCATGCCTGTAATCCCAGAACTTTAGGAGGTCAAGGTGGGTGGATCACCTGAGATCAGGAATTCGAGGCCAGCCTGGTCAGCATGTCGAAACCCTATCTCCACTAAAAATATAAAAATTAGCTGGGCTTGGTGGCACATGCCTGAAGTTCTAGCTACTTGGGAGGTTGAGTTAAGAAAATTGCTTGAACCCAGGAGGCGGAGGTTGTAGTGAGCCAAGATCACAGCATTGCACTCCAGCCTGGGCAACAAGAGTGAAACTCCATCTCCAAACAAACAAACACACACACAAAAATAACAAATTAATTAAAAATAAAAATTCAAAAAAAGGCCGGGCCAGCACTTTGGGAGGCTGAGGTGGGCCAATCGCAGGAGGTCAGGAGTCTGAGACCAATCTGGCCAATCTAGTGAAACCCCATCTCTACTAAAAATACAAAAAATTAGCCTGAGTAGTGGTGCATACCTGTAGTCCCAGCTATCTGGGAGGCTGAGGCAGGAGAATTGCTTGAACCCAGGAGGCAGAGATTGCAGTGAGTCAAGAGTGGGCCACTGCACTCAAGCCTGGCCAAAGAGCAAGACTTTGTCTCAAAAAAACAAAAACTACCTATTTATTATCTCTCTTAAAATGTCTACCTTCAACCCACTCAAAGCAAAACCACGTAACTTTCATTTTAAAAATGCTTTTATTTGCACAAATTGATGGGGTACATGTGAAATTTTGTTACATGTATATAATGCATGATGATCAAGTCATGGCATTTAGGGTATCTATCACCTGAGTGTAATACGTTTTTGTTAACTGTAATCATCCTACTCTGGTATCAAACATTGGATTTCTTCCTTCTATCTAACTGTATATTTTTATCTTTTGACCTACTGTAACCAGGTTTTTTCTTGGGTGCTGGTGAGGCACAGCTCCCCCAAGAGAATGCTGTGGGTTCTTGGTCTCCAATCTCTTAAAGAATAAGCAATGGGACCACTGCAGGTGCACCATATGCTTGTAAAAGTAAGTATCGGACCCAAAAAGTGTTGCAGAAAGGTGATTTTACTTAAGTAGAGAAAAGAAAAGAGGAGAAAGACTTCCACGAAGAGTGTGGAAGGGGATTCCAGAGGGGAAATCCGGCCAGGTGTGTGGATATGGACTTTTATCCTGGGAGGAAACCCCACCTTCTCCAAGACCCCGGGCCAATGAAAGGAGTTCCTTAGAACTTGTGCTGGAGTGACTGACTTTTAGTTTCTCCCCATACCCGCGATTTTCAAACATAAACTGTTAAATCTCCCGGATGGAGAGAGACAGGAGTGGGGCATGGTGCTGGGCAATTCTTGTCCTTAAAACTATGCCCGCTCATGGACCTGGAAAGAGAACACACTCCCTCACTACTTCTCTCCATCCTCCTCCTACCCCCTAACCCTCCCAGTCTGTTATCTTTCTACTCTACTCCCATGTAATCAAATTTTTTAGCTTCCTTATGTAAGAACACGTGATATTTGTCTTTTTGTGCCTGACTTATTTAACTTAAGATTATAATGTCCAATTCTATCCATGTTGCTGCAAATGACATGATCATGCTGCCTAACCTTCTTTAACATACAGCTATGAAATAGTGTGAAATAACTGGTCCACTTAAATAAATGTTGTCTTTGGTCATGTACCCATGAAGCCTATTAAGTACCATATAACAAGCCTATTAGGTTATATTTGTTAACATCAAATAGCATCATCTATAATTTATTATGAAATAGATCCACTTCCAAAACTGGGATCAAAATTAGCCTTTCACTTGCAAGGAAATGGGAGATCTTGGTCACCATGTGTTCTGCCACTTACCGTCTCTGTGCCCTGAGGCTAAGCTACCTGACTCCTATGAGCCTCAAGTTTCCTTATCTGTAAAATTAGGATAAAAAGATGTATCTCACAGGAATGCTGTTAGTTAATGAGGGAACTGAAGTAAAAGCAGAGTATGGCACACGTAAGACACTCATGGTGAGTTATCTTCCCCTCCTTTTGAAACCAAGCACTGAAGTAAAACTTCAGTCAACTCCTCTTCCTTCTGGTGAAAGACAAGACACCTGCTTCTAACGGGTAGCCCAGGGTGTATTATTTTTTGGTAAAGGTAACTGTTAGTTGGGTGGATCGTCCCTTCCACCATAGTGGAAAAGCAGTTTCAAGACCCTGAAATGACTGTGTTATGTGTTATCTATATTCTATCAGATTTGCTCTGATCTCTTTTTCTACCAGAGTATGACTCTCAAATAATAAACATAACAGATGCCAATATAAACTTTCACTTGAAGGTATTAATGGAGTGAGTGTGATATTAGATAATACTGCAGTATCTGCAGAAAGAGGGGCTAGATTTTAAAAGCTAAAAACAAAAATTCTTTCCCCTACATAGGGGCAAAGGTTTTGCACATCAAAGGATTAAATAAAGACACAACAGCCGTAGCCAGCAAAAACAGGAATGAACCTTTAGATTCTCAACTGAGATTTACTCTCCTGTGGCAGCTGCAACAGTTGATATACAAGGTAGAAAGTCATTTCATGTGTGGTCTGAATTATAACTTTTTATTCATCATAAATTTAACATCTGTGATATCATCATCTCTCTTTGGAACACCAAACACAAAGATGCTAGCAGGACGTGAGCCAAGAAGCACCAGTCACACAGCTTTGTTCACTTTGTGACGATCCAGGCAGCAGGATAGGGCCCATGTTGCATATTAGCACAAAGCTGCCAGCATCCAAGAGACTCAAGAGGCAACTAGACAGTCAAGCCTCAGAAGCCACTGAGTGAGATATTTGTCTAGGGCAGCTGTCGTTAAAACAGAGGTTCAGTGAAGCACTATGCAAAGTGGTCTGGCTTGCTAGGATTCAGCTATAAAATATTTACAAGTCAGATCCTATCTGCTACTTCATTTCATATTTCATTTCCTCCCTCCCTATTCCCAATGCTATAACCACATATGCTTACCTTACTGAAAAAATACATTATCAGCACCCGTTTTGACAAGAAATTCTTAATCTGAGTTGGAAAAAAGGAAGAATTAACACATTTACCTTTTAAATTCTATTCAAATATAACACATTTCCCAGTTCTTCCTGACACTAACTTAAATGAAAAAATGAAACACTTCGCATCTCGTGGGTAAAGAACAATAATACTTAAACAATAAACCATGTAACTAAATACCTTTGTACTATAAACTGGATAACCAAGATGGGCCAACTAACCTCAACAGTATTCCCATGTATACACGTTTAACCCCCAAATGAGAGCCCTGCCATAAAAAAATAAAAAAATAAAATTCTAAGTGGTTCTGGTGAAATTCCTTCTTTTTTTTATTTTATTTTATTTTTATTTTTATTTTATTTCATAAACAACGTCTCTCGCTTTGTTACCCAGGCTGGAGTGCAGTGGTATGATCATAGTTCACTACCACCTCAAATTCCTGGGCTCAATGGATCCTCCTACCTTAGCCTCCTGAGTAGCTGGGACTACAGACACACCACCATGCCCCATTAATTTTTAAATTTTTTTTTTTTTTTTTTTTTTGAGACGGAGTTTCGCTCTTGTTACCCAGGCTGGAGTGCAATGGCACAGTCTCAGCTCACCGCAACCTCCGCCTCCTGGGTTCAGTCAATTCTCCTGTCTCAGCCTCCTGAGTAGCTGGGATTACAGGCACACACCACCATGCCCAGCTAATATTTTTGTATTTTTAGTAGAGACGGGGTTTCACCATGTTGACCATGATGGTCTCGATCTCTTGACCTCGTGATCCACCCACCTCGGCCTCCCAAAGTGCTGGGATTACAGGCTTGAGCCACCGCACCTGGCCAATTTTTAAATTTTTTTGTACAGACGGGGTCTCAGCATCTTGCCCAAGCTGATCTCAAACTCCTGGGCTCAAGCAATCCTCACCTCAGCCTCTCAAAGTGCTAGGATTATAGACTGGAGATATTTTTTAAGACCATATTCTTTCTCAATTCTCTGTAACTATCCTACCCTTTAGCCTCTTAAAAAAAAAAAAAAAAAAAAAAAAAGTATGTTTCTCTCACAGGACAAAAAAAGCTTTTTTTTTTTTTAAGGGTCTCACTCTATCACCAAGGCTGGAGTGCAGTGGCACCATCACATCTCACTGCAACCTCTCTGCCTTCTGGGCTCAGGTGATTCTCCTACTTCAGTCTCCTGTAGCTAGGACTATAGGAGTGCCCCAGCACACCCAGCTAATTTTTGTATTTTCAGTAGAGATGGGGTTTTGCCATGTTGCCCATGCTGGTCTCAAATTCTCAGGCTCAAGCAATGCTCGTTCCCTGGCATCCCAAAAGTGCTGAGATTACAGGGAAAAAAAAAATATCGTGAGACACAAAGTAGTTTTCCAGTAGTTGACATTCCCAGGTGGAAAAAATAAAAAATATTCTTAGTGTCAACTAACAGCTAACCCAACTAACTTGAAAGTGAATCCACTCCTACCATACTCTCACCCAAAGCTGCATGACTAGTCCTTGAGGGCTGCAGCAAGCAGCACGTGTCTGGTTGGGCAGAAAGTTGTGCGGCACTATATCTACTCATGGCACAGAAAGCCCTATGGTATTCTGAAATTTATAAAATGCCTTTAACTATTCATTCCCTTTCATCAGTCATTCCATCTGCAAACATGTTAGTTTCTCCCATATTAAAACACAACATGACCAGCATGGTGGCTCACGCCTGTAATTCCAACTATTTATAAGGCTCAGGCAGGATGACTGCTTGAAGCCAAGAGTTTGAGATCAGCCTGGGCAACACAGCAAGACTGTGTCTCTACAAAAAATAAAAATTAAAAAAATTAGCTAGGCATGGTGGCACACACCTGTAGTCTCAGCTACACAGGAGGCTGAAGTGGAAGGATCACCTGATCCTGGGAGTTCAAGGCTGCAGTGTAGCCATGATCATAATACCACTGCACTCCAGGCTGAGCAACAGACAGACCAAGAACCCATCTTAAAATTTAAAAAAAAAGGTTCCAGGAGCCCTCAATTCCTCCCAGCTATTGCCCTATTTTTCCGTTCCACTTACAACAAACTCCTTGAAAAATGTGGCTTTTCTTGTGATCTCCAATTCGTCTCCCAGTCTCTCCTAAACCCATGCATTCTGGCTTTTGTCTGCAACTACTCCAGCCGACAGCTCTTGTCAAGGACTCAGTTGACCTCCACATTACTAAGTCACCACTTCATTCTTAGCTCCCGTCCCATGCTATCCATCCACAGCATCTGACACTCCCATCTTCTTCAAACTCTTTCTTTTCTTGGTTTTCTACCCACCTCAGAGGCTGCTCCTCAGTCTCCATTGCTATTCTTCATCTCCCAGGCCTTTGGCCATTGGAGGGCCCTTTTCTTGGATCTCTTCTGTATCTACATTAGAGTTTACATCGAGTCTCATGGCTTGGAATACTGTTTATACTCTGAAAACTTCTAAAGTTACATTTCTAGCCCAGAACTTTTCCCTACACTGCAGATACATGTCTATTTTCACCTGGTTGTCTCATAGGTATCTCAAAATTGGCATGTACAAAACAAACTCCTCATTTCCCTCCCCTCACCTCTATCAAATCTCTTTCTCCAAAATCATCAGTAAATTCCAACTCAATAAATTGCAACTATATTATTCCAGATCTTCAGGCAAAAAACCTTATCAGTCAACACTGGCTCTTTCTAGTATATACTACAACCAAACCATAAGCTGATCCTGTTCCATCTACCTTAAAATACATACCTAGACCTTGATCACATCTTACAGCCCCCACCACAACCACTCTGGTCACAGATACGAGCATCTCCCAATAGATTACTGCAACAGCCTTAACACCATCTCTGGGCTTCCACACCTACTTTGCAAGAGTTTAGTCACAACGCAGCCCCTAGAGCAGCACTTTCAAAATGTAAGTTACATCATATCATTCATTCTTGCAGGCAAGACCATACGTGGCTTTCCATCCAACTCAGAGGTGAAGCCAGTCTTTACTACAGCCAATGGACCCAGTGAGCCCGGGGTGCCTGCTACCTCTCTGGTCTTATCACCCATTTACCACTCTCCCCTCACTCACTCTGCTCCAGCCACACTGGTATCCACACTGTTCTTCACACAAGCCAAGTCCATTCCCATCTCAGGTGCATTGGGCTGCTCTCTGCCCTCCCTTCAGGTCTGTGATCAGTCATCGCCTTATCAATGAGACTTCCCCTTATCGCTCCATATAAAATGATACTCTCTCCCCTAAGAACTCTCTGTCTTCCTTGCTCTATTTTTCTAGATAAGACTTAAAACATATCAAATGTCTTCCCTCTTATGCATGTTTGCCGTATCTTGAATACGACCTATTGAAATGCATCTTACAGTCAACAGCATGTCATGGTTTAAGGCATCATTTTTTTCTCAACAGTACATAAAATAAAACTTACAATGAATGATATTTTATATTTCAGAGAAATAGAGTATAATACATTTTCTTACTCATTGATTCCCCCTCATTCGAATGTAAATATTATATGGGCAAGGACTCTGTTTTGCTTTTTTTTCCCAGTGCCTAAAAGCATACCTTGCATATATACAAAGAACTCAAATATTTCTTACATGAAAGAATTCACAGGTTATCAGGTCAAGTCATATGAAATTACAATGTGCACTGCTCAAACCAGTCAGATATTGGCTGTTTCATTTGAATCAACTTAATACATGAAGCATTAAAAAAAAAAAAAAGAAACTCTTCTTATTCCTGATGACTTATTCATGTGAGATCCTTAATGTTCTCAACATTACATGCAAATACAAATTCTATAACCGTATCATCCTACCTGTTCACGTTTATTCTGAATCCATGAATAAATCACATTGGGTTGTCTCACTGTCTTACCCTCAGCACTAATAGAGGTAGATGGAGAAGGATTAGAAAATTCAGTCATGTGCTGGTCTATTTTTAAAAAAGAAAAGAAGGCAAGATAAGAACTTCGGCTGTCTGATCCTCTGCAACTATGACATTTAAAATCTTAGAAAATATATAGTTCTCACCAGAAGCAGATGTCCATAATCTTGGACCTCTTCTTATTAGCTGAGGACTTTGCGGTGACCCATAGCAGGTGTTTACATCAAAAATTCCAGCCATCCGATTCATCACACTAGAGCCAAATGGAATCCCAGGGAGACTTGCAACATCAGGTGTAGATAATTTTGAAGAAAACAGTGATGTTTTAACTAATGTTGGCACTGAAGGCCGAGGCATCTGGCTAGACTTTGGTGTTTGAAAAGTAGTTTCTTCTATAAAAGAACAGATCCAGTGCTGAAGAGGCAACCTGATCCAAGCAGGCTAGCAGCAACACTCTCAGATTTTATACCTACCAAATTTTTGTTTAATGCATTTACCCAAAGCTCAGTAGACTGTTTCTATTTAGGATTACATTGTCAAGATCCAGATTTTACTACTGTAATTCAAGCTCCACTCAAAGAGCTTTATGCATCATCTTCTGTCAGATTGATACAGTCTCTCGTTTTTCTCTCCCATCCATGAATATCTTCATCTTCAAGGTCAGTTTCTCTAACTCTAAGCAATTTTGACTGAACTCATCAATTCACATTTTATTTCTGAATGGCAACTTTAATTAATTACTGCATTAGAATCTAACCAGTTTTACTACGTTACTATTTTAAGCATTAGTCGGTTGAACACACCAAATCTGTATTGTGAACATGTACAGGAAAAAAAATGGTTAACCTTACCCCATTTTCCCCAAAGTTTTTTTCTTTCCTTTTTTTGTTTTTTTAGGCAGGATCTTGCTAGTCCAGACTGGAGTACAGTGGCGTAATCTAGGCTCACTGCAGCCTTAAGTTCTGGGGCTCCAGTGATCCTCCCACCTCAGCTTTCTAAGGAGCTACGAAAACAGGCACAGGCTACTATGCCTGGCTAATTTTTTTTTTTTTTTTTTTTTTACAGATAGTTTTGCCATGTTTCCCAGGCTGGTCTTGAACTCCGGGGCTCAAGGAATCTTACTGCACTGGCCTCCCAAAGTGCTACAATTAGACATGAGCCATCACACCTGGCCACAAAGTTCTTTCAAGTTAACAAAAGTCATACCAACAGCTCTTTTGCCCAGAATATCTATAAATCTGACCTGTAAATAGTTTTTTCAAAAATCATCCTATAACTCTTCAATTTAGCAATAGAGTCTGCTGTGCAAAAACAAAGGAACTTTTCCTGCCACTCCAGCACAAGCCACAAAACAAACTGCATTAGGATTCCATCTTCTTAATAAAACCACCGTAAGAAATTAAACATCACAAGTATCAAATTATTATTATATGACTGTTTTTTTTTTGGAAGGAATCTCACTCTGTCGCCCAGGCTGGAGCGCAATGGCATGATCTCGGCTCACTGCAACCTCCATCTCCCAAGTTTAAGCGATTCTCCTGCCTCAGCCTCCTGAGTAGCTGGGACTGTAGGTGTGCAACACCACAGCCAATTAACTTTGTATTTTTAGTAGAGATGGGGTTTCACCATATTGGCCAGGCTGGTCTCGAACTCCTGACCTCAAGTGATCCACCTGCCTCAGCCTCCCAAAGTGCTGGAATTACAGGCATAAACCACCATGCCTGGCCCATTATATCACTTTTAAAAAATCAGTGAAAATTAGAAATCTTTGAAAAATCAATTTAAAAATTAAGACTGGAGTTTTTAAGAGTTTTACAATTATTCCTCAAAATAAGAGACATTTTTGCTTAGTGATGATATACAACAAAAATTTATTAATAATGAATGTTTCATATTTGGTCAGACTTGTGATCTACCCAACCCAGGATTACAATGATCTTTCTAACATGCTAATTTGATGGAACTAGCCTATTCAAAATTCTCCAATGGCTCGATATCACTATAGGATAAAAATCTTTTATCCTATATATATAAACTTTTTTTTGTAGCAAACAAGGCTTCCTTTCATCATCAAACATCATCTTACCCAATCAGACTCCTTTTGGACAGATTTCCTTTTGGCGGTTATATTCCATCATTATTTGTGTGCCTTCCACTAAAAGGTCAGTTCCAAGAGTGTTTTTCATCTGTGGTTCCCTGGCTTCTAGCACACTGCTTGGTATGCAGTAGGAATTCAATAAGTATTTGTTGACTAGAGGAATGCTGATCTGAAAGTTGATAACATCTGAAATACTCTCAAACCTTTCAAAATCTGACATCTGTGATTTTATTTGAATCATTTTTCATATGTAATCTATTTGTTTTGGGGCTATGGCTCCACCAGAGTAATGACTTTGAAACCAGATCAGTTTGCTTTGGTCCATATAGTGATTTTTAAATATCAAGATTAGTTGCCAATGTTTAAAAACTGAGGTATCACCCCAAACTTTTTTTAGACTTCAGGTTTCCCTTTTTAAAAAAGACTGGAAGTTCACATACCAGATCCAAAGTCCCATATGAGAACAACGGAGCAGGGCTAACCAAGAGCTTCTCCCTTCAGATGAAGCCTATGCTCACAGGTTTACCACCATCCTCACCCACCCAGTTTCATCCATTTTCACTAAATGTCTGGCTCCAAAACACATGGAACATTAAGTCCTTTTATCAGCCATCTTCTACTTAAGGGATCTGGTAAACAGGACAGGTTCCTCTACCTATACTTCTTCCTCTCAGCTTTAGTCTTTCAAATGGCAAGGGTACTAACATTATGCCCCACTCCCAAATCACTCAATCATCTCAGCTGCTCTTCTCTGGGACAGCAACTTGTCTCTGGGCTACTGCAACCAGAACACTATCAAATATTGTCTGTGAAAATTCACCTGGCTTTGTACTAGAGTAAGCTGAAGTCTCCTCTTTAATATCCATCATTTTGTTAGTGTTTTTAATGCTACCACCACACTGAACTTAATTTGTTTCAAATTAACCAGTGAAAAACTGCACATACTTATAGTGTACAACGTGATGCTTTGGACTTAATTTTTCCAATCTACAACGATACCCAGGTATTTTTCTTGGTTCAATATAATATGCCATATGTTAGATCAATTTTCCCTAAAAATATACACCTCACACTCAGGTAAGTATTCTTAGATTACCTATGGTCATCTTTCTTTTTTTTTGGAGATGGAGTCTTGCTCTGTCGCCAGGCTGGAGTGCAGTGGCACAGACTTAGTTCACTGCAACCTCCGCCTCCCAGGTTCAAGTGATTCTCCTGCCTCAGCCTCCCAAGTAGCTAGGACTACAGGCACGCGCCACCATGCCCAGCTAATTTTTGTAGTTTTAGTAGAGACGGGGTTTCATCATGTTGGCCAGGATGGTCTCGATCTCTTGACCTCGTGATCTGCCCACCTCGGCCTCCCAAAGTGCTGGGATTACAGGCATGAGCTACAACGCTCAGCCTACTATGGTCATCTTTCTTAGGAAATAAAATATAAGTGTTTTCCCCTCTTAGTAGTCCTAAGCGTTACCTGGAGAACTAAACTTCTTAGGTTCCACTGGGTAAGATGAAGACACTCTCCCATTCGTAGCAGCAGCTTCTTGATAGAGAACCAGTTTCTGAGTCATACCGTTTAAAAGATTCAAACAGCCCCTTGAAATGGCTGTCCAATTGTGGGGATGTCCACCTAGGAGGTCCAAACACCAGCTTTTAAAATGTAAATAATCTTATATTCTCCCCACAAAGTGAGGGAAAAATAAAAAATTTCACATTGTGTTTTGCATCATAACCCAATTTCCCTAGTTAAGCTACTATTTATAATCATGACATCTAATATGCAGCAGGAGTTCAATAAATACTTGGATGAATTAAGTTTCCCAAAAGTCTACAAGCAAAAACTTGCTATTTTGCCATTGAAAAACAAAACAAAACCTCTCAAATTGGTCGCTTAAATAAAGCCAATCACTAGATCATAGCTTGAGTGAGAAAGACCAGGGTTACTTCACCAGCAGTAATAAACGACTGCTATGACTGTGAACAATGAACTAGGACAATGAACAGCAGGATGTCCAATGAGATGCACCTCCATGGTCCCCAGTGACCTCTAAACTGTTGTGTCTGATCCCCTGAGATTCTTTACATTTTCATATATATAACAGCCCCTATTTGCTGTTATACCTGTGGAAACGACTCATTAATAATGATTACACTTTACACTCAGAGAGCTTACAGATCTACTATCTTATTATTTAACTTAAACTACTATGTCCCCATTCCTTTAAAAATTCCCTTATTTCTCATTATCATTTGATAAGACCTTTCTCTCCTAGAGTTACTATATAAAAATCAAGTATGCTTCATTACGCATTAATAGCAGAGAAGTCCACTGAAAACTGGTTTTTGTACCCTGTGTGCTAAATGATCATTCCCTCTTCACTTAGATCTCTCCTTAAACACTCCCCACATTGTACAACTCAAAAGGAATACCACTTAACCTACAAACACACACACACAATACTCCATCTGTAGGCCTCAGGATATTTTGTTCTACTGTAATTCAGGTACACTAGGAACTGCGTAACCAATCAATTGTTTGTTTTTGTGATGGAGTCTTACTCTGTCACCCAGGGTGGAATGCAGTGGTGGGATCTCAGGTCACTGCAACCTCTGCCTCCAGGGTTCAAGTAATTCTCCACCTCAGCCTCCTGAGTAGCTGGGATCATAGGCATGTGCCACCATGCCCAGCTAATTTTTGAATTTTTAGTAGAGATGGAGTTTCATCTTGTTGAAACTCCTAACCTCAGATGATTCTCCTGCCTCAGTCTCCCAAAGTGCTGGCATTACAGGCTTCAGCTTTACCCAGCCAGTTAAATTTTAATATGTACTAGAATGCACACTTTCTGGCAGAGCAAATGCCACCTCTTTACAGTTTACTTGAATCTCTGGTTAAAAAAAAAAACACTTAGTGTATCGAATTTCTATGTTAACTCAAACCTGATTAAAAAAAGCATTGTTATGGCCGGGCGCGGTGGCTCAAGCCTGTAATCCCAGCACTTTGGGAGGCCGAGGCGGGCGGATCACGAGGTCAAGAGATCGAGACCATCCTGGTCAACATGGTGAAACCCCGTCTCCATTAAAAATACAAAAAATTAGCTGGGCATGGTGGGGCGTGCCTGTAATCCCAGCTACTCGGGAGGCTGAGGCAGGAGAATTGCCTGAACCCAGGAGGTGGAGGTTGCGGTGAGCCGAGATCGCGCCATTGCACTCCAGCCTGGGTAACAAGAGAGAAACTCCGTCTCAAAAAAAAAAAAAAAGAAAAGCATTGTTATAGTTAATTTTCCACAGTATCAGCTCTGAGTTTCCCATGCTACTAAAAGGAGAGTGGTTCTAGTCAATTATATTTTTATATAACTGGGTTGTATTTCCATATAATATTTAACTATAAAAGGTTTATTATCTGGCATTTTATCTGGTAATTGGAAAGTTTGGCAAAATAATGAAGAGATTATTAAAAAGAAGATGAAAAGCTGGTTGGGTGTACTGACTCACACCTGTTATCCTAACACTTTGGGAGGCCAAGGCAGGAGAACTGCCTGACTCTAGGAGTTCAAGACCAGCCTGGGAAATACAGCAAGACCCCATTTCAACAAAAATTTAAAAAATTAGCCAGGTGTGGCGGCGCACACCGGGTGTGCACCTACGATACCAGTTATTCGAAAAGCTGGGGCAGGAGGATCCTATGTGTCCAGGAGTTTGAAGTTACAGTGAGCTGTGATAATGACACTGTACTCCGGCCTGGTGACAGAGTAAGACTCTGTCTCTTTAAAAAAAAAAAAAACAAACAAACAAAACCAGAAGAAAAGCTACCCAGCTTCTCTGTTTCCCACTGATGCCTGGGACTGGACTGTTTTCCCTCTATGAACAAGCAGAGAACTGGCAAAGTCACAGCCTTGAACAGCATGGCAAGAACAGTGGGTAAGTTTCCGAGCTGCCGAGAGCATCCTTGGGTCACCATCAAATCTAGTTTCTGGCCGGGTGTGGTGGCTCAAGCCTGTAATCCCAGCACTTTGGGAGGCCAAGGCGGGCGGATCACAAGGTCAAGAGATCAAGATCATCCTGGTCAACATGGTGAAACCCCATCTCTACTAAAAATACAAAAAATCAGCTGGGTATGGTCGTGCGTGCCTGTAATCCCACCTACTCAGGAGGCTGAGGCAGGAGAATTGCCTGAACTTGGGAGGCGGAGGTTGTGGTGAGCCGAGATCGCGCCATTGCACTCCAGCCTGGGTAACAAGAGCGAAACTCCGTCTCAAAAAAAAAAAAAAAAAAAAATCTAGTTTCTTCCTAATTTTTTTCAAAGGGAGGCAGAGTAGCATAGCAAAAGGAGGAGTCCTGTACACGGAGCCAACTGAAAGGACTCTTATTCTAATTCTGACATTAACTTTATTTAAGCCAATCTGAGACTTAGATCTCCCATCTAGAAATTAGACCGCCTCATTTTTAAGTGCTTTGTAGCATTAAAACTTTTAGAATTCTTTTTCTGGGTGGAGAGGGGGACAAGATCTCACTTTGTCACCCAGGCTGGAGTGCAATGGTACAATCTTGGCTCACTGCAGCCTCAACCTCAGGGCTCAAGCAATCCTCCCACCTCAGCTCCCCAGGTAGCTGGGACTATAGGCACATCCCACGACGCTGGGGTAATTTTTTATAGAGAAAGAGTCTTACCATGTTGCCCAGGCTGGTCTCGAACTCCTAAGCTCAAGTGATCCACCCACCTTGGCCTCCCAAAGTGCTGTGATTACAGGGGTGAGTCACTATACCCTGCCAAACTTTTAGAATTCTTAAGCTGTATTTTTTTGCCCTAAAATTGTCAATGTAATGCATAGTTTCTTCAGGTAAAGGAAATGAAGGAGCTGAAGGAAATAAATGCTTAATTTGTATAAGATTTAATACTTCATGTAATGGACTTACTGACGTATATTTTATTAAATATACCTTTCTCACCAAAAACTTTAAGTGAATCACTTTCTACACACACACACACACACACGCCTAATCAGATCTACTACTTTCAGCAATACCTGGTTGGCTAAGGCTAAAAACTTCTTGTCTTCGTGAAGGTGAATATTGAGAAAGCAACATCAGGTCCTGCAAGGCTAAATACTAAAAAGGGGAGAAAACACATATTAATTTTTTTAACCTCTACATAAAATCTCACTACTTGGGTTCATCATTATATAACCAAGAGGAAATTAATTAAGCTTTTTCACACACACACACAAAATCTTAGAACCATCACCTTCCTTTCTAGATTTCCAGAACTTTCCTACCTCTACGCTCCCTATCTACTACAGGTTCCAGCTACAAGGAACTACAGAACTCTCAATGCTGTTTCTCAGCTCTGCAATAGGAAATTGAAATATCACTTCCTCCTGGAACTTTCCCTGGCTTCCCTCCCACAAACATACACTCACTTAGCTCTCAACCGTGGCACTAACATCATGTATTATAATTGAATGTTTACTTTCTCATCTGATTCCACCCATTAAACTATGAGGCCCACAAGAAAACAATGTCTTACCTGCTACCATACCCAAAAGCAGTGCCTAGCACATGATACCTATTATTTTTTTCTTTTTTCCTCTGAGATAAAGTCTCTGTTGCCCAGGGTAGAGTGCAGTGGCTCCATCTCGGCTCACTGCAACCTCCGCCTCCTGGGTTCAAGCAATTCTCCTGCCTCAGCCTCCTAAGAAGCTGGGACAACAGACACAAACCACCACACCTAGCTGATTTTTGTATTTTTAGTAAAGATGGGGTTGGTCAGGCTGGTCTCGAACTCCTGACCTCAAGTGATCCACCCGCCTCAGCCTCCCAAAGTGCTGGGATTACAGGCGTGAGCCACCACACCTGGCCACCCTATTATTTTTCACTTTACTGAAAATCTTCGTATTTTCCCAGGCAAACCTCTTTACTCATCCTTCAAGATACCATCCCTCTCTGAAGTTTTCTTGTACTGGTCCCAAGCAGAATAAGAAGTCCCAATGTATTTGTCACAATACATTTGAATTATTTTGGGTGTCTATATTCACGTATTCATGACCCACTAGGCTCTGCTATGTCTTATTGCTCATTCTACCAGAAACAACTAGCAGAGACTGACGTGCCAGTAAAGATTTGATGAGTAACCAGATGAGTAACTAATACTTTTATCTAACAAATTAGTTATAATTAAAATTAAAAATAATTCACTTTCTTATTTGTTTATAAATTCTTTAGAGTGTACTTTCTTTTAACATTTTTGTTGCTTGTTTAGAGTTGGGGGTCTCACTCTGCCACCCAGGCTGGAATGCAGTGGCAGGATCGCTCACTGCAGCCTCCAACTCGGGCTCAAGCACCTGCCTCTGCCTCTCAAGTAGCTGAGACCACAGGCTTGTGCCACCATGCCACTCAACTAATTTTTAATTTTTGTTGAGATAAGGTCTCCCTATGTTTCCCAAACTGGTGATGAAATCCTAGGCTCAAGTAATCCTCTCACCTCAGCCTCCCAAAGTGCTGGAACACCACACTCAGCCTCTTTTAATCCTTTCTAAAGGACCTTTTAACAGGATCACACATATTGTAGATCTAGTTTAAACTTTCAAATTGCGATTTGAAAAAACAATTTATGCTTACATAGCTTGACTTGTAAAATCACTGTAAGATCTTTAAACTCTTTTGATTGTTTAGTTTTATAATTATTACCAGTAATTCATATTTAAGGAGAGTTCGCTAAATGTCTGCATTACTAAGCACTGTCTTTGATCACAAAAGCCAACCAATACTACAAGACTAAAAATGTTTTGAGCCAGTGAATAAAAAATCAATAATGCTTTATTTTGCTATCATGAATAGTTTGTCAGAAGTTAATATATATGATTGCATATCATTGTATTTCATGCTTGGAAATATGCTTGTATCTGTTTCTGAATATAGAGTTAACTAGCTTATACACATACACTGGACTGTACACTTACATTTTAGTCAGTTGGAATGAAAATTGGAAAAAAAAAAAAAAACAGCATTAGCAAGTAAGTAATTATTTTCATCCCAGTAAGAGAATATTATAGGCCCTCAAAAAATACGTCTACTTATGTATGCTAAATATTAAGTTTACTGAATAAGATATCTGTGTGAAGATACGAAATACAGTTTTGGCACCTTTATGATGGGCGGAGGATTGTTGTTTAACACTTTTGGAAGGCACTCATCTGACCCTTCTGCAAATGGTGGTTGAACAGGAAACACATGAGCCTATCAAACATAATAAAAATAAAAAACAAAAATGATTACTTTCATGACCATCTTACACTCAGTAAGCATACACAAATTAAAACTCATTATAAAAAGAGACAGCACAACCAAATTGACATCTTTCATGCTCCTTGCAAAGACAGGTTAAAGTTACATAAACCCAAACACACCATTTTTTTTAATGTTACCTTCCCAACTTTAATAGCCTCTGGCTCTAAAGAATAAAAACCAATTTCACAAACAAGTATTCCCTGAAGCCACTGAAGAATACAAACCTACAGAGATGGTAAAATAAAACGGAATCACTAATTTTCTAAGACAAGCACGAGGATAATAGAAACAATGTAATTCTCAATCACTTAAAAAGATTTCTGTGAGAATTATCCAGAAGCTCACCTCAATTTCCAAAATAATTTAATTTTAAAACTTTCCTAATTCAAAGAGACGTGAAGAAAAAAAAACAAAGTCAGGTATCTGTGCATCTCTAAGAACGTTACGGAAAATTTTTTAAAAAAACAAAAAACTTTCCTTCACAAAACAAATATATTGACCGGGTGCGGTGGCTCACGACTGTAATACCAGCACACTGAGAGACTGAGGGCAGATCACTTTGAGGTCAGGAGTTCAAGACCAGCCTGGCCAACATGGTGAAATCCAGTCTCTACTAAAGATACAAAAAAAGTTAGCTGGGCATGGTGGCACACACCTGTAGTCTCAGCTACTCAGGAAGCTGAGGTGAGAGGATCACTTGAACCTAGGAGGCAGAGGTTGCAGCGAGCCAAGATCAAGCTACTGCACTACAGCCTGGGTGACAGAGCAAGACCCTATCCCCCCAAAAAAAAAAAAAAAAACAACTTATTGCCACATATTTAAATATTTTAATAGTAGCTATGCCAATGGCATGGAAAATTAATTTAAAATGCAAGTCCATTTAGTATGTACTCAGTAGAGAAATGGAAGGCCCCAGAAGACAACTAGCCTATCAATAAAGCATAGTGGCAGTCCATTCAGTTTAATTTCCAAAAATTAAGTGAATATCCACACTGTTCCTCTGAAAAAAAATACAAAAATACCACATAAATGGTGGCTACAAATGATATGGCTCCAATAGTCTCAGAAGAGAGACCAAAAACTAACTTATGGAAATGGTTTTGGATGTGCTGATCAGTGTGCTCTGCTAAAAATCAAACATGCACTCCAAAACACAGAAGTATTAACAATTAAGTATTTCAAAAAACATACCTCTGTGGCATAGATTTTGAAGAGTATCCATGAGATATACCAAGTCGTCAGGAGAAAGACACCACACAGCCAGACATGGTAGAGTAATGAGAGGTTTAAGAGGCCACTCACTGTGTCAAGTGGCCTATGAACCTGCCTGTGAATGCAGAAGTAACTATTAATCCTCTAGGAAAAATGCAATCTAAACATTAACACACTTAACTCTCCACACTGAGAAACAAATACTATTTCTAAATAACTATATTGCCAGCCTCCTCTCCTTTGGTACCCTTATAGAGTTCTTTTCCTAATACTTTCTTATGAGGTACATGAGGGAGCTTTAAGGTTAGCAAAGACCTAAATCGGGACTACAGTTTCTTGTGTTCCAAATCTTCACTGACATTTACTACAAAGGAAGAATGAGCTAAGCCTATAAGCCTCACTACCAGCAGCTGGATGAAAGTTTATTATTGTTGCTTTGTAGTCTAATACCTCAAAACCATTAAACATGAGTACTACCTCTTCTGGACCAGATTTCAGCTTTATCTTTATGCCCTATAAACCACAGATTCATAAAAAACCACAGATTCGTTAAAAGCACATGCAACTAAATAATGTTAAAGCAATTTAAGACACTCTGTTAGAATGCTATGTAAAGCTAATACTGCCATCTTTCCAAAATCTTGAATAAATCAATTAGCAAAGTTATTATAATCCTACAAGCAGCAATTATGAAGACCAGGAATCAAACCTGACTGCCATTTCTAAGTGTTGGGATTAGGTAAATCACTCAATCTATCCCACCCTCGGTTTCCTCATCCATATAACAGTGGCATAATCTCTTCATTCTTCCTCTTAGGGCTATAACAATTTTTAAAACAGCTTACATTAGAAGTGCCCATCACAGTGCTTGACATTCACTGGGGGAGTCAACCAATAATGAAGTTATTTTTAACTTCTAAGTTAACATTTACTGAGGCCCTGACATAAAGGACAGAGTATCAGGCACTCAGCCATACACACAAAACATTTTTTGAGTGCAAGGAAGAATAAAGCATTGATAAATTTCTATCGAATACTATTATTATTTTTCTCTTTCCATTTCACCTGGTTTCAAATCTAGTCTAACATAACATAGACCCATGCGTTTGGTTTCATACCTAGCAATTAAGTAGAAGACAAAACTAAATTTTGCCTAGAAACTTTGAAAAGTAAGAAACCATAGCATCTCTTAAATGCCAAATATGCCAATATTCCCACTCCCTAAAACTCATGTTAGTGAATTCCGTACACGATACAAAAACCCTCATAGGGGAATATACAATAAGAACAAACACTGAGAGAAACTGACTTTTATTCTGCAAATACAGATTAAACCTTTATGTGCAAAGTGCATAGAGGATAATGAGAACAATATGTGCCAGTGCCGTCACTCGACTGCCACTTGTGACCTTCAACTGATCACCTGACCTCCTTGCTCAACTTCGGTTTCCTCACAGTCTAAATTAGAATAATGCCACAGCATTGCTATGTATCATGAGATAGCAGAGAACGAATGACTGTTGGGGAGAAAAACCAAATGGAGGCCTGGTCCATGCAATGCGAGAAATCTACTTTTATATAATATAAAAGCTGCATCTAACAACAATTATCACTACTTACTTCTGGGGAGAACTGGGTGAACGGAGACAGAGGAGAAGGAGAAGGAGACTTTTTCATTTTATATCCAATTATTATTATTTTTCTTTTCTTTTTCTTTTTTTTTTTTTTTTTTTTTTGAGATGGAGTTTCACTCTTGTTGCCCAGGCTAGAGTGCAATGGCGTGATCTCAGCTCACCACAACCTCCGCTTCCCTGGGTCCAAGCGATTTTCCTGGCTCAGCCTCCCAAGTAGCTGGTATTACAGGCATGTGCCACCAGGCTCGGCCGATTTTTTGTATTTTTAGTAGAGACAGAGTTTCTCTATGTTGGTCAGGCTGGTCTCAAAATCCCGATCTCAGGTGATCCTCCCACCTTGGCCTCCCAAAGTGCTGGGATTACAGGTGTGAGCCATCACACCCGGCCACTATTATTATTTTTCTTTGAGACAGGGTCTTGCTCTATTGCCCAGGCTGGAGTACAGTGGCACAGTTATACCTCATTGCATCCTTGAACTCCTGGGCTCATGCGATCCTCCTGCCTCAAGCACCCAAGTAGCTGGGACTACAGGCATGTACCACCACGTCCTGCTAATTATACCCTTTTATACACCTTTGGAATCTTTTTTTTTTTTTTTTTTTTGAGAGGAAATTTTGCTCTTGTTGCCCAGGCTGGAGTTCAATGGCACGATCTTGGCTCTCTGCAACCTCCGCCTCCCAGGTTCAAGTGATTCTCCTGCCTCAGCCTCCCGAGTAGCTGGGATTACAGGAGCGTACCACCATGCCTGGCTAATTTTGTATTTTTAGTAGAGATGGGGTTTCTCCATGTTAGGCTGGAGTTTGAGGCTGGTCTCAAACTCCTGACCTCAGGTAATTCACCCACCTCAGCATCCCAAATTACTGGGATTACATGTGAGCTACCACACCTGGCCACCTTTGGAATTTTAAACCATATAAGCCGTACGTATTCAAAAATGAGCATGATTTTTTTTTTAAATGTTAAAAGCAAAATCTAAACACAGTATCTGGAAAATAGCAAACATCTAAAAGGATGGAAAGAGAGTTAAAATTAGACATTTTATATATCACTTACTCATCTATGTGAAGGTTCATAGCAGTGCTAATCCAAGCTTTGGGAATATGGCCTGAGGGGAAAAAATACCAAGCTATGAACATAAGAAGTTATAAAACAAGTTTTAGTCAAGCTTTAGAGTATAAGGTCAATGACCTGGCCAAATAGACCCCAAGAGCTCAGTCAAAATGTTAGACTGATTAGGAATGAGTAAGAAAAGAGAGTAACTTTTAAGTACAGGCAATCTTTGCTTTGCACAGTTCTGATATATACACATTTCAGTTGCCATGGTTTACTTAAAAAACACCAGTCCCCCAACAACGCAGTTCAAACTCTAGTTACTGTGGTATATTAACTATAAGCAACTGCATATAGTGCTTCTAACTTTTCAGTACATAAATCAATATGTAGATAACAGGCGCACTATAATCTGAGACCAATCCCATCAATTCTCTCAAAGTCTGCTGCTGATTGGTCACTTGAATCTGTTACTCAGTTCAGACACAGACAGCTAAGCATGTTGTGCTGCCTCCTTATCTCTCATAATAAATCCAAACGACACTTTTAAAAAATGAATAGCTAAAACAGGAAACTAGTACTCGCTTAGGCAGCACATATACTAAAATTGGAATGAAACAGAGATTAGCATTCTGAACAAGGATGACATGTAAATTCATGAAGCATTCCATAAAAAAAAAAAAAATTTTGTTTTAATTTAAAAAATAAAAGAGGAAACTGGCAAAAACAAAAAAGAAAAATCAAAGTGGAACAAAAAGGCTACCAATCATCATGGCAGATGAGAGGCAGGACTAGATTGCAGCTCCGGAAAGAGCAGCTTGCAGAAGCTCATGTTGTGATTTTTAAGCTCCAGATCAACTGCAAGAATAAACCAGCAATCTTGAGAGGACCCACAGACCCTCTGAAGGAAGCAGACTGCTCCTGAAGACCCAGGAGACACCCCAAGTACTGAGTGCGCCAACTGCAGAAGTGGGAAAGGGAGACTCTCTTCTCCAGAGCACACACCCCCACTGGAGAAGCTGAAGGTCTGTTTGCAGGAAAAGTTTCTGACCTTATCTGGAGCTGAACCAACCAATATATAGAGAATCAAGCAACACAGAGGGGTAAAGGAAGCAGCAGAAAGATACTGGGAGCTTGCTGCGTTCCCTAGCAGGCCATTCCCGTCTGGCACCACAGGGATCCATCGGGAGGGTGACCAGAGGAGCAGAGGGTAGAACTCCACAGGGAGAAGGAAATCTCTAGCTGAACTTTGTAACAATTTGAACCCAGTAAGAAGCCTCCCAGCCAGAACTCAGGGGAGGGCACAAATCTAATGTGCAGACTCCACAGGCAGGGGAAGAACCAAACCCTTTTCTTTACCAGCTGGGAGGCGGGTAGCCCAGGGTAAGTTTTCAAGCCCGTCTTGCCCTCTACCTGGAAACAGACTCGGGGCTGTGGCAGGGCACACAGTGGACGTGAAGACTGGTCCTTTGGTTTGTATGGGAGCTGAGTGAGGCCTGTGACTGCTGGCTTTCCCCCACTTCCCTGACAACCTGCATGACTCAGCAGAGGCAGCCATAATTGTCCTAGGTACACAACTCCAATAACCTGGGAATCTAACCCCTATCCCTCACAGCAGCTGCAGCAAAACCTGCCCAAGCAGAGTCTGAGCTCAGACTCACCTAGCCCTGCCCTCACCTGATGGTCCTTCCCTACCCGCCTGGTAGCAGAAGACAAAGAACGTATAATCTTGGGAGTTCTAGGGCCCTACCCACTGCTGGTCCCTCTCCGCACTACTACAGCTGATGTTTTTCTGGAAAGTACAACCTCCAGACAAGAGTCCAACCAGCACAAAATAAGAGCATTAAACCACCAAAGCTAAGAACCCTCACGGAATCCACTGCACCCCAGCACCACCACCACCTCCACCGGAACAGGCACTGGTATCCATGGCTGAAAGACCTAGAGATGGTTCACATCTCAGGACTCTGTGCAGACAACCTCCAGCATCAGCCCAGAGCCGGCTAGACTCACTGGGTGGCTAGATCCAGAAAAGAGACAACAATCACTGCCGTTCAGCTCACAGGAAGCCACATCCAAAGGAAAAAGGGGAGAGTACTGCATCTAAGGAACACGTCGTGGGACAAAAGAATATGAACAGCAGCCTTTAGCCCTAGACCCTCCCTCTGACAGAGCCTACCCAAATGACAAGGAACCAGAATACCAACCCTGGTAATATGACTAAACAAGGTTCTTCAACACCCGCCGCCAAAAAAATCACACTAGTTCACCAGCAATGAATCCAAACCAAGAAGAAATCCTTGACTTAACCTGAAAAAGAATTCAGAAGAAAGTTACTAAGCTAATCAGGGAGGGACCAGAGGAAGGCCAAGCCCAATGCAAGGAAATCCAAACAATGATACAAGAAGTGAAGGGAGAACTATTCACAGAAATAGACAGCTTGAAGAAAAAACCATCAAGAATTCAGGAAACTTTGGACACACTTTTAGAAATGCAAAATGCTCTGGAAAGTCTCAGCAATAGAACCGAACAAGTAGAAAGAAATTCAGAGCTCGAAGACAAGGTCTTCGAATTAACCCAATCTAACAAAGACAAAAAAGAATAGGAAAATATTAAGAAGGTCTCCAAGAACTTTGAGAATAGGCTAAATAACCAAACAAGAATAACCGGTATTCCTGAGGAAGAAGAGAATTCTAAAAGCTTGGAAAACATAATTGCGGGAATAATCAAGGAAAACTCCCCTGGCCTTGCTAAACCTAGACATCCAAATACAAGAAGTACAAAGAACACCTGCAAAATTTATCACAAAAAGATCTTCATCTAGGCACATTGTCATCAGCTTATTCAAAGTTAAGATGAAGGAAATAATCTTAAGACCCGTGAGACAGAAGCACCAGGTAATCTATAAAGGAAAACCTATCAGATTAAGAGCAGATTTCGCAGCAGAAATCCTCCAAACTAGAAAGGACTGGGCCCCTATCTTCAGCCTCCTCAAACAAAACAATTATAAACCAAGAATTTTGTATCCAGTGAAACTAAGCATCATATATGAAGGAAAGATAGTCTTTTTTAGACAAATAAATGCTGAGAGAATCTGCCATTACCATGCCACCATTACAAGAACTGCTAAGAGGAGCTCAAAATCTTGAAACAAATCCTGGAAACAGATTGAAACAGAACCTCTTTGAAGCGTAAATCAAACAGGACCTATAAAATAAAAATATATGTCAAAAAGCAAAAACAAAAAGCAAAAAAGAAAAACCACAAAGCACACATGCAACAAAAGGCCATAATGAATGCAACGGTACCTAGTACAGTATTTCAATACTAATATTGAGTGTAAATAGCCTAAATGCTCCACTTAAAAGATACAGAACCATGGAATGTATGAGAATTCACCAACTATCTGCTGCCTTCAGGAGACTCATGTAACACATAAGGACCCACACAAACTTCAAGTAAAGGGGTGGAAAAAGGCATTTCATGCAAATAGACACTAAAAGCGAGCAGGGGTAGCTATTCTCATATCTGACAAAACAAATTCTAAAGCAACAGCAGTTAAAAGAGACAAAGAGGGACATTATATAATGTTAAAAGGTCTTGTCCAACAGGAAAATATCACAATCCTAAGCATATATGCACCTAACACTGGAACTCCCAAATTTATGAAACAATTACTAATAGACCTAAGAAATGAGATAGACAGCAACACAATTAATACTGGAGGACTTCAGTACTCCACTGACAGCACTAGACAGGTTAACAAGACGAAAGTCAACAAAGAAACAATGGATTTAAACTACACCTTGGAACAAATGGACTTAACAGATACATAGAGAACATTTCATCCAACAATCGCAGAATACACATTCTATTCAACAGCACATGGAACCTTCTCCAAGATAGAGCACATGATGGGCCATAAAATGAGCCTCAATAAATTAAGAAAACTGAAATTATATCAAGCACTCTCTCAGACCACAGTGAAATAAAACTGGAAATAACTCCAAAAGGAACGTTCAGAGCCATGTAAATACATGGAAATTAAAGAACTTGCTCCTGAATAAGCACTGGATCAAAAATAAAGTCAAGATGGAAATTTTAAAAATTCTTCAAAATGAATGACAATAGCGACACAACCTATCAAAACCTCTGGGACACAGGAAAGGTGGTGCTAAGAGGAAAGTTCATGGCCCTAAGCACCTACCTACATCAAAAAGATTGAAAGGGCACAAACTGACATTCAAAGGTCACATCTCAAGAAACTAGAGAAACAAGAACAAACCCAACCTAAGCCCAGTAGGAGAAAGGAAATAACAGATCAGAGCAGAACTAAGTAAGTTTGAAACAAACAAACAAAAAATACAAAAGATAAAGAAAACAAAAAGCTGGTTCTTTGAAAAGATAAATAAAATTGATAGACCATTAGCAAGATAATCAAGAAAAGGAGGGAAAATCCAAATAACCTAAGAAGCAAAACATGAGTTAGAATAACTGACACCACTGAAAAATAAAAGATCATTCACAGCTACTATGAACATCTTTACGCACATAAACTAGAAAACCTAGAAGAGACGGATAAATACGTGGAAAAATACAGCCTTCCTTGTTTAAATCAGGAAGAGGCAGATACCCTGAACAGACCGGTAACAAGCAGCGAGACTGAAATGGTAATTTAAAAATTACCAACAAAAAAAAATGTCCAGGACCAGATGGATTCACAGCAGAATTCTACCAAACACTGAAAGAAGAATTGATACCAATCCTTTTGACCCTAGTCCACAAGATAGAGAAAGAAGGAGCCCTCCCTAATTCAGTTTATGAAGCCAGCATCACCCTAATACCAAAACCAGGAAAGTACATAACCAAAAAAGAAAACTACAGACTGAGGCCGGGTGCAGTGGCTCATGCCTGTAATCCCAGCACTTTGGAAGGATGAGGCGGGCGGATCACAAGGTCAAGAGATCGAGACCATCCTGGCTAACACGGTGAAACCCAATCTCTACTAAAAATACAAAAAATTAGCTGGGCATGGTGACTCGCGCCTATAGTCCCAGTTACTGGGGAGGCTGAGGCAGGAGAATCGTCTTAACCCAGAAGGCAGAGGCCGCAGTGAATCAAGATCGTGCCATCGCACTCCAGCCTGATGACAGAGCAAGACTACTTCTCAAAAAAAAAAAAAAAAAAACCACACACACACACACACACACACACACACAGACTGATATCCTTGATGAACACTGATGCCAAAATCCTTAACAAAATACTAGCTAACTGAATCCAACAACATATCAAAAAGATAATCCACCATGATCAAATGGGTTTCATACCAGAGATGCAGGGATGGTTTAACATACATAAGTCAATAAATGTGATACACCATATAAACAGAATTAAAAACAAAAATCACATGATCATCTCAACAGATGCAGAAAAAACATTCAACAAAATCCAGGATTCCTTCATGATTAAAATTCTCAGCAACATTGGCATACAAGGGCCATACCTTAATGTAATAAAAGCTATGACAAACCCACAGCCAACACAATACTGAATGGGAAAGAGCTGAAAGCATTCCCTCTGAGAACTGGAACAGACAAGGATGCTCACTCTCACCACCCCTTTTTAATATAGTATTGGAAGTCCTAGCCAGAGCAATCAGACAAGAGAAAGAATTTAAGGGCATCCCAATTGGTAAAGAGGAAGCCAAACCGTCACTGTTCGCTGATGATATGATGGTTTACTTTAAAAACCCTAAGGACTCCTCCACGAAGTTCTTAGAACTGATAAAATTCAGCAAAGTTTCCAGATACAAGATTAATGTACACAAATCGGTAGCTCTCCTATAAGCCAACAGCAACCAGGAAGAGAATCAAATAAAAAACTCAACCCCTTTTACAATAGCAGCAAAAAAAAAAAACTTAGGAATATACCTAACCAAGGAGTTGAAAGACCTCTAAAAGGAAAACTACAAAACACTGCTGAAAGAAATCAGAGAGTACACAAACCAATGGAAACACATCCCATGCTCATGGATGGGTTAGAATCACTACTGTGAAAATGACCACAGTGCCAAAAGCAATCTACAAATTCAACACAATCCCCATCAGAATACCACCATTATTCTTCACAGAATTAGAAAAAACAATTCTAAAATTCATATGGAACCAAAAATGAACCCACATAGCCAAAGCAAGACTAAGCAAAAAGAATGAATCTGTAGGCATCACATTATTTGGCATCACATCTGATTTCAAACTATACTATAAGGCCATACTTACTAAAACAGAGTGGTGGTGGTATGAAAATAGGCACATAGGGCCAGGCGCGGTGGCTCAAGCCTGTAATCCCAGCACTTTGGGAGGGCGAGGCGGGTGGATCACGAGGTCAAGAAATCGAGACCATCCTGGTCAACATGGCGAAACCCCGTCTCTACTAAAAATACAAAAAATTAGCTGGGCATGGTGGCGCGTGCCTGTCATCCCAACTACTCAGGAGGCTGAGGCAGGAGAATTGCCTGAACCCAGGAGGCGGAGGTTGCGGTGAGCCGAGATCGTGCCATTACACTCCAGCCTGGGTAACGAGAGCAAAACTCTGTCTCAAAAAAAAAAAAGAAAATAGGCACATAGACCAATGGAACAGAACAGAGAACCCAAAAATAAAGCCAAATACTTATAAACAACTGATCTTCAACAAAGCAAACAAAAACATAAAATGGGGAAAGAACACCCTTTTCAACAAATGGTGCTGGGATAATTGGCTAGCCACATGTAGGAGAATGAAACTGGATCATCATCTCTCACCTTATATACAAAAATCAACTCAAGATGGATTAAGGAGTTAAACCTAAGACCTGAAACTATAAAAATTCTAGAAGGTAACATCAGAAAAACCCTTCTAGACATTGGCTTAGGCAAGATTTCATGACCAAAAGCCCAAAAGCAAATGCAATAAAAACAAAAATAAATAGCTGAGACCTAATTAAACTAAAGAGCTTTTGCATGGCAAAAGGAAGAGTCAGCAGAGTAAGCAGAAACCTACAGAGTGGGAGAAAATCTTCACTACCTATACATGTGACAAAGGACTAATATCCAGAGTCTACAACAAACTCAAACAAATCAGTAAGAAAAAAACAATCCCATCAAAAAGTGGGCTAAGGACATGAATATACAATTCTCAAAAGAAGATATACAAATGGCCAACAAACATATGAAAAAATGCTCGACATCACTAATGGTCAGGGAAATGCAAATCAAAACCACAAGGTAATACCACCTTACTCCTGCAAGAATGGCCATAATCAAAAAAATGAAAAAGCAGATGTTGGTGTGGATGCAGTGAACAAGGAATACTTCTACACTGCTGGTAGGAATGTAGTTCAGCCACTATGGAAAACAGTGTGGAGATTCCTTAAAGAACTAAAAGTAGAACGACCATTTGATCCAGCAGTCCCACTACTGGGTATCTACTCAGAGGAAAAGAAGTCATTATTCAAAAAAGATACTTGCACACGTGTTTATAGCAGCACAATTCACAATAGCCAAAATCGTGGAACCAACCCAAATGCCTATTAATCAACAAGTGGATAAAGAAACCGTGATATATATATGAAATATATATATATATACAAAATATATATATATATACACACACATACATATGATAGAATATCATATATAGAATATATATATATGTAATAGCATACCATGAAACCATAAAAAGGAATGAATTAGTAACATTTGCAGTGACCTGGATGAGACTGGAGACTATCATTCTAAGTGAAGTAACTCAGGAATGGAAAACCAAACATTGTATGTCCTCACTGATATGAGGGAGCTAAACTATGAGGATGCAAAAAAGAATGACACGATAGACTTTGAGGACTTGGGGGGAAAAGTGGGAGGGGGGGTGAGGGATAAAGACTACAAATAAAGTACAGTGTATACTGCTCAGGTGATGGGTGCACCCAAATCTCACAAATTTCCACTGAAGAATTTACTCATGTAACAAAATACCACCTGTACCCAAATAACTTATGGAAAGAAAGATGGGGCGGGGGAGGGGATTACAATGAAGTATTAACATTAGAATGACAATTGTTAAGAGCTATGCAGAAAGGGACTACATAAAACTACAAGTGAAAAAAATAAATAGGATGGCCTATACACAGTAAGAAGAATTTTATAATAGATATCCATAGAAAATACAACATCAGAAAAAGTTATAATCTGAAATAGTATTTTAGAAGGGAAGATTTTGTTTAAATTATTATGCATTGCTAACAAGATTACTGTTTTCAGCTTGCACTATTCATACTAAATAAACAACTGCATTTTTGTGCTTAATATTCATGTTAATAAATTCCACAAGTTGCCCCATCAACAAAATACTTATAGTAGTACTAGCATCAAGTTACAATTTAGAAAAGTGAGTATGGCATTTCTAGAAAGAGTAATAACCAAATGATTCACAATATTTTTTCTTTTTTAAAAAATAATGCATTTTTTTAAATTGTGGTTTTAAAAAAAAAAAAAAACCTGTAACATAAAATTTACCATCTTAGGCCAGGCACGGTGGCTCAAGCCTATAATCCTAGCATTTTTGGGAGGCCTAGGCAGGTGAATCACCTGAGGTCAGGAGTTCAAGACCAGCCTGGCCAACATGGTGAAACCTTGTCTCTACTTAAAAAACAAAAATTAGCAGGGTGTGGTGGCACACACCTGGTAGTAGACCCAGCTACTTGGGAGGCTAAGGCAGGATAATCGCTTGAACCCAGGAGGCAGAGGCTGCAGTGAGCTGAGATCACGCCATTACACTCCAGACTGGATGACAGAGCGAGACTCAATCTCAAAAAAAAAAAAATTTTTACCACCTTAGTCATCTTTAAGTGTTCAGTACAGCAGTGTTAACTACAGTATATGACATTTTTGTGCAATAGATCTCTAGAACTTCTTCATTTTGCAAAACTGAAACTCTATACCCATTGAACAACTCCGCCCCTTCCCAACTCTCCAGCCCGACAACCACCATTCTGCTTTCTAAGAATTTGATTATTTTAGATACCTCATATAAGATGAATCATACAGTATTTGTCTTTTTGTGACTGGCTTATTTCTCTTAGCATAATGTTCTCAAGGTTTATTCATGTTGTAGTACATAACAAGATTTCCTTCTTTCTAAATAATATTTCAAGTATATATCACATTTTCTTTAACAGTATTTTCCCTTATCTAAATACATTATCTTTAATAATTTAAACAATGAATTATTTGTGCTAATCACATTCATGCAACTGTAGAAAATACAAAAACACAAGAAGGAGTTTGTAACTGACATTTTCTGGGCTATGAGATAATACTTGTATCAAAAAACCAGATATTCTTACCAAGAAAATAATATAAAATGCAGAAATTTCTAACCAGGAACAGTGATTCCACACAACTGTGTTTAACTAGTAAGAGCAGAGATCTCCTAAAACGCAAAAACTTGTATTGCTGTGGGAAAAAAAAAAAAAAAAAACAGAATCAAATGACACATCCAAATCAAATGACACACTCCACATCATCTTAAAGCAAGTACTTAACTCTAACAGTCTACATAGAAAACATAGTTATTGTACAAAAAGACAAAGGGTATTGCGGAAGCAAAAACATCAACTATTTCTGATGTTAAAAAATTTAGGGCCGGGCGCGGTGGCTCATGCCTGTAATCCCAGCACTTTGGGAGGCCGAGGCGGGTGGATCACGAGGTCAAGAGATCGAGACCATCCTGGTCAACATAATGAAACCCCGTCTCTACTAAAAATACAAAAAATTAGTTGGGCATGGTGGCGCGTGCCTGTAATTCAGCTTCTCAGGAGGCTGAGGCAGGAGAATTGCCTGAACCCAGGAGGCGGAGGTTGCGGTGAGCCGAGATCGTGCCATTGCACTCCAGCCTGGGTAACAACAGTGAAACTCCGTCTCAAAAAGAAAAAAATTTAGTATTTGTATTATACAACATCTCACTGATATAAAGCCAGAAATAAGAAAATTAATGGTATCAATCCATACTTGGTACTAAGCACTACGGAAATGAAGAAAGTACAAGAAACACATAACAGCAGCAGCTAACATTTTTTCGTTGCTTACCATGTACCAGGTACTGTCCTAAGCACATTACAAGTTTTAATTTACTTAAAACTCATAAGAACCCTATGAGGGAGTTTCTACTATTGCCCTCATCTTAGAGATGAAGAAAACAAGGCACAGAGAGATTAAATAATTTAAACAATGTTATCAGCCAGCAGAAGGAAAATCTGAGCTATCAATCCAGGCAGGCTGGCTTCAGAGCCTCTAATCTCAAAGATAATACACACTGCCTTTGCACTAAATTCTTAAAATGCTGTTTGCAGAAAAATGGGAGGCAGTAAAGAAGATACCATCCTAGAAATCAAGAAATGTGAGTTCTAGTGCTCCTTCTTTCTCCACAACCCTCAGTAAGTCATGTCTCCTCTCTAATTACGTGGAAGAAAAGAAAGCTCAAACAGCTAAATAGTTCCTTAGTGGGAACCTGCAAATTCTAATGATCTAAGACATGGGTGTCTAATCTTTTGGCTTCCTTGGATCACACTGAAAGAAGAAAAATTGTCTTGGGCCACACATAAAATACACTAACGACAGCTGATGAGAGAAAAGAAACGAAAGAAAGAAAGAAAGGAAGGAAGGTTGGTTGCAGTGAGCTGAGATCACGCCACTGCACTCCAGCCTGGGAAACAAGAGCAAAACTGCATCTCAAAAAAAAAAAAAAGGCTTAATTTTTCATAGATTACATTTTAAAAAGTAGTTACTGAATAATACATATCAAATAAAAACCACTTATATAAACCCCACTCCACAAAACGTATAATGTTATAAGTACAGTATATGTAAATGTACAGTAAAGGGTCTGGAAGAATATACATTAAACTGGTAACAGTTTAAATGGTAAAACTATTACCAGTTTAGCGTATATTCTTTTTTTTTTTTTTGAGAAGGAGTTTTGCTCTTGTTACCCAGGCTGGAGTGCAATGGTGCGATCTCGGCTCACCGCAACCTCCGCCTCCTGGGTTCAGGCAATTCTCCTGCCTCAGCCTCCCAAGTAGCTGGGATCACAGGCACGCACCACCATGCCCAGCTTATTTTTTGTATTTTTAGTAGAGATGGCGTTTCACCATGTTGACCAGGATGGTCTCGATCTCTTGACCTCGTGATCCGCCCGCCTCGGCCTCCCAAAGTGCTGGGATTACAGGGTTGAGCCACCGCGCCCAGCCAAGCACCTTAAGGATTTTAAATACATTTTGCACTGATTCACTGGTTATAATATGGACAGGAAACTATGGTCCTGGGCATCAAGAGCCATCATTTCCACTAGTCTTGCCAAATCTTCAGCTTCCTCATTCCACTGCCCTTCCACCGCACCACTCAGCAAAACACCTGCACCCACCATCCCCAGGCCGGAGACCACCTAACTGGGCAGACCAATACCACTATACACTCATGGTTATAAGACATGTCCCAGATATATTTTTTGACCAAATACTGAATTATCAATTGTTAAAAATCGATATTCTGCCAAAGCTGAAGCCAAAGCTGAATACTGACATCATAAGCTTTTGGGATTAAGAATAAATGTAACATTTTACCAAAAGAAATTACAAAAAATTAGTACTAAAATTTTACAAATTTTGACATTACATGGTAGAAACAATAATTTATCAGTATTGTCAACTATGGGACTTCTATGTTCACTCTACTGGACATCTATAGTGTTAAATAGATGGTCACTTACAACTGGGCACCATGGAGGTCCAGTTAGGTATTTTGGGGTATCTCATTTTTCTCTAACACTTTCTTTTATTATTAATATTCTTAATTATGTTAGGATCAAAGATGATTTATTATGGAATATTTCTATATAAGATTTTGGAGGTTTTCTCCTTGTGAAATTTTGAGGTAGCCAAGCTGACATCCTGCTTTTAATTCATCTTCACAAGACATGAAGAATTTCTAAATAGGACTTTTTTTCTCATACACTCACAGATTGCAGGGAGGTAAGGGCCAGATCCTTTTTAGTGAACGCTATCTCCCTGCTGTGTGTGTATTTTCATTACCTTGTTCTCATGGATGCAACAGGTATGTGAAAACTTTTTTTTTTTTTTAAAGAGATAAGGTCTCAGCCAGGCACAGTGGTTCATACCTGTAATCCCAACACTTTGGGAGGCCAAG
This sequence comes from Saimiri boliviensis, assembly GCF_048565385.1. Lineage (NCBI taxonomy): Eukaryota > Metazoa > Chordata > Mammalia > Primates > Cebidae > Saimiri > Saimiri boliviensis. Next base: position 52,316,028 of record NC_133459.1, read on the forward strand.
GCAGGTATATTGTTTGAGCCCAGGAGTCCCAGACCATGTTGGGCAACATAGTGAGACCCAATCTCTACAAAAATTACAAAAAGTAGCCAGGCGTAATGGTGCATGCCTGTAGTCCCAGCTCAGGAGGGCTGAGACAGGAGGACTGCTTGAGCCAGGAGGTCAAAGCTGCAGTGAGCCCTGATTGTGCCACTGCACTCCAGCATGAGTGACAGAGCAGACCCTTTCTCAAAAAAAAAAAAAGAAAAATTTAAAAAGAGAGGGAAAGACAGGGTCTGGCTATGTTGCCCAGACTGGTCTCAAAGTCCTGGGCTTAAGAGATCCTCCCACCTCAGCCTCCCAAAATGCTTAGATTATGGGCATAAGCCACTGTGCCCAGCCAAAAGTTTTAGTTAATCCGTCACATTCTCATACTACACTCTCAGAATAACATACCATTTGTTTACATATCCCTCACTTCCCACCAGAGCCCCAGTTGGAGGGAGCTAGTTCTAACATTTTTGTTCCAATGCCCAGTCCTCAGCCTGCCAGAGCATGAATGAAGCAAGTAACAGGATTATGCGAATGAAGAGTGGCAGAAACAGGCGGAGAGGAGCCCTGATTCATCTGTGAGACACCTCAACCATCTTTCTCTCTCCTGCCAGAGGAGTGGTTCTAAGTTTCAGGAATGACTCTTACCAGTTTAGATTTTTAAGACCTAACTGAAAGGTAGTTTATACTCTACCACTCAAACCAGCTGAAACTGTTTTATTTATACATACTTTGCCTTGTTCTGAAAATGATATGAGACAGTAATTGATATATTCTAAAATTATTTTCACACCCCCAAGCTCACAAGGTTCTTAAGTTCAAAAAGAAGCTGACAGGCCAGCCACAGTGGCACACATCTGTAATCCCAGCACTTTGAGAGGCCAAGGTGGGCAAATAATTTGAGTCCAGGAGCTCGAGACCAGCCTGGGCAACACATGGAAAAACCCCATCTCAACAAAAAGTACAAAAATTAGCTAGGCACAATGGTGCACACCTGTAGTCCCAGATACTTGGGGGGACCTAGGTGGAAGGATTGCTTGAGCCAGGAGATCGAAGCTGTAGTGAACTGTGATCATACCGCTGCACTCCAGCCTGGGAGACAAAATGAGACTCTGTCTTAACAAACAGCAGCAGCTGGGTATGGTGGCTCATGCCAGTAATCCCAGCACTTTGGGAGCCTGAGGTGGGTGGATTACTTGAGGTCAGGAGTTCAAGACCAGCCTGGCCAACATGGTGAAACCCCATCTCTACTAAAAATACAAAAATTAACCAGGCGTGGTGGCATGTGCCTATAATCCCAGCTACTTAGGAGGCTGAGGCAGAATCGCTTGAAACTGGGAGGTGGAGGTTGCCGTGAGCCGAGACTGCACTATTGCACTCCAGCCTGGGCAAAGAGGCGAGACTCGGTCTCAAAAAATAAAGAAGCTACACAGAGTACTTTGCACGAATGTCATCACCAACCTCCCCAAACCCTGCTGGGTCACAGCAAGTGCCACTACCTAGCAGGGAGGGAAACAGTGTAGCAAAGAGGTATTCTGAGAGGGGCAACAGGAAAGGGTAGCTACAACTCTCAAAAATACGCTGAAGTCTCATGAAGACAAACCTCTTCTCCCTAAATGGCATTTTGAGGATTTCAATGCTAAGTTTTGGTTACCAAATCTTGAAAGAATCAGATAAATCCAGTTACATACGTATGCACCAGGGCAATTTTACGTCAGCAAAATTGTGACATAAAGTAATGCTCAAATGATCTTACCTGTATGATGGGAAATGGAAGATAGTTCATGTTGTTAACAAAATACAGGAGGCTATAGCTATAGCCCATAAATGCTCCAGCCAGTAGAAAAAAAAGATGATATTCATTTAAGCAGGTTTGCACAGCAGGGCTACCAAAGCTGAAGGGAAAGTCAGGGACATATATCACTGTTTTAGGCTCAAGATTTACTGAAGGCAAAGCTTAATTACTTTAATGACTTAAGAACTGACCCAAATTCTAACAAGATGGCTCATTTTCAATAAGTGTGAACAAGATTAACAAAACCTATTTTCCTGAATCATGAGACTCTGATCTTTAATTAACTCTACCTCTGTTCCCCTGGAACTCTGACATAATTAAGAATATCTACTATAATAATAAGCAGTGTTGCTTACAAGTCGGTAAACTGTATCCAAACTGAAAGGAACTATAAATAAGTTATATATACCTGACAGAGATGCCGTAACATTGGGGGTGTGTTATCTCTTTAAAACTGAGTATTTCCTCATGGGGATCCTGGATGTGTGCCCATAAAATTGCTACAAGAGATACTCCTGGATTTTGCGGGGCATAAGGCCTTTAAAGCACAGAGTCCCATATATGTCTGATGTTGATTTTTTTTTTCCTTGTACCTGAGTTGTATCCACAGACAAAACTAAAGCTCCCAGGTGGCTATAGGCCCCATTATCTGTTTGAACTGCTTGAAGGACTCCTGCTAAAGAGGAACTCCTGATGCTTCCCTGCTAAAAAGCTATGGTTGTAAATTCTGAATAGTTAGTTAAATCTAAGAGGAGCCCCCTGCTGGACACTGCTATAAGCCACTACCCTATCATCATTTTACAATAGCTTTACTTACAAGCATAAGATCTATCTGGTAAACATCAAGCTCTCAAACTCCTTTGAGAGTTTCTTGAGAACCTCTATGATCTATCAGATATCTGGTTGTATACAGAGCCAACATCATAATTCAGTAGAACTCAATTTTTGAGAAATATACACAGGTTGTAGGCCTGTACCACCATCTAACTCTGTGAGAGGTAAGACTCTAGGTTAACTGTTTTCTGAAACTGGAATTACAAAATGATTTTTTTTAAAAATTAGTTTTTGTTAAAGATTCTGACTATGAAATCATCAGGAAATGTATTTGTAATAGGCACTATAATGCCTTCAACAACTTGTAGCTTACTGCTACCTTCTGCTCCCTGGAACTACACTGCCATCTCCGTTAGGGAGAAAAGTGCAAAAAGAATTCAAGACTCATCCATGGTAAGCAGTTGGGATTTCCTTATTCACAGTAGTCCTGTACTCATAGTCTTTTATCATTTAATGTTTATCAACAGGACAGTTTTTACCAAAGAAAGCCTATGACGTTAAGGGGCAAAAAACAACCTGCCTTTTATATAACAATAGCTGGAGGCAAAAAGAAAATCAAGTATTCAGTAGCAATAATGTAACACTGTTTTAAAGTCCGTGGAAAATACAGAACTTAAGATCACTCCAATCATCTTTGTTTTAAAAAAAAGGCCGGGTGCGGTGGCTCAAGCCTGTAATCCCAGCACTTTGGGAGGCCGAGGCGGGTGGATCACGAGGTCAAGAGATCAAGACCATCCTGGTCAACATGGTGAAACCCCGACTCTACTAAAAATACAAAACACTAGCTGGGCGTGGTGGCGCGTGCCTGTAATCCCAGCTACTCAGGAGGCTGAGGCAGAAGAATTGCCTGAGCCCAGGAGGCAGAGGTTGCGGTGAGCTGAGATCGCGCCATTGCACTCCAGCCTGGGTAACAAGAGCGAAACTCCGTCTCAAAAAAAAAAAAAAACAAAAAAAAAAAACAAAAAACAAGGTCTCACTACATTGCCCAGGCTGGGGTGCAGGAGCTCTCCACAGGCATGACAACAGGGCACTGCAGCCTCCAATTCCTGAGCTCAAGAGAGCCTACTGCCTCAGCCTGCCAAGTAGCTGGGACTACAGGCACATGTCACCACTCCTGGCTTCCAGTAATCATTTTTAATTTTTAAAGTCAGAATATCATCTTGCAATTAGTATCAATGCCACGTGTTAAGAACTATACAAGTTTCAAAATTATAAAAGCACTCTATAAAAGGTAGTTAGAATTTTTAAAAAATCTTTTCTTTATTCTTCCCATACTACCCTTCCTTCAAACTCCGATCAATGCTACCTCATCCAAGAACGTGTGTGGATCCTTCCTGCTGTCTGCACTTCCACAGGTTTTGTCTGCACATCTCACTTTCTTCGCCCTATTACATCCCTCTGTGTCCATGTCTTAACTTATCTATTGCTCTCAACTCTCAAGGAGCTTACAGTCTATGTTTGAATCACTCTCATAAATCACATGGCACCTTGCACGTATTTTTTTAATTGCTGAATTCAATAAACATAAAATATTAAAAACACTTCATGTATGCAAAAAAAAAGCACCTTTTGCAGAAGTCTGGAAAGCAAAGACTACTCAAAGGATTAACCTATATAGGTCACCTTTGGCTTGGTAATTAAATGAGGTTCCTTAGGAAAAATATATTTAATATTACCTGCTAGCACCAGTGCAGGGAACCACAAGAAAACTGTACTGGCCCTGGGTTATCACTGCAGCACACCAGGCCATCACCATTCCCATTGCAGCATGAATAAATGAGTGCATGAGTTGCTGAGGATGAATGATCTTCCCTATCAGAGCTAGTCTGGAGCAGGGAATGGAAGGCACAACTGCAAAGGAAACACATTACTGTGGCTTCGTAATCTGAAGCATAGGCAGTTAGAAGATCTAAACTACCCCCTCTCATCCTTGCACAAATGCTCCAAAGGCAGAAAGAAACCCAGTCAACGTAAATACAATACAGAAAAATTTAAAGTTAAAAACTCCTAACTTAAAAAAATTTTGAGGAAAGAATGAATAAAAACAGACAGACACACAAAAAAATCCAAACAATCTAGAGAAGTGAAATCTAAGGATAGCATAATAGGCATTTTTCATTAAAATTTCCTAATAGTTCAAATAGTGCCTACCCTAGTACTCTCCTAAGCACCATAAAAGAATAATGATTTTTCTTTTTTTTTTCATATATGGACTACTCCAAGGGTCTTGCAGTGTGGGAGAGAGACTGCACCCAGCTCCTGAATACTGATTTTTGATTTTTTATTTTTTTGAGACGGAGTCTTGCTCTGTCACCCAGGTTGGAGTGCGTGGTGCGATCTTGGCTCACTACAACCTCTGCCTCCCAGGTTCAAGAATTCTCCTGCCTCAGCCTCCTGAGTAGCTGGAACTACAGGCGTGCACCACCACACCCATTTAATTTTTTCTATTTTTAGTAAAGAAGGGGTTTCACCATGTTAGCCAGGATGGTCTCTATCTGCTGACCTCGTATTCCGCCAGCCTCATCTTCCCAAAGTGCTGGGATTACAGATGTGAGCTACCACGCCAGCCAACTTTTTAAAAAGAGCTCCTGCCATCAGCATTTGAAAGTGTCAATATAGGCCGGGCGCGGTGTCTCAAGCTTGTAATCCCAGCACTTTGGGAGGCCGAGGCGGGTGGATCACGAGGTCAAGAGATCGAGACCATCCTGGTCAACATGGTGAAACCCCGTCTCTACTAAAAAAATACAAAAAATCAGCTGGGCATGGTGGCGCGTGCCTGTAATCCCAGCTACCCAGGAGGCTGAGGCAGGAGAATTGCCTGAACCCAGGAGGCGGAGGTTGCGGTGAGCCGAGATCGCGCCATTGCACTCCAGCCTGGGTAACAAGAGTGAAACTCTGTGTCAAGAAAAAAAAAGATGAACCAGGCACATGGGAGTATGAAAGAAGACTCTGTTAGTGTGGCTGTAAGTCAAAGAGTTTCAAATAGGGCTTGCACAAAAAAAGGCCTACTAGCCAATAGTGAGGAATTAAGAAAGCAAGGGAAGCCGGGTGCAGTGGTTCACATCTGTAATTCCAGCACTTTGGGAGGCCGAGGTGAGCGAATCAGTTGAAGTCAGGAGTTCGAGACCAGCCTGACCAACATGGTGAAACCCTGTCTCTACTAAAAATACAAAAGTTAGCCAGGCATGGTGGCAGGCGCCTGTAATCCCAGCTACTTGGGAGGCTAAGGCAGGAGAATTGCTTCAACCTGGGAGGTGGAGGTTGCAATGAGCCAAGATCATACAACTGCACTCCAGCCTAGGCAACAAAGCTAGACTCCATCTCAGGGACCAAAAAAAAACAAAGAAAGCAAAGGAAAAGGAAACGTATTGTAACATCCAGTTAGAATTTGAAATTTTACACCATATTTTACAATGAAGTACTGAAGAGCTAAAAAGGAAAATGATGTTACAGTAAAAAAAGTAGTGTAAGGAAAAGCTTCTTATTGTATCTTTTTTTTCCTTATGTGAAATCTGCCACAATTTATATTTTAAGGGCAGACTCAAGGAATCTGAAAAGGCAGAAAGAGTAAGAAGAGAAACAGAAAAATTAAAAGCTCTGGAATCCAGCAGATGATTCTCCAAGGCAAAACATAATAGTCTTTTTTAAATGACAGAATTACAGATTATTATATTTGAAAAATAACTTAGAAATCATCTGGTCTTCCCTATAAAGAAATTAGTCTTATATCTGCTAAATCACGGCTTTAATGCTAGCTATGAACTATTAAAAGGTCTAAGGTATTTTTTTGTGGTAAAATAACAGAATTCACCACTCAAACCATTTTTAAGTACACAGCTCTACAGCATAAGTACATTCACACTGCTGTACAACCATTACCACCATCCAGCTCCCAAACTTTTCCATCTTCCACAACTCTACCCATTAAACAGAAATATTCCATTCCCTTCCCCCAGCCCTGGGAGCCACAATTCTACTTTCTTTCTCTATGAATTTGAGTACTCCAGATACCTCATATAAGTACAATCATGTAATATTTGTCCTAAAGTCTAAATATATTTTAAAAAGAGAAACTAGCACCCAAATAAATTTTAAGGTACAACATTCAAAACATATGACTGTATACATTTTTAAAATTTTGACACAAAACACATTCACATATAAAATGTACTGAGTAGGCCGGGCGCGGTGGCTCAAGCCTGTAATCCCAGCACTTTGGGAGGCCGAGGCGGGTGGATCACAAGGTCAAGAGATCGAGACCATCCTGGTCAACATGGTAAAACCCCGTCTCTACCAAAAATACAAAAAATTAGCTAGGCATGGTAGCGCGTGCCTGTAATCCCAGCTACTCAGGAGGCTGAGGCAGAATTGCCTGAACCCAGGAGGCAGAGGTTGCGGTGAGCCGAGATCGCGCCATTGCACTCCAGCCTGGGTAACAAGAGCGAAACTCCCTCTCATAAAAAAAAAAAAAAAAAAAAAAAAAAAATGTACTGAGTCTTCCCTTAGTTAAATAAATTTGGGTATTTCTAAGAAGGTTAACATTTGAAAACTCACCTGTATAGAACTCCACATTGAAAATACTTATTATTATTATTACCACTGACAGCAGCAGGAGGTAAAAGATTACAGAGGAACTATACAGGTCACTGAAAGAATCTAAAACACAAGTAGATGAATTAGTAAAGGTTATTCAGTCATGCAGTCACGTTCAGTACACTGCAATATAAAAAGAGCTTGAACCACAATTATCACTAATTTTAAAGGTTGTCTTTTCTTAAAGAATTTAACTGTACAATGCTGACAGGTTCAGTGAGATATCAACTCAAGAACTATAGTGTGGGCTGGGTGTGGGAGGATCACTGAGCCCAGGAGCTCAAAACCACCCTGGGCACGCGGCGAAACCCTATCTCTACAAAAATACAAAAATTAGCCAGGTGTAGTGGTGCACACCTGTAGTCTCAGCTACTCGGGAGGCTGAGGTGGGAACATCACTTGAACCTGGGAGTTTGAGGCTGCAACGAGAAGTAATCACGCCACTGCACTCCAGCCTAGACCAGAGAGAAAAACCCTGTTTCAAAAACAAAGGGAAAAAAAGGGAGTTACAGTGTGAGTTGTTTGTTCTTGGCTCCAGGTACTTTAAAATTATACTAGAATTGGCCGGGCGAAGTGGCTCACACCTGTAATCTCAGCACTTTGGGAGGCTGAGGCAGAGAGATTGCTTGAAGTCAGGAGCTCAAGACCAGCCTGGGCAACATGGCAAAACCCTGTATCTACTAAAAATACAAATATCAGCCAAGCGTGGTGGCATGGGCCTATAATCCCAGCCACTCAAGAGGCTGAGGCACGAGAATTGCTTGAAGATGCGAAGCAGAGGTTGCAGTGAGGCAAGATTGAGCCACTGCACTCAGCCTGGGCAACAGAGCGAGACTGTTTCAAAGAAAAAAAAAAAAAAGAAAGAAACAAAGTGCTCCTAATTTTAGACATATTTTTAAAAGAAATATATATGATATTTTCTACCCACAATTTCAAATCGATGACAGGAACGGTTCTCTTTTTTAAAAAGACAATATCAATAAAGCTGTCCAAAAGGAAAAACAAATTAAACCAAGTTTTCATTTATGGGGTCTTCTAATGATTTTTTGGTTCCTATGATCATACATAGTCTTTGACAAGCTTATTAATCTTACTACATAATAAAAAGGTTATTTATGTTATGAAGGGAGCATCTTAAAATTATCTCAGAGTGGACCAGGCACAGTGGCTCATGCCTGTAAGCCCAGCACTTTGGGAGGCTAAGGCAGGTGGATCACAAGGTCAGTGGTTCGAGGCCAGCCTGGCCAACATGGCGAAACCCCATCTCTACTAAAGATACAAAAAAATTAGCTGGGTGTGGTGGCATATGCCTGTAGTCCCAGCTACTCGGGAGGCTGAGCCAGAACTGCTTGAACCCAGGAGGCGGAAGTTGCGGCGAACCCAGATCGCACCATTGCACTCCAGCCAGGGTGACAGAGCAAGACTCTGTCTCAAAAAAAAAAAAAAAATCTCAAAGTGAATGTTTTGAAGTGTCAACATAACACAGGCAGTAATTTAAAATTGCTTGAAACATAATGCAATTTTTTTTTTTTGGAGACGGAGTCTCACTCTGTAGCCCAAGCTGAAGTGCAGTGGTATGATCTCAGATCACTGCAACCTCCGCTCACTGCAACCTCTGCCTCCCAGACACCGGTTCAAGTAATTTTCCTACCTGAGCCTCCCAAGTAGCTGGGATTATAGGCACGAGCCACCAAGTGGTCTTGAACTCCTGACCTCATGATCCGCCTGCCTTGGCTTCCCAAAGTGCTGGGATTACAGGCGTGAGCCACTGCGCCCGGCCCATGATGCAATTTTTATGTTGAGAAGTAGATCTTGTAACTTTCTCCCCAAACTGAGTTATCACTTACCAGTTAGCCACTGTATAGGATGAAACAAATCAATGCTGCTAAAAATTATAAATAATGTAGTGCAGATGGGTAGAAGCAGCACTGACCAAACAATACTTGCAACTATCCTCCAGCCTAGAACCTATAAACAAAAAGAAAAACCCTCAGTCATGAAGTCAAATTATGTCAGTTATGCAAATCCTATCTTTTCAAACAGGATGTTAATCACTAACTCAGATCATAGTCTGTAACTCAAACATTTACTATTAATAACATGACATCACTACAGAATTTATAATATCAGTGAACTGATGCTTGCATTACAACAAAGTTAGGTGCAACATCAAGTATCATACTTTGAGGGGTGGTGGCATTAATTTACAGCTATGTGTTAAAGCAACAAATACTTGTCTCTCTAGGCCAGGCGTCCCCAAACTGCGGCCCCCTGAGGCCATTTATCTGGCCCTTATGCTGAACTTCAGGAAGGGGCACCTCTTTCATTGGTGGTCAGTGAGAGGGGCATAGTATGTGGCGGCCCTCCAACGGTCTGACGGACAGTGAACTGGCCCCCTGTGTAAAAAGTTTGGGGACGCCTGCTCTAGGCTTTATTGGTAGCTATATTAATATATATAGGCGGTAAACATTTTATGGGAACCATCTGTATACTGTACTTACAATCATCAGACCTGCACCCTTACTGGGCAACTACTGCACTGTTGTATTCTATTCATGTTTGGATTGCCAGTATCTATCATATAGGAGGAAAATATTTACTGCTGAATAATACAAGAAGATATAGAGGGGTTTTAAGCATGAAAGTGACTATCAAATTTATGTTGCTCAAGGTAAAACATGTCTGTTTACTGTAAGCTGGCTTTAAGGGAGATGGATCAGAAGGGCAAGAACCAAACAGGAGACAAAGCAATTAAGAGGCAGTCCGCCAAAATAGCCAAGCCAAAGACTCCGGTCAACGCCTCAACAAAGGGAGAGACAAGGAGAAAGGAAAAAAGAAACTGCAGCCACATTTCTGAGGTAGAATCTATACAGAATTTTTGTGATTGATAATACAGGTGGTAAAGAATAGATAAGACTTTGCTGGGCTCAGTGGCTCACGCCTGTAATCCCAGCACTTTGGGAGGCCAAGGTGGATAGATCACCTGAGGTCAGGAGTTCAAGACCAGCCTGGGGAACATAATGAGACTATCTCAAAAAAAAAAAAAATATATATATATATATATATATATATTTATGTATATACAAAAAGAATAGTCTCTTCAACAAATGGCATTGCAACAGCTGGATAGTGACATGCAAAAGAATAAAGTTGAGGCCGAGTACGGTGGCTTATGCATGTATCCCAGTACTTTTGGAGGCCAGGCAGGTAGATCCCTTGAGACCAGGAGTTTGAGACCAGCCTGGCCATCATGGTAAAACCCCATCTCTACCAAAAAATTAAAAAAAAAAAAATTAGCCGGACATCATTCCAGCCTGGAGCTGGAGCAAGACTCCATCTAAAAATAAATAAATAAATAAAATAAAGTTGAACTTCTACCCCACATTGTTTTTGTTGCTGTTGTTTTGAGACAGAGTATCGCTCTGTTGCCCAGGCTAGTTGCAATAGTGTGATCTCAGCTCACTGCAACCTCCACCTCCCAGATTCAAGCAATTCTCCTGCCTCAGTCACCTGAGTGGCTGGGATTACAGGCGCCTGCTACCACACCAGCTAATTTTTTTTTCTTTTTAGTACAAATGGGGTTTCACCAACTTGGCCAAGCTGGTCTCAAACTCCTGACCTCAAGTAATCCTCCTGCCTCAGCCTCCCAAAGTGCTAGGATTACAGGGGTGAGCCACTGCACCCAGTCTCCTATCCCACATTCTATATAAAAGTTAACTTAGCCGGGCGCGGTGGCTCAAGCCTGTAATCCCAGCACTTTGGGAGGCTGAGGCGGGTGGATCACGAGGTCAAGAGATCGAGACCATCCTGGTCAACATGGTGAAACCCCGTCTCTACTAAAAATACAAAAAATTAGCTGGGCATGGTGGCACGTGCCTGTAATCCCAGCTACTCAGGAGGCTGAGGCAGGAGAATTGCCTGAACCCAGGAGGCGGAGGTTGCAGTGAGCCGAGATCGCGCCATTGCACTCCAGCCTGGGTAACAAGAGCGAAACTCCGTCTCAAAAAAAAAAAAAAAAAAAAAAAGTTAACTTAAACTGGATTAAAGACCTACATGTAAGAGCTAAAACTATAAAACTCTTGGAAGAAAACACAGGAGTAAATCTTCTTGACCTTGGATTTGGCAATGGTTTCTTAGATATGATACCAAAAGCATGAGCAACAAAAGAAAAACACAAATAAATTGGACATCAGCAATATTTAAAACTTTTCTGCCTCAAAAGAAACCGTCAGCCGGGCACGGTGGCTCATGAAAGCCAAAGGTGGAAACAATCCAAACACCCACATACTGATGAATGGATGAACAAAATATGGTATGTCCACACAGCGGATTACTCAGCTATAAAAAGGAACGAAATACTCATGAATGCTAAACATGCACCGTGCACGATGGCATGCACCTGATGTCCCAGATGGTTGGGAGGCTGAGGCAGGAGGGCTGGTTGAGCCCAGGAGTTCATGACCAGCCTCGAGAAGATAACCTGTCTCTACCATAAAAATAACTAAAAAAATTAGGGCCCAGGCGTGGTAGCTCACATCAGTAATCACAGAACTTTGAGAGGCCGAGGAGGGTGGATCACTTGAGGTCAGGAGTTCAAGACCAGCCTGACCAACATGGCGAAACCCCATCTCTACTGCAAATACAAAAATTAGCTGGCCGTGGTGATGCGTGCCTATAATCCCAGCTCCTCGGGAGGCTGAGGCAGAACTGCTTGAAGCCGGGAAGCAGAAGTTGCAGTGAGCCGAGATCACGCCACTGCACTCCAGTCTGGGCAACAGAGAGCTCAAAAAAAAAAAAACAAAAAACAAAAAACAAAACAAAACAAAAAAAAAAACGTAATACTTAAGGACCCAAAAGTTTTTTTTTTAGTTTGGAATAAGAGGAGATGGCAATGCACTAGGGTAGAAGCACTTTTCCAAAAGGGATCTTTCTCTTCTCTTCGTGCTCCAGAGAAAGGATGTCTTACCGTTGATTGCACTTTAAAGAGGAAGTTCTATTCCCCTCAGCTCAGTCTCACTCTGCCTTACAAAGAACACCTGCCCTGCTTACTGGACCCTAACCCCAGCCTCTATTAATGCCACATTTCTTTCCAATTCAGGGCATTCCTTTCCACTTAACGAAACAAATGAAGTTAATTATTTAACACCTACTGGATACGGTACCCTTGCGTAAAACTCTGCCTCACTCCCTATTCGAATTTCTATCTAGTCCATCCGTCCCACTCTGACCAGCTTCCTTCCACTCGGACCCCTTTCCTATCCCGTAACCAGCTTCCACTCAGGACGCCCCACAACCCTTCCATCATTACCACCGGTGGTGCACTCCCCATGCGCTCTTCACGCTACCCTGGGACCGACCCTCCCCCGCCCAGCGCGCACGCGCGGCCAGAGCCTGCCCGCCGGGCCCGACCCTAGAAATGCGTGCCACAATGCACGGCATACTCACGCGCCACAGTATGTCCCGCGACCTGCCGGCGCAGGGCCCATTCACAGCCGTGGCCATGGAGATGGCGGCCCCCGGTCTAGAGAGTGCAGGAGACCGAGCGCCCGCCCGCCACCTCAGTTCAAAGGGAGGAAGGCCCCAGGAGGACCCTGCTGGGGCTGTCTCAAACGCTGCCTGAGCGAAGCCCGGCCCAGGCCCCAACACATCCCTGCGAGGCTTCGTCTGGACCAGCTCGACGGGCCAGAACTGCGGCTCAGACACGTCCCACAAAGGGGGCTGTGACTCCAGGAACCGCCCTCTGGCCTCCAAAAGGTCCCTCCGAAGCAGGGTCCCGCGGGGCGGCCGAAGCAGGTGACGGCGCTGCATGCTGGGAACTGTAGTCTCGACGGCCCCCTGGGAGGAAGTAAGAGGAGTGTTGCATTCTGGGACTCGGAGTTCCAAAGTACAGCATGCTGGGAGTCGAAGTCTTCCTGGCGGTGCCTTTGAGGCATGCTGGGACTAGTAGTCTTTTATAAAGCCGATAACAGCCACAATATTGGTTGATTGGAATTCTGCAGTTAGAAAGAGCTAGCAAAATTATTTGCTCTCATTTCCCCCTATAACTTTATCAGTCACCTAAAAGTGAAATCAAAGGCTGTTGTGTTCCTCTCCACAATAGGTACGCAGTAATTTTACTGAAATTTAAAAAAAATCTCTAGAGATGCCTTTGGTTTCATAAGATCTGGTTTCTAATTCCAGCTCTGCCACATGCTACGTTGAATATTTTTTATCTTCTTTGAGCCTCCATTTCTTCAACTGTAAGATAAGGATGAAAATAAAAATAATATCCTGGTGATGTTGTGAGAATGTCAATAATACGCTATACAAATATTATCACTGATATACTGCCAGTGGGGAAAAAAAAGGGGTTTTCACCAACCCAAGTTTCACCTAATGAAGTCTTCTCTGTGCTTTAGACCTCAGTGAGCTCCCTGGATGCATTTCGCTAACTTCTTTTTATGCGCAATCACATGCCACAGTCGACATTCGATACTCTAGAAAGACAGAAATAGACTAAAGAAATGCATAGGCCGGGCGCGGTGGCTCAAGCCTGTAATCCCAGCACTTTGGGAGGCCGAGGCGGGCGGATCACGAGGTCAAGAGATCCAGACCATCCTGGTCAACAAGGTGAAACCCCGTCTCTACTAAAAATACAAAAAATTAGCTGGGCATGGTGGTGCGTGCCTGTGATCCCAGCTACTCAGGAGGCTGAGGCAGGAGAATTGCCTGAACCCAGGAGGCAGAGGTTGCGGTGAGCTGAGATCGCGCTATTGCACTCCAGCCTGGGTAACAAGAGCGAAACTCTGTCTCAAAAAAAAGAAATGCATGGGCTGGTGAGAGGAATTGAGATCACACCTACTGCTCTGTAATGTTTGCTAACAATGGCTTCCTGAGTGCTTTAAGATTATCTCCCATTCACTTCCAAAACCATGTGAATATCAATCGTTTCTAAAGCACTACAGGACATACTGGGAATACAACTGATAGATCGAGTCTCTGCAGTGAAGAGACCTGTCCGGTGGTGGAGAAAACTTGTAAAGAATTAGTCCAGGCCAGGCACAGTGGCTCACACCTGTAAACCCAGCACTTTGGGAGGCCATGGCAGGAAGATCATAAACCCAGGAGTTTGAGTCTAGCCTGGGAAACATAAAGAGACCTCATCTCCACACACAAAAAAAAACTTTTTTAAAAAATTAGCTGCGTGTAGTGACACACACTTGTAGCCCAAGCTACTCCAGAGACTGAGGCAGGAGAATTGCTTGAACCTGGAAGGTTGAGGCTGAAGTGAGCAGCGATGGTGCCACTGCACTCTGGCCTGGGCCATAGAGTGAGACCCTTTCCAAAAAAACCCAGTCCAAATGTGTGTTCGTAAAGACACCTCAGGTTCTAAGTTTCTTGTGGTAGAGACTACTCATTGTCTACCTCAATATCTATTCCCCCTTCTTTCATAATAATTGAACTCCCACTTTTTAACTGAGTATATAGTTACATTTCCCATTGCAGCTAGGTGTGGCCAGCTGACTCCGTTCAGGGCAATAAAATAAAATCAAATTATTGCATAGGTAGCTTCCTAGAAACCCCCTTAAAAAGGAGCTACTGCATGGTCTTTGCCTCTTCTTAATCCCATCCTCCATTCAGCTGCCTGCGTTTGGAATGTTAGCTGGAGCTCTAGCACCACACTGGACCACAGAAAATAGGTCACACTGTAGGAAAAGTGAAGTATTGAGCTTAAAGGAAACTTGATTATTTACAGCAACCATATCAGTCCCGGAATACCTGCTTTTACCTCCTGATTTCATTTATACAAGAGAGACAATTCGTTATTGTTTAAGCCACTTCTATTTTTATAGCACCTATTACAATATTAAATCATCTGTGTACTTATTTACTTCTTATTGTCTGACTTCTCACTAGTATACAAACTTCACAAGAGCAGGGACTTTGTCTTGTTTATCATTGTTTCCAAAGTACCCATTACATTAGTAAGCAATAAAGGAATGTTTATTTAATGAATAATGAGTGGAAGAAATTAACTGTATTGGATAGTGTTTCTTCAGGACAACAACTTTTGATATCTAAATCAAAGGGGATTTAATGCAGGGAATTGATAGCAAAGTTCTTGCAGAGGCTGAAAAAGCACAGGAAAAAAAGAACAGGGCTATAGTAGCAAACAGCAGAAACGAGTTATTGCCCGAATACCAGGAAGCTACTACTTTCGTTAGAGCCGTAAGACAACCCTGAATGCTGAGCTCCCGAGGAGGTGGCGCCCCTGCTGCTATTAGAAACACTCTTGCTTTGGGCACCCTGTAGCTGCTGAAAGCACCACCGAGAAGTGCCTGAAACTATCCAAAGTGGCTCTCTGCGCCTTTGAAAGCTACAACCAAATCATTCAAAATAGAATGAAATAAATGTTTTAAATGACGCAAGACCTCTTGGTCTCAGCAACAGAAGCGAGACAAAAGGAAGATCGGAGCGCGTTGCAGTAAGACAGACACGTGGTGCTGCCGCTGTGCCTCTGAGGCCTACCACCTTCAGAAGTCAACCTGCAGCAAATGTGGCTACCCTGCCGAGTGCCAGAGGAGGTAGCACTGGAGTGCCAATGCTAAAAGACGAAATACCACCAGGACTAGTCGAATGAAGCACCTAAAATTGTGTAACACAGATTCAGGCATGGATTCCACGAAGGAACAACACCTAAACCCGAGAGGGCAGCTGCTGCAGCATCCAGATCATCTTAAGAATTTCACTCCAGCCTCGGCAACAAGAGTGAAACTCTGTCTCACAAAAAAAAAAAAAAAAAAAAGGAAAAAAAGAAGTTTGATGATGAGTCACTCAATAAATGCTCTGGTTGGCTGGGTACAGTGGCTCACACCTATAATCCCAGCACTCTGGGAGGCTGAGACAGGTGGATCACTTGAGGTCAGGAGTTCAAGACCAACCTGGCCAACATGGTAAAACTAAAAATGCAAAAAAATTAGCTGGGCATGGTGGTGGGTTTTTTGTAATCCCAGCTACTCAGGAGGCTGAGGCATCAGAATTGCTTGAACCTGGGAGGCACAGGATGCAGTGAGCCAGGACTGCGCCACTGCACTCTAGCCTGGGTGACAGAGCCAGACTCTGTCTCAAAAAAAAAAAAAAAAAAAAAAAAAAAAAAGCCTTCTGGTTTTTAAAAATCTTTTAAAAAGATATAAGACATAAAGAACAATACCAGTTAGTATTAGAAAAACTCAGAAATTAGAACTCAAGGAAGAAAGCAAAATTTAAACAATTATTATAAAAATGAAAGTTGAGCTAGAAGAAACTCAAGAGCAAAGAAACCCAACAGTAATGTCAGAACAAATGAACATTTTTTTAATCCAAAGGAATAACGAAAAACAATTTTAAGTGACAAATAGAGCAAATAGGCAAAGAAGATTCAGTGTATGAATAATGGGAGTCCCTGAAGAATCTGGACTCTCATTTTATTTTTTATTTTATTTTATTATTATTCTTTTTTGAGATGAACTTTCACTCTTGTTGCCCAGGCTGGAGTGCAATGGCATGATCTCAGCTTACTGCAAGCAACCTCGCCTGCCAGGTTCAAGCAATTCTCCTGTCCCGGCCTCCAGAGTAGCTGAGATTACAGGCATACGCCACCACGCCCAGCTAATTTTGTATTTTTAGTAGTGATGGGGCTTCTCCATGTTGGTCAGGCTGGTCTTGAACTCCGGACCTTAGGTGATCTGCCCACCTCAGCCTCCCAAAGTGCTAGAATTACAGGCGTGAGCCACCATGCCCAGCCTGAACTCTCATTTTAAACCATCACTGTCTCACCCAACAACACACAGGAATATGGGAATTACTTTTTGTTTTTAAACTGCCCTAATTTTTTTTAATGAGTTGTCATTTTCCTGAAGTTTTTGTTTCAAAAATCTTCATTTGTTGCATAGTCTTTCATATTTTATGGCCTAAAAAATATAAAGGGGTTGTGGTGGCAAATAACACTTCTTCCCCCGATCTGTAACCTGCTTCAAATTCAGTCCTTCCAAGAGAGAAGTCTGCTAACTTGTGATAAAATGTGATTAGCCATTTGCAAAGACAAAATAAAAGACATTCATTTTGAAAGACAGCTCCTTGGACATACAAAGTCAACAGTATTTTTGTGGTGAGTCAAACAAAAATAAATGTAAAACATATAGATGATATTTACCTTAGGGTGTGGAGAATACATGTCCCAGAATAAACTTGAACTATGTATCAGTAGTAGTAGTAGCAGCAGTAGTAGTATTTTATTGCCAGTCTCCAAAGCTCAGGCTCCTCCTTCTTTCTTTGACGTCCCTCTCTGGAGCCAGCTGCACTCCTGGTTGGCAGTTTGGTGGGCTATCCTCTGCTACCTTCTTCTTGGGGGTGAAATCTCAAATAAAGGCTGATGGAGAGAGAATGAGAGCCAGGAAGGAAAACTCACATCATATTGCAAAGCGTGTAATCTAGACTTTTTAAGTGTATTTTCTCCTTTTTTTTTTTTTTTTTTTTTTTTTGAGACGGAGTTTCGCTCTTGTTACCCAGGCTGGAGTGCAATGGCGCGATCTCGGCTCACCGCAACCTCCGCCTCCTGGGCTCAGGTAATTCTCCTGCCTCATCCTCCTGAGTAGCTGGGATTATAGGCACGCGCCACCATGCCCAGCTAACTTTTTGTATTTTTAGTAGAGACGGGGTTTCACCATGTTGACCAGGATGGTCTTGATCTCTCGACCTCGTGATCCACCCACCTCGGCCTCCCAAAGTGCTGGGATTACAGGCTTGAGCCACCGCGCCCGGCTGTATTTTCTCCTTTTTAAACACTGCCTAGATTTGTTACAAAGACTGACTTAACCCTGTGTCTGTGACACAGAGACAGTAAAATAAAATCTGTGCGTGGAGGTAAGGCTCCCTAGTGCCTTATTTCCAAGAATATGAGGAAGAGCCGGGATCAAAGGCTTTTCACATAAATACTTATGCGAGGCAATAGGTAAAGGCTTTAGAGTCAGACAAATGGGGATGTGAGTCCTGGCTCCCTGCTTCATAGCAGGCTGATTAGCTTGAACTAGTAACTCAACCTCTGAGTGCATCATTTTTCTCGACTGTAAAAAGGGGGATAACAGTGTGCACTGTTTTTTTGTTTTTGTTTTTGTCACTCAGGCTGGAGTGCAATGGTGGGATCTCGGCTCACTGCAACCTCTGCCTCCTGGGTTCAAGCAATTCTGCCTTAGCTTCCCAAGTAGCTGGGATTACAGGTGTGTGCGCACTGTTCTTTATTTCTATGAACCTATCTCAATTGAGCCCCCTCCCTTCAAATAATGTAACAGTCATTAATACTCCAGGCACTTGATAGGATTATACTTTGTGGCTCCTTTTGAAGTTAGGTGTGGTCATGTAACAGTTCTAGCCAATAACATGTAAGAAATAAGATATATCATTTACAGGTGGAATTTAATTGCCATTCCGAGACTCTCCAGACCTGTCTTTCCTCTCGCACACTGATCAACAGTATTTGAGATGTTACTCCATCACCCCAGATGCCTGGGTGACTATAGTGAACAGGCTCCTGCCAGCCTGGGATTAACTTATAACATGAGCAGGAAATAAAACTTTGTTGATTTAAGCTGCTGATAGTTGACAGTTCTTGATTACTTTAGAAGAACCTAACTTATCCCCAAAGATACCAGTAGTGAATCAATAAACACAGTTATCTGAAGAGGACTTGAAAAGTCCTTGAAAAACTTTTTGTATGCATCACCTTATTAATTCACCCCACCAGCAATTTGCCAAGCAATGGGTATCGTCGGGGCACTTTGCTAGGCTCTGTGGGGGAGACACAGGAGCACAGTCTCTGCTGTGAGGACCCTTCTGTCAAGTACTCAAGGCCTCATCCTTAGACACTCTCCTCAGCCACACTCCCAACCAGTGCATGCACCTGGTAGAAATGGCTTTATTCATTTTTAGCTTACAGCCTGTTCTTGGAAAATGGATGAAGACAGGGAGTATAGGTTTAAGAAAATAAAGCTGCTCTGAGAGATCCTTCATCCCCCTCACCAGCACATCCTGTTTATTTTTTTCTGCCTCATACCTCTGCTTAATCTGGACTCTCCGCGTCTTCAAATTCCACATAGTCCATGAAGCCCTTCCTGCTGAATTCCTCCTTCTTCTAAAAACCCTAGAACTCTATCCCTTATTGAGTGTATCCTGCCGTCAGTAGCATAGTAGAGAAAGAGCAAACTTGGAAGCCAGACAGTCTTAGGCTTCAGTCGTAGCTTTGCCCCTCCCTAAATGAGAAGGCTAGGGACCAAGCTTTGGTTGGGTGCTTATTATATGTTGGACACTCTAAGTCATATCATATAAATTTAATTATCACACTTGTCCTTCAAGACTGATTATATATATGATATTATAGAGAGTAACCCAAGCTAAGAGAGGTAAAATAAAGCACAGACTCACACTCAAATCTATTTTAACATTTCAGCTCTTTTATACAAATAATTTTTCTGTGTGGTCTATCTTGCTTGCTTTTTAAAAATATATATATATAGTTACAAAGATTTGTATTTTTGTTCTAGTAATTTCCTTTTCTTTTTCCCCGAGATGGAGTCTTGCCCTGTCATCCAGGCTGGAGTGCAGTGGCGTCATCTCGGCTCTCTGCAATCTCCACCTCCTGGGTTCAAGTGATTCTCCTGCCTCAGCCTCCCGAGTAGCTGGGATTACAGGCATTCAACACCGAGCCAGGCTAATTTTTGTATTTTTAGTAGACTCAAGGTTTCACCATACTGGCCAGGCTTGTCTTGAACTCCTGACCTCAGGGGATCTGCCTGCCTCAGCCTCACAAAGTGCTGGCACTACAGGCATGAGCCTCCGTACCCGGCCTCATTTCCTATCTATAATATCTTTTATCCCCTCCGTTTGGGAGAGGGGTAGTGATTGTCTACTGTTTTCCTATTATGAACAATATAGACATTATTTAGTAACTTCTTTCACTTCCCCTTCTTCTCCTCCAGCAGGTGATTTGAAGCAAAGTTCTTTTGCTGTATCTATAAGGCAACCAGCAGGTTTATTGTGCTTTAAAAATGCTCTCCCCGTTCTCCTTCCTCTTTTTTTAGTAGATTCATTTTAAGAGCACACAACCATTACAAACTCTATTTTCTCCCTCCTAAGCATTACTTGCTCTTAGTTCTTCTACATGTGAACACATATTTAGTGCTCACCACCTACTGTGTCAATGTCTTACCAGTCATTTTGGTTGTCTGAAGTATGGTCCCTAGAAAGTGCCTCAGAAAGGTCTCATGGAAATATTCCATGTGATCTTCCATGCTGATAACATCTTGTCTGTGGCCAGTTTGGCTAGATGTAACAAATCCTTAGCTCTTATTTTCTTTCTTTGGGTATCTTAAATATGCTACCACTCTCTTTGGACATAAACAGTGTCACCAAAAAGCCTGACGACAATCTAATTTTCTTTTTCTTTTCTTTTCTTTTCTTTTTTTTTTTTTTTTGAGACAGTCTTGCACTGTTGCCCAGGCTGTAGTGCAGTGGTGCGATCTTGGCTCGCCGCAATCTCCACCTCCTGGGTTCAAGCAATTCTCCTGCCTCAGCCTCCCAAGTAGCTCAGACGACAGACGTGTGCCACCATGTCCAGCTAATTTTTTTTTTGTATTTTTTAGTAGAGACGGGGTTTCACCATGTTGACCAGGATGGTCTCAGTCTCCTGACCTCATGATCCACCCACCTCGGCCTCCCAAAGTGCTGGGATTACAGGCGTAAGCCACCGCACCTGGCTGACAGTGTAATTCTCTTTGCCATATAAGTAAATTTGCCTTTTAGCCTGAATGCCCCAGACATTTTTTTAAACACATTAATTTTCCTAGACTATCAGTGTTGATCTGTGTTGATTTCCCTGGGTATGAGTGTGCATATTCTATATGTAGTCTTTTTTTTTTTTTAGGAAAATTTTAATTATAGGTTTTAAAAAACGCATTCTCCTCCTCCTCCATTGCTTTTGTTTCTTCTTTGGACATCTATAATAGATCCTTAGAAGTGCTCTGCCTATCTTCCATATTGGTCACTTTTTCTTTTCTTTCTCTTTTTTTTTTTTTTCTTTTTTTTTTTTGAGACAGAGTCCTGTTCTGTAGCCCAGGCTGGAGTTGCTCAATCTCGGCTCACTGCAACCTCTGCCTCCCAGGTTCAAGTGATTCTTCTGCCTCAGCCTCCTGAGCAGCTGGGATTACAGACGCCTGCCACCATGCCTAGCTAATTTTTGTATTTTTAGTAGAGTCGTGGTTTCACCATGTTGGCCAGGCTGATCTCAAACTCCTGACTTCAGGTGATCTACCTGCCTCGGCCTCCCAAAGTGCTGGGATTACAGGCATGGGCCACTGCAACCAGCCCATATTGGTTACCTTTTCTTAAGTTCTTTGATTTCTCTTTATTCATTCTGGAATTTAATCTGTTTTCCTCCTTTCTCACTTTTTATTCCCTTAAAGCATTATCTGTTGTGCTTATTCACTCTAATATCCCTTCTATTATAATTCAGCCTTCATTTGGGAAATGAGTTTTCTCTTTTCTTTCCAATTCTTTCCTGAGTACTATTACCTAATTTCTGCCTTATAATTCTGATTAGTGATTTTCTTTCAGATCCTGTACCATTTTCTTATTTCAGCTCATTTAAAAATATTAAGTTATGGTTTTTATCTGGCTTTGTGAGCATGACTGTCTAGAATGCTTTCATTACAATTAGGGATGTTATTCTGCTCCTTGTTCTAATTTTTCATTTAACAACCTCATTACAAGATTTGACTGCAATCCTTTCTGTTGCTCTTTTATACATGAAATTAGTTTTCCTGCACATTTAGGAGGAAGAGGTGGGGCAGAATACCTTTTCTCAATTCAAGCCTTTACAGCTTCCTACTCTGTTTTCATGACATGTTCAAAAGTACAGCGCCCTCTTTCTGACATGGCTCTGTTTCCCTCCCCGACTCTCATCTGGACTCCTCTTTCCTTTGCCCCAGATATCCGTGGCCTGCCCTCTTTGTGTTTTGCTCCCTCTAGCTTCTTCGGACCTTACTGTGGACCCCTTGTGTGTATGCGCTGCAAACTGGGTGTTACTGTTCTCCCACTTGCCCACTGCGCTTTCCAGGGAGCACCTATTGGCTGTTTGGGGTGCTCCTATTTTCCAATTTCATAGACACCCTATTGCTATCCTGTGCTTCTTTCCATAAAAATGCCAATATTGTGTAAGTCTTGGTGCTGCCAGAAGATTCCTTCTACTTGAATTTTTGGTTCTGTGAGGATACCTTTCCACCTTTTGTTGCAGATGTCGATGTGTTTTGATTTTGCTATCTCAGATGCCCTGTTTTTATGAGACAATTCAGGGACTTTCAAAAACTATGCTAGTGCCACTGCCATCTTCCCAAAATTCATTTCTCTCAATTCTTTGTGTGATACCAACCAATGAAATCAAGCTGATAATGGACAAACCACCATCAAGTTTTCTAAAAGTAATGGTTCCAGGCTGTAGTGGTTATCCGTCTAAAACCCATTCTCTCTTCCTTCCTCAATGACAGTATTTTGGTTCATTCAGGGTGACAGTGTGGCCAGCTAAAGAGCACTTCCCAGCCTCCCTTGCAGCTAGGGGTAACCAATAAGACATGAGCTTTCCCATTACAAGGCAGGCCAACTCCACTAGCTAACCCCCTTTTACCCTTTCCCTTCCCACTGCCTGTCAGGAGCTGAGCTGAGCTGGAAGAGCTGAGCTGCCAGGATTTGGAATAGAGTTAAGACAAGTAACAGCAAGCCTTTCATCACTTACCGTGATAGTATAAGCAAGAGGCTAACCAGGAGAAAGTGCTGGCTCCCCTAATGTTCCATTGCCCACCATGGACCAATGCCAGGCCAGGGTCAAGTGGACCAGTGCAAACGTGGAGATGGTCTCACTGCCAAGTGATCCCTAAACAAAAGGCTCCTCCCATTTCACAGGCTTGGGGGCTGAGAAGAGAAAGAGGGGAAACGGGTATTCGCCAGTCTGCCCCCAGATAAATTGGTCTCTGCAGAGACACCTGAAAGAGGCTATGGCTAGGAGGCCTCCAAACAGAGGTGCCTGGGTATGAAATGCAGACATGTGTAAGAACATCCTTGACTACAGTCCCTTCAGATATGCATGACGCTGGCTGGGCACCCAGTCTGGTGTGGGCAGGCAGCTTTTCCCAAGGGGCCTGTGGGGTAAAGCCTTTGTCAGGCCTGAAAGATCAGGCATGGGCTTTTGGCCTGGAACCAGACTCCATACCACCCATACTTTGCTGGAGATAACACAGGCATCTTGGGAATAGACAACAAATTCATGCTAAGGACTGCCAAGCAGAAGAAAAATAAAAAGAGATGGCATCATGGAACAGCCATGTTAACCTCAGATTACCTCTAAATTTCTATTTACACAGGAAAGACAAAACGGCTGACTTATTTAAGCTACTGCTTCTCAGGGTTCTTTTCTAGCTGAATGTAATTCATAAGAGCTGCATGGAGGTCCCAAGGGCAGTGGCTCCCAAATGGTGGTGCTGGTTGGTTCATGAAATTTTCACCGGTCTTGGCTAGGTGAGAAAAAGTTAAGTCAGTCAGTTTTCCATACAGCTAAACTTATCAAGGTTTTAGTACTAAGATTATGCCCCTCCAGATTATTTGATATTATAATGTCCTTTCTTCTCTAAAGATAATGGTGCTAACTGACAATGCTGGCTGTGTCTGAAACCCTTGCTTAAAAATGAAATCCTGGGGCCGGGCACGGTGGCTCATGCCTGTAATCCCAGCACTTTGGGAGGCCGAGGCGGGTGGATCACAAGGTCGAGAGATCGAGACCATCCTGGTCAACATGGTGAAACCCCGTCTCTACTAAAAATACAAAATATTAGCTGGGCATGGTGGCTCGTGCCTGTAATCCCAGCTACTCAGGAGGCTGAGGCAGGAGAATTGCCTGAACCCAGGAGGCGGAGGTTGCAGTGAGCCGAGATCGCGCCATTGCACTCCAGCCTGGGTAACAAGAGTGAAACTCCATCTCAAAAAAAAAAAAAGAGGCCGGGCGCGGTGGCTCAAGCCTGTAATCCCAGCACTTTGGGAGGCCGAGGCGGGTGGATCACAAGGTCAAGAGATCGAGACCATCCTGGTCAACATGGTGAAACCCCGTCTCTACTAAAAATACAAAATATTAGCTGGGCATGGTGGCTCGTGCCTGTAATCCCAGCTACTCAGGAGGCTGAGGCAGGAGAATTGCCTGAACCCAGGAGGCGGAGGTTGCGGTGAGCCGAGATCGCGCCATTGCACTCCAGCCTGGGTAACAAGAGCGAAACTCCGTCTCAAGAAAAAAAAAAAAGAAATCCTGGCCAATTTATTATAGAATCTCTAAACATATTTTTGGAAAAATTTACCGGTGATATTGACTTAAAAGTACTTGGTAGCTTGTAGTCCTAGCAACTTGGGAAGTTAAGGCGGGAGGATCCTTTGAGCCCAGGGGTTTGAGGCTGCAGTAGGCTATGATGGCTCCACTGTACTCCTCCAGCCTGGGCGGCAGAGCAAGACAAAAAAAAAAAGTACTTAGTAATAAAACTAAATTCCTCCTCAGATGGAGAAGACTCAGGGGACAAAAAACAGCTGTCTTCAAATATCTGAAGGGAATAAGGCTCAGACTTGTTCTGCCAGGCCCAGGGGCAGAGAGCTAAGACCACCCAGTGATGGCTGCTGAGGCACTTCTGACCGGACAGGCCATTCAAAGGAGGAAACGCTGCCTGAGAGAGACGGATGCTGGTAGCCCCCGAGCAGTGATCACTGGACTGTAAGATCCAGGAGATCAAGAAGCTTGTCTGTTGTGTTCACTGTTCTAGCCCCAGTACCTACAACAGTACCCAGCACTTAGTAGGTGCTCAGAAGATATTTGTTGGTTAATTAATGGGGGGATATTCAGCATTTGATGGGAGGTTTGCCAAGGTGATGTTAAGCTCATTGCAGCCTGATTTGTATGTTTCCTTTACCTGCATGGTCAACCTTAAGTCCAAATGTGTCTTTGTAGCTATCTCAGAAATACATAGGGAACTTTGTCTGGAAGAGGATGATACGGTTTGGCTCTGTGTCGCCACCCAAATCTCATCTTGAATTGTACTCTTGTGGTAGAGACGCAGTGAAAGATACTTTGAATCATGCGGGCGGTTCCCCCCCCACCCCATACTGTTCTCATGGTACTGAGTAAGCCTCAGGAGATCTGATGGTTTACCAGGGGGTTCTGCTTTTGCAGCTTCTTCATTTTCACTTGCCGCTGCCATGTTAAGAAGTGCCTTTCTGGCCGGGTGCGGTGGCTCAAGCCTGTAATCCCAGCACTTTGGGAGGCCGAGGCGGGTGGATCACGAGGTCAAGAGATCGAGACCATCCTGGTCAACATGGTGAAACCCCGTCTCTACTAAAAATACAAAAAATTAGCTGGGCATGGTGGGGTGTGCCTGTAATCCCAGCTACTCAGGAGGCTGAGGCAGGAGAATTGCCTGAACCCAGGTGGCGGAGGTTGCGGTGAGCGGAGATCCCGCCATTGCCCTCCAGCCTGGGTAACAAGAGCGGAACTCTGTCTCAAAAAAAAAAAAAAAAAAAAAGAAGTGCCTTTCGCTTCCCGCCATGATTCTGAGGCCTCCCCAGTTATGTGGAACTGGAAGTCCAATTAAACCTCTTTTTCTTCCCAGTCTTGGGTATGTCCATCAGCAGCATGACAAGAGACAAGTACAGAGGACAACAGAAACAGTAGGGGATCAGCCACCCTGACTATCAGAAGCTCAGCCTCCCAGATCGTACGCATTTTGAACAAAGAGTATGTTAAAGGTATCTTTGCGGTGTCACTGGTTTCTCTCTTTAATGCACACTAGCCAGGAAGTTGTGCCACCTTCAAGAGGTACTCAAAGTGCTCTAAGAGAATTTTCCGAAATTTGTCAAAATGGGATGTAGATGAACTTTTTTTTAAGAAAAGGTCTCACTGTGCCACCTAGGCTGGAGTGGCTCACTGCCGCCCCAACCTCCAGGCTCAAGTGATCCTCCCACGTAGGCCTCTCGAGTAGCTGGGACTACAGGCGTGCACCACTATACCCAGCTAATTTTTTGTATTTTTTTTTTTGTAGAGTCAGGGTTTCACCATGTTTCCCAGACTGCTCTCAACTCCTGGGCTCAAGCAATCCACCCGCCTTGGGCTCCCAAAGTGCTGGGATTAGAGACGTGAGCCACAGCTTCTGGCCGAATGTTTCTAAAACTCATGTTCCAGTCTTACAGGAGGAAAAAATCAAAGGTCCATTTTAACTCACACATCATAATGGCAACCACATTCAATCAGATTCTCAGCACAGACAAACCGTCAGGGAGAAACTTGAGGTCAAAGTCACAAAATGCAGACACAGACATCATGTGAGGTATTTATTTTGCAACCATTAGGTTTAGCGGTCCAGTATCAGGTTACCAAAGACATTTTCAAGCTCCGGGTAAATCCCCACCGAAGTTTCTATTGTTTGCCTACTTTAAGATGGCTAGCATTTGGAGAGAAGAAGATCCCCCAAGTAGTCTGTACATAATTCAGAGAGAGGACATCAGAACCTAGCATGGGTCTGTTTCAGGTATTAAGGTACCTACAGTGAAGCATGTCATTTGACTGTGGGTGGCAACGGGACAGCACTGAGCATGCTTAACCCATATCCTGGCATTTCAGTCCAATCAACACATGGTCACAATGGTCATCCATGGGTGAAAAAGAAGAGCTGAAAGACACATGTGCTGAGCAACATTTAATTTCTGCTTGTTAAACGGGTGATTAGGCGCCAGTGTGGCACCATCCAGACACTGGGAGTTTGTGCCACTCCATCAGTTCTCCTGCTGGCTCTGCTCATTTTGCTTTCCTGCAGTGGGTGCCACTTCCCAAAGAACCATGCTCCAGAAAACAAAAGAGAACTGAAAAACAAAAACAAAAAAAAAAATCATGCAGATTTTAAATCTGACGCCTTAATAAGAGGAACACAGAAACACAGACATGCACATGCACAATCCCACACTGAACCGTGCAGAAGGATAAATGGGTCTGGCCCTCTGTGCTTGAAGCTAACAGCAACAGAACGGAAACACCTGCCCATGTTTTACAGCACCACACAGCAAGATAAAAATATAATCTCTTACTTTCCTCATTAGCTGGACTTGGCTGCAGCAACTGTTTGGTTTGGAATAGCTGTAGTTGTTGGGAGATGGTCCATCTCTGGTGCATCAAAAAAGTATGCCTGTGGGAAAAGGAGACCCAGGAGGGAGTTAAAAAAACAATGGTCTGCGTAAGTGTTCTTTCAGACTCCGTGCTAATAGTGCTTTGGGGTTCTCACGACCCCTAAGTTCTTCCTACCATATTTGCCATCACACTAAACTAAGACCATCTCTGTTTACGTTTGTCTCACTAAATTGTGAGTACTTTAAAAAATTTAACTACCATGTATTGAGCACTTACTATATTACATGACTTACTCTTAAGAACCCTGTGAGGT
This sequence comes from Saimiri boliviensis, assembly GCF_048565385.1. Classification (NCBI taxonomy): domain Eukaryota; kingdom Metazoa; phylum Chordata; class Mammalia; order Primates; family Cebidae; genus Saimiri; species Saimiri boliviensis. The sequence continues at coordinate 52,343,796 of NC_133459.1, forward strand.
TGTTATGATTATCCTCATTAGACAGATAAAGACATTAAGGCTCAGAGAGACTGTCATTTGATCAGGTGAACATGGCTCATGAGTGATGAAGCCAAGACTCAAAGCTAGGTCTGTCTTGACGTCAAAGCACAAGCTCCTAATCACTACCTTATATAGTCTTTCCTCCAGGGCAAAGGCTGTATCCTTCTTTTTTTTTTTTTTTTTTTTTTTTGAGATAGTCTCACTCTGTCATCAAGGCTGGAGTGCAGTGGCACAATCTCAGCTCACCACAACCTCCACCTCCTGGGTTGAAGTGATTCTTCTGCCTCAGCCTCCCAAGTAGCTGGGATGATAGGCACATACCACCATGCCCAGCTGATTTTTGTATTTTTAGTAGAGATGGGTTTTCACCAGATTGGTCAGGCTGGACTTGAACTCCTGATCTCATGATCTGCCCACCTCAGCCTCCCAAAATGCTGGGATTACAGGTGTGAGCCACCGCGCCTGGCCCTTCTTCCTCTTTGTGACACCAGCAGCCCTGCACAGAGCCTGACATACTATGTAACCAACCAATACCTAATAAATTGAACTACATCAGCTTGTTGCTAAACTAGTTAGTTGGCTTTCTGCAATGACCTTGAAAAGAAAGTGTTAGGCGTGCTTTACCTAAAAATTCTTCAGCTAGAAAAGGGTTGGTAAGTACTTCCACTCACCATCTACAATGTAACTGTCAACAGTGAGAATGAGGTGGAGGAGGGAAGACATAAGGAGAATCTTTCTGCCTGTCTCAATGTCTAGAGAAACCTAACTTGAGCCCAGGAAGATACCAATCTCACTAGCTTTGAATACTGGTTGTTCAAAGGAAAGGTGAATCATCAAGGCCCACTGAACACTCACAACACCCCCTTGGGGTCAGTGCCCTTAGGAAGGCACACTGTTAGAAAGCCACCATGGGCCAGGTGTGGTGGCTCACACCTGTAATCCCAGCACTTTGGGAGGCTGAGGCGGGCAGATCACCTGAGGTCTGGAGTTCGAGACCAGCCTGACCAACATGGAGAAACCTCGTCTCTACTAAAAATACAAAATTAGTTGTGTATGGTGGTGCATGCCTGTAATCCCAGCTACTTTGGAGGCTGAGGCACAGGAGAATTGGTTGAACCCAGGAGGCGGAGGTTGCAGTGAGCCAAAATCGTGCCATTGCACGCCGGCCTGGGCAACAAGAATGAAACTCAAAAAAAAAAAAAAAAAAGCCACCAAGCACCACTTTTCACCAGTTCTGTTCTGTATCAGCCAGGAGGGGGCACCAAAATGACATGCTGGAGCGCTCCCCCTACCTGTTGCTATTCCATATTAACTCTTTTTGAAAACTTCCCAGATGATGCCTTTCTCTGCAGACTCCCTCTAGTTTGCCAGATTCCCAGAGCAATTCCATTACTTTTAAGAGGCTCACTACCTAGGAACCTTTCCAGCAGCTGTTTTCTGGGGCAAGGAATAAAGAGTCCCTAACTTAAGTGGGGGATGGGGCTGCAGTGCTAGTGCTGGGCTCCTCCAGTTCTCCCGCAGGTGCACTGTGCCACAGCCAGGATGCAGGGACAAAGCCTTTCTTCCAGGCGACCGCAGGACACCCTTGTAAGACAGAATGAACAAGAAGGCCCAGGTTCTACAGCTGGCTCTGCTACTACCTCATACTGTGACTTTGGACAAGTTGTTCCACCCACTTTAGCCTCAGCTTTCTGATCTATAAAATTTAAGCATTAGAAAAGACTATCTTAGCTGGGTGTGGTGGCTCACACCTGTAATCCCAGCACTTTGGGAGGCCAAGGCGGGTGAATCACTTGAGGCCATGAGTTCGAGACTAGCCTGGCCAACAGGGCGAAATCCCATCTCTATTAAAAATACAAAAATTAGCCAGGCATGGTGGCACATGCCTGTCATCTCAGCTACTCAGGAGGGTGAGGGACAAGAATCACTTGAGCCCAGGAGGTAGAGGTTGCAGTGAGCGGAGATCACACTGCTGCACTCCAGCCTGGGTGACAGGGAAATTCTTGTCTCAAAAAAGAAAAGATTATCTCTTAGGGCTATTCCTTGAATAATCTTGAATCCTAAGATTCATTAATTCCACAAATGTTTGCAACAATCACAGCCATCATTTGGGGAGTACCTACTGTGTACCAGGCACATAATTGATCATTAATCTGCTCAAAAATGCTGTAACAGGCCATTTTATCCCTTTTAAAGATGAGAAAGTTGAGGCTCAAAGACATGGAGATTTTCCCAAGGCTAGACAGCTATGTGTCTGAGCTAGGATTTCAATCCAGTCGAGTCCATCTCCACTGGAGCATCTCCAGTCTGCGCTCTTCTAATTCTCCAACACATCCTGCAGCTTGGCGCCAAGTCTATGTCTAGTCCAGATCTAGGCACCGTGCAGACCTCGAAGCTGAATCAGCAGCTCTCTGCAAGTAGGGGTAGGGCACATTTCCCTGTAAAAGCCAGCAGTAACCACCTCAAACTTAGGCTTGTACATCTCCAAACATACAATAAGGATGAAGCCTCTGGGTGCTTCCTTAGTCATCCCTGCCAGATGTGTTCTGGTATAACTTAGCTAAGTACAATCACTGAGGGGCCCCTGGCAGGTAAGGGGCTGTCATATGCTTCACCGCACTAAGGCAAAAACACCAATCTGTATTCCCCAGGGGAGAGTGAGAAAGCCAAGCTGTCTGGTTCAGCTGGTGCCCCGCAGCTCAAATAACTCCCTGCCAGTTCCTCTCTCTGCCCTAACAATAATAATAGTGTCTTCCACTTACATGACTGGTCATATTTTCCATGCTGCATGTATCATTCAAGCCTTGCAACAGTAAAGATGCTGCCATGACATGCCCGATCGGCTCCTATTTCTAAGTGAAGAGGCAGGAGTCCAGAGAATGGGAAAGCACCCAAGCAGCGGGTAGTGGAGCTGGGACTGGAACCCAAGTTTCCTAACTTTTGGCTCAGCTCTTCTGCAATGCACAACATCTCAGAAGAAAAAGGAGGGGGTGGTCACTGTGGAGAACAAAACCCAGGCACAGTGGGCCCCTGGCTGGACACCTGACCATGGGATATGGTAGGTATAGACCATGTTTCATCATGCTGCCCAGGCTAATTTCAAACTCCTGAGCTCAAGAGATCTGTCTGCAACTTCCTCCCACAGTGCTGGGATTACAGGCATGAGCTACCACGCCCAGCCTGAAATGGGTTCTTAATAATAACCATGATAGCTCCCTGCTCCACTGTTCAATCTGCCCTGCTCCTATTCCTTAGAGAAAGGAGAAAGGCAATGCCTCTTCTCCTGCCTTCTTCTCTTCACCAATATCTGTCAGGTGCGTGAGGGGAAGAACTTCAGAAGAGAGATGGGGGATGCTGGTGAGGGACGAGAGATCCCAGTGAGAGCTGGTTACAATGGAAAGGTTGTTCTTAGAACAACCTTGTGGCAGGAAATATACCCATGTCACAGATTAAGAAATTAAGATTTAGAGAGGAACAGTAACATCTCCAAGTTCACACAGCCAATAAGTGACAGGGCTGGTCTTCAATCTGGGCTTATCTGACTCAAAAGCACATGCTCTCCCGAAAAAGACACCCAGACACATGAAATCGAACACTGTTTTAAATGTTGTTCACCTTAAAAGTAACCCCATTTTCCCATATCTGACTTCATTTTCAAGCTTTCGAGCTTTAAATTTAAAACTTTTAATTTCTACCTTTAAATTTAAACTTTAAACTTTCTACCTTTAAATAAAACTTTAAGCTGAGCACAGCAGCTCATGCCTGTAACCCCAGCACTTTGGGAGGCCAAGGCAGGCAGATCACAAGGTCAGGAGATTGAGACCATCCTGGCCAACACAGCAAAACCCTGTCTCTACTTAAAATATAAAAATTAGCTGGGCGTGGTGGCGTGTGCCTGTAATTCCAGCTACTCCAGAGGCTGAGGCAGGAGAATCACTTGAACCAGGGAGGTGGTGATTACAGTGAGCTGAGATTGTGCTACTGCACTCCAGTCTGGGTGACAGAGCAAGACTCCCTCTCAAAAAAATAAAAATAAATAAATAAAAACTTTAAATTTCAAAAATCTTTCTAGGTATGTGCAGAAAATCAGAAAAGGCATCCAAAAACAGAATTCTCCAATCCCAGCTCCTTAGCCCTATATAGTCACCCCTCCATATCCACAGGCTCAGTCCTCAGGCTCAATCAACCACGATGAAAAATATTCTTTAAAGATATACAAGTTAAAAAAGGACAACAAAATACAAATGTTAAAATACAGTATAATAACTACTTACATAATATTTACATTGTACTAGGTATTATGAGTTCCTGGAAATGATGTAAAGCACACAGGAGGATGTATGTACACCGTTTTTATATAGGGGACTTGAGCACCAATACTTTGGTAGAAGGTCGTGGAACCAACCACACCCCTACAACACCAATACTGAGGAAAGAATGTATGTAGACACTCATCTATCCGTATTTCCTCTAGGCAGACCCCAAATTCTAACTAGATTACTGAAATTAGGCAAAACCAAAGACTGAAGTCAAATTCTCATCATTTCACCACTTCCCATGTAGGTGAGTCTATTTAAAATGGTATTTTATTTCATAGAATCTTTTTTTTTTTTTGAGGCAGGGTCTCCCTCAGTCACCCAGGCTGGAGTGCAGGGGCACGATCTCAGCTCACTGCAACCCCCACCTCCTGGGCTCAAGCGATCCTTCTTCCTCAGCCTCCCAAGTACCAGCTTGAGGATCGCTTGAGTCACCATGTCCAGCTAATTTTTGTATGTTTAGTAGAGATGGGGTTTTTCCATGTTGCTCCGGCTGGTCTGGAACTCCTAAGCTCAAGAGATCCACCCACTTGGGCCTCCCAAAGTGCTGGGATTAGAGGTGTGAGCCAATGCGCCCAGCCCATGGAGTCGGTTCTAAAAGAACTGTTGTGTCTAACAATTTGAGCTTTTTTTAGCATTTGGATATAAAAAACATCAAAAGAATAGAGGAACGAACCCATACCAAGCAGCCCACAGAAAGCAGCACATGAAGCAACACAATTGTCATAATTGTGGCCAATGCAACACGTCGGTTATCCTCACGAACAGCTGGCCAAAATGTCATTGCCAAGACAGATCCTGAGATGCCCAGGGCAATCATGACTAGAATCCAACGAACAGCCTTCTGGGGGATAATCCACAGTATCTGAAAGAAGACAAAAGGAGGAGGGGGGAGTTCTTTGGAGGCATTTGTTCATTCCAGGCATATATGTTTACAAAGACCCCTCAGCCAATCGGCAGCTCTGGTATTTCAGTACAGGCTGGAGGAACACCACCAGCATGCAGACTGAGGCACATGCTTTTATAACAAAAGGCCCAAGATCCAGTGAAGGCACTTGGCTCCCCGGACCCTTTTCATGCTAAACTTCTAACTTCAAAGGAGATTTTTCAGGAGCACATGAGTGTTGAGCTGGAAATAATGATGCTAGGTCAAGTTCTTAGTTGAAGTTTCTACCAAGACCAGAGCATCATTCAGAATCTGCTCCCTAAGGGTGGTACTTACTGCGGTGGGGATATAAATGAAGAGTGAATATCCATAGACACACACAATCTCCAGAAATGAATAGGAGACGATGTTCATAACTTTGCTGTTTCTCCACATGAGGAAACCCCAGAGTGCAAGAGGAACCAGCCAGGCATAGGCATAGATGATGGTAGCTGCTATGGACACTGAGGATGACAGGATACAAGTTTCAATCTCCGTCATGCCTTTAATAGACCATCGGAGCACTCCAACACCTTACTGTACTTAAATCCTACCATGTCAATCGGCTTCAGTGGACAATGGAATCATGTCTTACTGGTCCGTAATCCCTGAGCTTGGCATAGTACCTGATACACAGTAGGCATTCTAGAAATGTTTGTTGACTTAATGAATCTTTAGCATTTGTCTTTGTGGTAATGATCAATAGTCTCTCACATGGTTTCTATAGTTCATTTAATAATTAACAACTAATATTATTAAACAACTGAACTATGGCCGGCGCAGTGGCTCACGCCTGTAATTCCAGCACTTTGAGAGACCGAGGTGGGCGGATCACAAGGTCATGAGATGGAGACCATCCTGGCCAACATGGTGAAACCCCGTCTCTACTAAAAAATACAAAAATTACCTGGGCATGGTGGCGTGCACCTGTAGTCCCAGCTACTCAGGAGGCTGAGGCAGGAGAATTGCCTGAACCCAGGAGGCAGAGATTGCAGTGAGCCAAGATGGCACCACTGCACTCCAGCCTGGCGCCTGGCGAGAGAACAAGACTCTGTCTCAAAAAAAAAAAAAAAAAAAGAATATATTCCAATTGTGGCCAGGTGTGGTGGCTCACATCTGTAGTCCTAACTAGCACTTTGGGAAACCAAGACAGGAGAAACACTTGAGCCCAAGAGTTTGAGATCAGCCTGGGCAACATAGGGAGACCAGTCTCTTCAAAAAATAGAAAAACTGGCCAGTATGCTGTTGCAGGTCTGTGGTCCCAGCTACTCAGGAGGCTGAGGTGGGAGGATTACCTGTGCCCAGGGAACTGGTGGCTGCAGTAAGCAGTGATTGCGTCACTGCACTCTGGCCTGGGCAATGAAGTGAGACACTGCCTCAAAAAAAAATGGGGGGTGGGGAATCAATTCCTGTTACTACTGGGCCTTGATTTACAGCTTTCCAAAAGATTATGTGGATTCATAACCTTGTGAATGTATTTAATGCCACTGAATTACACACTTAAATGGTAAATTTTATGTAACATATATTTTACCACTGTAAGAAGAAAAAGATTATGTGGATTTATATAGATAAGTGGTAAACTCATCTATACATTTCAGTAGATATTTTTGAACCCTAAAACACAAAAGCAGGGCTACAGCACCTAGAGATGGGGCCCAGGAGCTCAGTGGTAAAAAGAACTCAAGGCTAGAAACTGACAGCATTCCAAATGAGTCAAGCTATTCACCAACCTTTTCGGAATTCAGGCACATAATGGTACGTCTTCTCTCCCAGATGGATCAAGAAGTTGGAGAGATTCCCACTAATTGCTATGGCAAAGACCAATGTGGCACATATCCAAAAGGGGCCTGCAAAGGAAACCAGAAAATTCAGAAACAAGAAAATGAAGCACAAGCCTTTAGATTCTTACAGAATTTCTTCACTTCCTTTTCTGATTCTTACAGAATTTCTTACCTTCCTCTTCTATTCATGTTAGCAAAAAGAAAACAAATTTTCTAGATGGGATCAACACTTGCTAGAGGAAAATTTTCTTTTTTCAAAGGTCAAACACAACTCAATAATTAGCTGCCTTAAAGAAGGTGGGGGTTGGTATTCCAATCCAAAGGCCAAAACGCCTTCCACAATTAGGTGAATGAAGACACTGATTTGTGTATAGCTTCTTTTATTGGAGGATCACCACCGACAAAGAAAAATTCACAGGCTTTTTCTTAAGCCTTTCACCAAAATACATGAGGTAAAGACTACTTCCCTTATCTAAATGCCAAATGTTAGCATCACAGAAAAAGAAGTTAAATCAGGCAGAGCCTTCTGCAGCATATAGAAAGAGCAGGGCAAGCAGAACACTGGAGGGCAGTCGATTAAGCCTACCAGTTCACCATGGTTGTGTTTGACTGTGTGTGTCTGTGTGTGTGTGTGTGTGTGTGTGTGTGTGTGTGTGTGTTTGTATGTGTGTGTTTGTGTGTGTGTTTGCTTAAGGTTTTTTCTTTTTTTTTAATGAAAAAGTAATACAATGCACTATATACAACTACTATGTATCCACAAAAATTAAAATTAAAATTAAAAAAAGTAATGCATCTATATGGTCCAGTGTTCAAAAGATACAAAGGGAATACAGAGAACAGCAAGCTTTCTCCCTCTCTGTACCCTGGCTCTGTTATCTCCTCTCCCTAAAGCTCACCAAAGTAACCAGTTTCTGATGAAACCTGCCAGGAATATTCCACTCATGTATATAAGCAAATGCCTCTGCACACTTTATATAGATGATTTTATATATATATATATATACATATATATATACATATATTTACATATATACATATATATGTATATATATATATATATACTGAGCACCATACTTTGCAAACCCCTTTCATTATTTGCTTGATTTCATGAACATTATCCTTATCACTCCCCATCTAGAAAAAGTACTATGTAGAACAAATACAATCTTTTTTTTTTTTTGAGACGGAGTTTCGCTCTTGTTACCCAGCCTGGAGTGCAATGGTGCGATCTCGGCTCACCGCAACCTCCGCCTCCTGGGCTCAGGCAATTCTCCTGCCTCAGCCTCCTGAGTAGCTGGGATTATAGGCACGCGCCACCATGTCCAGCTAGTTTTTTGTATTTTTAGTAGAGACGGGGTTTCACCATGTTGACCAGGATGGTCTCGATCTCTTGACCTCGTGATCCACCCGCCTCAGCCTCCCAAAGTGCTGGGATTACAGGCTTGAGCCACCGCGCCCGGCTGAACAAATACAATCTTTAGATTGAAAGAGTTTAACAAATTTTATGAATTTAATTTTTCAATTTCACTAATATTTTGCAATACCCTTTGAGATAGTTTCAGATACCTTGACACATCACAAAAGTACAAACATTACTGTCATAGGAGAGATGACTAGCAGAAACAGATTAGTGCTTTTCAAAGCGAAACACTGGCTCCTGAGGTGGGAAAAGGAACACAGGCTATCAAATGGGATACTTCCAAAAGTCACCAATATGAGTTCTCCACAGATTGCCTCTTTACTGAAAGCTCTCTGCTGTAGCCAAGGACTAAATCTCAAAGTATTATCCTAAGTGCCCACATGTAAGAGTGGCAAAAAACAAACAAACAAAAAAAATGCACAAGACTCCCATAGCCAAAAAGCTTTGTTGAATGAATGAATAAAACTGACCGTGTGTTATAGATGGGCTGAGACCATCCAAGCATATGACCACAAGTGGCCAAAAAATTAACTTACAATACCCATATAACTAGAAAACCAAAAATATCATGTACTCTCAGCCATTATTTACTAAGTACTCACTACCCTCTGCTGGGGACACAATGATGTGCAACAGAGACACAGTCACTGGCTCAGTGCATCCATACACTGTAGGGAGACAGCCAATAAACTATCTAATCTCAGAGGGTGGTACAGGGTGCTTATGGGAGCATATAGGGAGGGCACAAAACCTAGAGAACAGGATGCATAAGCTGGGATCTAAAGAAGGACAGTAGTTTGCCAAGTGAGGACAGAAGAGAAGAGAGGTTCAAGAAGAGGGAACAGCAGGAGCAGAGACTCTAAAGTAAGAGATTACAGTTCGAGGCTGTTTCAGATCAGCCTGGCCAACATGGTGAAACTCCATCTCCAGTAAAAATGCAAAAATTAGCCAGGCGTGGTGGCACACGCCTGTAGTCCCAGCTACTTGGGAAGGCTTAGACAGGAGAATCACTTGAACTCAGGAGGTGGAGGTTGCAGTGAGCCAAGATTGCACCTTTGCACTCCAGTCTTGGCAACAGAGTGAGACTCCGCCTCAAAAAAAATACATATCTTTTTAATGGTGTCATACTATGCATATCCTTCCACAACATGCTTTTTTAAATCATTGTGCTGAGATTTATCTATATTTATGCTTTTAGCTTTCATTCATTTTTTAAAACTACAGACTTCCATGTATGAATACAGCACAATGTATCTATTCTGCTGATGGATATCTTCGTTGTTTCTAAATATTTGCTATTATAAGCAATACTGCTACAGTGAATAATATTCTTCTATATGTTGTCTCATATATATGTGAATTCCTCTAAAATTATCTACCTAGGAGTGAAACTGCTGAATTGTAGGGTATGAGCATCTTCAAACTGCTCCAATTTGTGTACCAGTTACATACCCACCATATAAAAGTTCCCACTGTTCCACATCCTTGACAATACTTAATATCAATGTTCATGAAATCTGACCTAGAGTATGTCACCTGGCTTGGTACAGTGGCTCATGCCTGAAAGATCAGCACTTTGGGAGGCTGAGGCAGGAGGACTGCTTGAGATCAGGAGTTTGAGGCTAGCCTGGGCAACACAGTGAGACACTGTCTCTACAAAAAAATACAAACATGGTCGGGCGCGGTGGCTCAAGCCATAATCCCAGCACTTTGGGAGGCCGAGGTGGGAGGATCACGAGGTTAAGAGATCAAGACCATCCTGGCCAACATGGTGAAACCCCGTCTCTACTAAAAATACAAAAAAAATTAGCTGGGCATGGTGGCGTGCACCTGTAGTCCCAGCTACTGGGGAGGCTGAGGCAGGAGAACTGCTTGAACCTGGGAGGTAGAGGTTGCAGTGAGCCGAGATGGCGCCACCACACTCCAGCCTGGCGCCTGGCAACAAAGCAAAACTCTGTCTCAAAAAAGAAAAAAAAGCTCTTTCCCATCTTGCAAGATGGCAGGTGAAAAAGTTGAGAAGCCAGATACTAAAGAGAAGAAACCTGAAGCCAAGAAGGCTGATGCTGGTAGCAAAGTGAAAAAGGGTAACCTCAAGGCTAAAAAGCCCAAGAAGGGGAAGCCCCATTGCAGCCTCAATCCTGTTCTTGTCGGAGGAATTGGCAGGTGTTCCCGATTTGCCATGTATTCCAGAAAGGCCGTGTACAAGAGGAAGTGCTCAGCAGCTAAATCCAAGGTTGAAAAAAAAAAGAAGGAGAAGCTTCTTGCAACTATTACAAAACCAGTTGGTGGTGACAAAAACGGCGGTACCCGGGTGGTTAAACTTCGCAAAATGCCTCGGTATTATCCTACTGAAGATGTGTCCCGAAAGCTGTTGAGCCACGGCAAAAAAACCTTTAGTCAGCACGTGAGAAAACTACGAGCCAGCATCACCCCCGGGACCATTCTGATCATCCTCACTGGATGCCACAGGGGCAAGAGGGTGGTTTTCCTGAAGCAGCTGGCTAGTGGCTTATTACTTGTGACTGGACCTCTGGTCCTCAAACGAGTTCCTCTGAGAAGAACGCACCAGAAATTTGTCATTGCCACCTCAACCAAAATTGATATCAGCAATGTAAAAATTCCAAAACATCTTACTGATGCTTACTTCAAGAAGAAGCTGCAAAAGCCCAGACACCAGGAAGGTGAGATCTTCGACACAGAAAAAGAGAAATATGAGATTACAGAGCAGTGCAAGATTGATCAGAAAGCTGTGGATTCACAAATTTTACCAAAAATCAAAGCTATTCCTCAGCTCCAGGGCTACCTGCGATCTGTGTTTGCCTTAACAAATGGAATTTATCCTCACAAATTGGTATTTTAAATGTCCTAATAATCTAATTAAATAACCAATTAACTTTTGAAAAAAAAAAAAATTAGCCAGGCATGGTGGCACATGCCTATAGTCCCAGCTACTCAGGAAGGTGAGGTGGTGGAAGATGGCTTGAACCCAGGATTTTGAGTCTGCTGTGAGCCATTATTGTGCTACTGCACGCCAGCCTGATCAGCAGAGCAAGAGCTTGTCTCAAAAAACAAAAAAGTATGTTACTCCTCTGTCCAAACCCTCCAATTCAAGCGAATGCCAAAGGCCTCACTGTGACTTATGAGACCTTGCCTGCCCCTCCACACTGTCTCTCTCACCTCATCTCCCAGGTTCCCATGTCCACTCTCATCCATTCCCATTAGCCTCTTGCTGTTCTTTGAATGCACTAGGCTCCTGCCTCAGGACCTTTGCACTTGCTGATCCATCTGTTTCAAGTGCTCTTCCCTTAGATATCTACATGAATCACTCTCAATTACTTCAGGTCATTACTCAAAGTACCTTTTAAAAATTTCAAATTCATCCATTTATACGAACACTTCATGTCCTTCTCCTCTCGGCTCTTAAATTTTCACCTAAGCATTCATGACTAGAAAAATATTTTTACTTTTCTTTGCTTATTGTTAAACTCAGTAAATCACAAATTGCCTAAGGGTAGAGAGATTTTTGTCTGTTTTCACTGCTGTATCTCCAATACTTAGAATAGTAAGAGTTCAACATTTGTTGAATGAACTGAATGAATAAATGAAGACAAGCCAAATTGTATATGTTGACTAAAACGATGAGCATAAATAAATATCTTATTTTACCTTTTATTTCCCTGGTTGCAGGTGGGACTAAGCATCTTTTCACAGATTTACTGCCTTTTTTCCCCCAGAGTTGCTTGTTTTGTTCTTGTAATTTGTGGGTGTTCAACATACATTATTGTTTCTCACTGCTGGTTGGGTATATGCATTGGAAGTACGTCACCTGGTCTGTGATTTATTTTTTTACTTTGCTTATGGCTTATTTTGTTGCGTAGAAATTTTAAATTTTAGTTGAAATGTAGTCAAAGTTATCAATCTTTTCTTTACACTCTGTAAACTGTCATCTTTTTCTTAACTGCCTTCCTCCAACCTCCACCCACAACAAAACCTAATCCTCTCCGCTGTAAAACACTTCACCTATATTGTACCTTATTTTAACCATGTCTATGAGCTAATGAGGCTACCAGTGTCACAGAAAAGAAGCAAGCTTTGGGTTCAACCCCTGGCTTTGTTATGAGAGGCAGCATAGCATAGTGATGAAGAAATGGATTATGAGCTACAGTGTCGATCTGAAAATTGAGCTCAGCATTTACTAGCTGTATGATCTTAGGCAAGTTACTAGACCTCTGTGTGACTCAGTGTCCTTATCTATAAAATGGGGATAATAATAGTATCTGCCTCATAAAGTTGTATCTGTCAGAAGAATTAAATGAGTTAATACAGGTACTATCCTAATAATAGTGTCTGGCACATAGTAAGCACTATATGTGTGTTTAGCATTATTGTTGCTAACTCTGTAACTATGAGCAAGTTATCTCCTTAACCTCAGTTTTCTCTTTTGTAAGATAAGGCTACCTTGGAGTATGGGAAATAAAATAGCATAATTCACTAAAATAGTGCTTATCTCCATGCTTGGCACTTAAAAGGTATTCAACAGATGTTAGTGCTCTCTCTTCTTCCTCATTGGAGCTAGGGACTATGGCCTTATCTTTAAAGCCTCAACCTCTAGCACAGGGCCTCGCATGAAATAAGGTACTAAAAACTGTTTGAGCACCTACTCTATGCCAAGGCCTCTGCCAGACACTAAAGACACCGAGACACAGAGCCTCCCCCTCAGGATGTTCTCAGGCTACAAGTAAGAATGAATGAGACAGACAGAGAAATCGCCTTGACAACCCTCAGATAAAAAGCATGGGCCAATACAATGGTTTTCACACCAGGCTCCCTAGAGCCCACATTTAAAATCAACATATGCCGGGCGCGGTGGCTCAAGCCTGTAATCCCAGCACTTTGAGAGGCAGAGGCGGGTGGATCACGAGGTCGAGAGATCGAGACCATCCTGGTCAACATGGTGAAACCCCGTCTCTACTAAAAATACAAAAAATTAGCTGGGCATGGTGGCACGTGCCTGTAATCCCAGCTACTCAGGAGGCTGAGGCAGGAGAATTGCCTGAACCCAGGAGGCGGAGGTTGCGGTGAGCCGAGATCCCGCCATTGCACTCCAGCCTGGGTAACAAGAGCGAAACTCTGTCTCAAAAAAAAAAAAAAAAAAAAAAAAAAAGAAAAGAAAAAAATAAAATAAAATCAAATCAACATATATGACTGCTTTACTACTTATCATTTCGGGATTGAGCTTATATATCAATGATACTCACTGAGCATCGGCTTCCTCATTTAAAAAGTGGGGATTCTTTGCAAGGGTTGTTGCAAGAATGAGATATGACCAAGTTCACACAAAGTCTCTGGTGTAGCTCCTGGCACACGGACAGCACTCTCTTTTCCCCTCAAACACAGGCCACTGTTGGGGCCTTTTCCTCAGGAGTACTGGGTGGACCTCCGAGTTTTTCTCAGACATCATTAAGGTCAGGGATGACAACCATCCCTGGCCCAATCCTGTTTCAGACTTCCACTGCTGATGACCAAATCCTAAGAGGAGCCAGCTGATCTGAGGGCAGAGCTGGAACTCAGCGTATCAATGAAAAAGTGTGAGAATACCTTCTCCTCCAACACCAAATGGTCCGCAAATTAAAATCAACAATCTCCTCTTAGTCAAAGTGACTGCATTTATTTCAAGTTTGTAATGTCATTTGATGAATTTTTAAAAATTATTATTTTTTAATTTTTTAGTAAAGACAGGGTCTCTCTATGTTGCCCAGGCTGATCTCAAACTGCTGAGCTCAAACAATCCTCCTGCCTTGGCCTCCCAAAGTGTTGGGATTAGAGCCATGAACCACTATGCAAACCCAGCCTTTAGTAGAGACAGAGTCTCCCTATGTCACCCAGAGTGGTCTCAAACTCCTAGCCTCTGGCGATCCTCCCATCTTGGCCTACCAAAATGCTGGGATTATAGTCGTGAACCACTGTGCCCAACCCCATTTAAAGACCTTTGAAGGATATACTAGTACTTATAATGACATGGCCCTAATATAACACATAATTGTATTTCTCCAAAATTATTTGCAAGGGTCGCTACTGAAGTTCACAAGAGTCAAATAAAACATGGCATGCCCCACCAATAGCACAGTTCTCCAAGTTTCCAGGCAACCCTCACACTCACCCAAGTTCAACTGAAATACGGTAAACAAATCAGCACTACACATACCATAGAGATCTGGATTGCTGCGGATGTATAACCTCACAAAGTTTTTTCCGGGTATTGGCAAAAGAGACCCTTTAATTCTGTCAAAGACCTGGAAAACAACATAGCAGTAATTCTACTGAAGTTTTTTTAAGTTTAATAAATTCAATTACTACAAAATTGAAACTCAGTCATTAGAGCTTTTATCATAGTATTTTCAAATGCTAATAACCCTTTACTTTTATAAGACCATTTCCAGTATATAAAGGCTTTCACATTATTTGATTGTTCAACCATTAAAGAAACAAGTCTCCATTACACGTAAAAGAAAAGGTGAAATTGGTTTCCAAACCTGGTAGGTGTCCACATCAAAGAATGTTTGGTAGTATTCAAATGTCCAGAAGGGGGAGCTTTTCTTCTGTCCAGCAAGTAACTGTCAAAGATAAAATAAAACATAATAAATACATAAGCAATTTCTTAATTCCAGCTGCATGGGGGCGCAGGGGGGATCTGATCTAATGAAAAATCAAAACATTTGAAACAGGCTCTTCTGCATTCAATAACCAACTCTGCAATAGCCAATGCCTAACTCAGCCTGGTTAGAAAAACAAGCATTAGTTTTGAAGTCACAGCAAAAGGGTTCAAATCCTGGTCCCTTCACTGAGCAGAGCTTTGGCAAATCACTAGACTCCTCTCCAGCTTAGTTCCCTTATCTTAAAATTACAGCTAATAAGATCTACCTCATAGGATTATGAGGGGTTAGATTCAATAGTATATAGAATTATGTACAATAATAAATACATATACACACACACATACAGAAGGCAGTCAGTGTAAATACCTTTTTTCTTTTTCGTTTTCTGTTTTTTTTTTTTTTTTTTTTTTTTTGAGATGGCATCTCACTGTTTACCAGGCTAGAGTGCAGTGGTATAATCATAGCTCACTGCAGCCTTAAACTCCTGGGCTCAAGCAATCTTCCCACCTCAGCCTTCCAAGTAGCTGGGTCTACATGCGTGCACCACTATGCCCAATAATTTTTAAACTTTTTTGTAGAGACAGAGTTTCATTATTTTTCCCTGTTCTCAAACTCTTGGGCTCAAGTGATCCTCCTGCCTCAGCCTCCCAAAGCACTGGGATCATAAGCGTAAGCCACTGCACCCAGCCAGTATAAATATCTTTTCCTCCACTATCCATCCATGATCCTCCCTATTACTGCCACCTGATTCTCAAAAATCTGATACACTGACTCACTCTCAAGTACTAAAAATATCACTACTCTGACAAAAAAAAAACCCCCACAAAATTCTAATTGAGAAGAGACACCTGAGGAGGGCTATACCTGTCTCTAAAATACAGCTCTTTGGTGGCAGAATGCAGGCCCTGTCATCTTCAAATATGTGAAGGGAATTCATATAGCCAAAAGTACCGATGAACTCTGAGCGGCTTTGCAGGACAAGGGCAGGTGCTATAGGCAGATATTTTTTGTTCATTATAAAGAAAAACGATGGCCAATTAAAAGCAGCTGTGGTCTGTGTTACTCACAGAGAGGGGTGAAAGCGGTGAATGAATTCAGCATCTTCAACTGAAATAACCAGGTTCTCGCACTGGGACTGTCTAGACCAGGCGTCCCCAAACTACGGCCCGTGGGCCGCATGCAGCCCCCTGAGGCCATTTATCCGGCCCCCCGCCGCACTTCAGGAAAGGGCACCTCTTTCACTGGTGGTCAGTGAGAGGAGCACAGTATGTGGCGGCCCTCCAACGGTTTGAGGGACAGTGAACTGGCCCCCTGTGTAAAAAGTTTGGGGACGCCTGGTCTAGGCAAATAGCTCAACACACGGAGAATGAAGAAAAACAGGGTGGGGTGATGCCCCATCCAGGAGCAGCACAGAGACAAGGGAACACCCACCCCCAGCCAAGAAGAGCAGTGAGTGATTGTGTGACCCTACCCAGTAAATCACTTCTTCCACAGATCTTTGCAAGTAGTGGGTCAGGAGATTCCCTGTAAGCCCATGCTACTAGAGTCTTGGGTCCAATATACACAGAGCTATATGGAGTCCCAGCAGAGCAGCTGCTCAGGCACACACGGAAACCCAAGAGTTTTGCATACTGCAGGTCCTGGATTCCCAGCAAAATGGGAGATCCATCCCTACATATCCCTAGGAAGGAGGTGAATCTAGGCAACCAAAAAGCATCGTTCTGCAGGCCTCACTTCCACGGCACCTCACAAGTTAAGAGCCACTGGCTTGGAATTCCAGCCAGCCAGTGGTGACAGGCTGGAGTCTGCCTGAGAAGCACTAAGTTTCAGGGGCAAGAGGCAGCCGCCATGTCACCTCAGCAATTCCAGCCTGCTGGCTCTGGAGAGTCCAGATGGGTCTGGATGAGGAAGCTGTGCTCCTACAACACAGCACAGCTGCATCACCCAAAAGCAGCCAGTGAAAGAAGAGACCAGAGCCGGCAGGCTGGGGGGGGGGGGGGGGGAAGCAGCCAGACCGCTTCTTTAAGAGGGTGCCTGATCCCATTCCTCCTGACTAAGGGAGGCCTCCTAACTCTCCAGACACCTCCTACAGGTGCAGTTAGAGCCGGCAACAGGTCAGTACTGCCCTAGCACAGAGCTTCCAGAGGAAGGAGCAGTCTGGCATCTTTGCTGTTTTGCAGCATTCATTGATGATACCTCCAAGTATGAGAAAAACCCAGGCAACTACGGTCTGGAGCAGAGCCCCACCAAACCGCCGCAGCCCTGTGAAAGAGTAGCCTGACCGTTAAGAAACAAACAAACAAACAAACAGAAAACAACATCAACAAAAAAGACCCCACAAAAACCCCATTCAAAGTCAGCAACCTAAAGATTGAAGGTAGATAAGCCCACAAAGATGAGAAAGAATCAACACAGTAACACTGAAAACTCAAAAGCCAGAGGGCCTGTCTCCTCCAAATGATCGCAACACCTCTCCATCAAAGGCACAGAACTAGGCTGAGGCTGAGATGGCTGAATTGACAGAAGTAGGCTTCAGAAGGTGGGTAATGAACTTCGCTGAGCTAAAGAAGCATGTTGTAACCCAATACAAAAAAGCTAAGAATCATGATAAAACAACACAGGAGCTGATAGCCAGAACAGCCTGTTTAGAGAGGAACATAACCAACCTGATGGAGTTGAAAAACACAACACGAGAACTTCACAATGCAATCACAAGTATCAATAGCAGAATAGGCCAAACGGAGGAAAGAATCTTAGAGCTTGAAGACCATCTTTCTGAAATAAGACAGGCAGACAAGAACAGAGAAAAAAGAATGAAAAGGAATAAACAAAACTTTCAAGAAATACGGGATTCTGTGAAGAGACAGAACCTACAATTGATCAGGCACCTGAAAGAGACGAAGAGAATGGAACCAAGTTGGAAAACATATTTCAGAATATTATCCAGGAGGACTTCCCCAAGCTAGCAAGATAGGCCAACATTCAAATTCAGGAAGTGCAGAGAACTCCAGTAAGATACTCCATGAGAAGATCAACAACAAACATATAATCTTCAGTTCTCCAAGGTTGAAATGAAAGAAAAAATGTTAAGGGCAGCCAGAGAGAAAGGCCAGGTCACCTACAAAGGGAAAACCATCAAACTAACAGCAGACCTCGCAGTGGAAACCCTATAAGCCAGAAGGGATTGGGGGCCAATATTCAACATTCTTAGAAAAGAGTTTCCAATCCAGAATTTCGTATCCAATCAAACTAAGCTTCATAAGCAAAGGAGAAATAAGATCCTTTTCAGACGAGCAAATGCCAAGGGAATTCATCACCACCAGACCTGCCTTGCAAGAGCTCCTGAAGGAAGCACTAAATATGGAAAGGAAAAACTGTTACCTGCCACTACAAAAACATACTAAAGTACGCAGACTAATGATACTATGAAGCAACCACATAAACAAGTCTGCAAAATAATCAGCTAGCACCATGACAGAATCAAATTCACACATAACAATACTAACCTGAAATGTAAATGGGTTAATAAATGCTCCTATTAATAGACACAGAATGGCAATCTGGATAATGAGCCAAGTCCTATAGGTATGCTGTCTTCAAGAGACCCATCTCAAATGCAATGACACAAATAGACTCAAAATAAAGGGATGGAGGAAAATTTACCAAGCAAAAGGAAAACAGAAAAAAGCAGGGGTTGCAATCCTTGTTTCTGACAAAACAGACTTTAAGCAACAAGGATTAAGAAAAAAAGAAAAGAAAAGAAAAGAAAAGAAGAAGAAAGGCATTACATAATGGAAAAAGGTTCAATTCAACAAGAAGGGCTAACGATCCTATATATGCTCCCAATACAGGAGCATCCAGATTCATAAAGCAAGTTCTTAGAGACCTACAAAGAGTCTTAGACTCCCATACAATAATAGCGGGAGACTTTAACACCCCCATGGACAATATTAGACAGATTATCAAGACAGAAAATTAACAAAGTTATTCAGGACCTGAACTCAGCTCTGGATCAAGTGAACCTGACAGATATCTACATAACTCCACCCCAAAACAACAGAATATACATTCTTCTCATTGCCACATGGCACTTACTCTAAAATTGATCACATAATTGGAAGTAAAACACTCCTTAGCAAATACAAAAGAACTGAAGTCATAACAGTCTCTCAGACCACAGTGCAATCAAATTAGAATACAAGATTAAAAAATTAACTCAAAACCACACAACTACCTGGAAATTGAACAACCCGCTCCTAATGACTCTTAGGTAAATAATGAAATTAGGGCAG
Organism: Saimiri boliviensis; assembly: GCF_048565385.1. Classification (NCBI taxonomy): domain Eukaryota; kingdom Metazoa; phylum Chordata; class Mammalia; order Primates; family Cebidae; genus Saimiri; species Saimiri boliviensis. Next base: position 52,363,210 of record NC_133459.1, read on the forward strand.
AAATCAAGAAATTCTTTGAAACTAATCGGAACAAAGGGACAACATACCAGAATCTCTGGGATGCAGCTAAAGCAGTGTTAAGAGGGAAATTTAAGCCGGGCGCGGTGGCTCAAGCCTGTAATCCCAGCACTTTGGGAGGCCGAGGCGGGTGGATCACGAGGTACACAGATCGAGACCATCCTGGTCAACATGGTGAAACCCCGTCTCTACTAAAAATACAAAAAATTAGCTGGGCATGGTGGCTCGTGCCTGTAATCCCAGCTACTCAGGAGGCTGAGGCAGGAGAATTGCCTGAACCCAGGAGGCAGAGGTTGCGGTGAGCCGAGATCGTGCCATTGCACTCCAGCCTGGGTAACAAGAGCGAAACTCCGCCTCAAAAAAAAAAAAAAAAAAAAGAGGGAAATTTATAGCACTAAATGCCCACATCGAAAAGCTGAAAAGATCTCAAGTTAACACTAACATCACAACTAAAAGAACTAGAGAACCAAGACAAAACAAACCCAAAGCTAGCAGAAGACAAGAAATAACCAAGATCACAGCTGAACAGCAGACAGAGACACAAAAAAACCCTTCAAAAAAATCAACAATTTCAGGAGCTGGTTTATTGAAAAAAATTAATAAAATAGATGACTAGCTAGAGTAATAAAGAAGAAAAGAGAAGAATCAAATAAATTACAATAAGGAATGATAAAGAGATATCACCATTGACCCCACAGAAATACAAACAACCATCAGAGAATACTATAAACACCTCTATGAACATAAACTAGAAAATCTAGAAGAAATGGATACATTCCTGAACACATACACCCTCCCAAGACTGAAGCAAGAAGAAACTGAATCTCTGAACAGAACAATAATGAGTTCTTAAATTGAGGCAGAATAAATAGCTGACCAAAAAAAAAGTCCAGGACCAGACAGATTTACAGCTAATCTCTACCATATGTACAAAGAAGTACTGGTACCATTTCTACTGAAACTATTCCAAAAAATTGAAAAGGAGGGACTCCTCCCTAACTCATTCTATGAGGCCAGCATCATCCTGATACCAAAACCAAGCAGAGATAAAACAAGAAAAGAAAACTTCAGGCCAATATCTTTGATGACCATTGATGTAAAAATCCTTAACAAAATACTGACAAACCAAATCCAGTAGCACATCAAAAAGCTTATCCACCACAATCAAGTTGACTTCATCCTGAGATGCAAGGTTGGTTCAACATACACAAATCAATAAATGTGATTGATCACATAAACAGAACCACAGGCAAAAAACACATGATTATCTCAATAACTGATGCAAAAATGCCTTTGAGAACAATTCAACATGCCTTCTTGTTAAAACTCTCAATAAACTAGGTATTGAAGGAACATACCTCAAAATAATAAGAGTCATATATATAGACAAACACACAGCCAATACCATACTGAATGGGCAAAAGTTGGAAGCATTCCCCTTGAAAACCAGCACAAGAAAAGGATGCCCTCTCTCACTACTCCTATTCAATAGTATTAGAAGTTCTGGCCCGGGCAATCCAGCAAGAGAAAGAAATAAAGGGTATTCAAATAGGAAGAGAGGAAGTCAAGTCATCTTTGTTGGCAGGATGACATGTTCCTGTATCTAGAAAACCCCATCATCTCAGCCCAAAAGCTTCTTAAGCTGATAAAGCAACTTCAGCAAAGTCTCTGGATACGAATTCAATGTGCGAAAATTTCTAGCCTTCTTATACACCAACAGGCAAGCAGAGGGCCAATCATGAGTGAACTCTCATTCATAATTGCTACAAAAAGAATAAAATACCTAGGAATACAGCTAACCAGGGAAGTAAATAACCTCTTCAAGGAGAACTGCAAACCACTGCTCAAAGACATAAGAGAGGACACAAACAAACAGAAAAACATTCCATGCTCATGGACAGGAAGAATCAAAGTAATTATAGATTCAATGCCACTCCCATTAAACTACCATTGACATTCTTCACAGAATTAGAAAAAAAAAAAAAAAAAACTATTTAAAAATTCATACGGAACCGAAAAACAGCCCAAATAGCCAAGACAATCCTAAGCAAAAAGAACAGAGCCAGAGGCATCACACTACCTGACTTCAAACTAAACTACAAGGCTACAGTAACCAAAACAGCATGGTACTGGTACAAGGACAGACACATAGACCAATGGAACAGAATAGAGAACTCAGAAATAAGAATGCATGCCTACAACCATCTGATCTTCGACAAAACAAGCCATGGGGAAAGGATCCCTTATTCAATAAATAGTGCTGGGAGAACTGGCTAGTCACATGCAGAAAATTGAAACTGGACCCCTTCCTTATACCATATACAAAAAATAACTCAAGATGGATTAAAGACTTAAATATAAAACCCAAAACTAAAAACAAAACAAAACAAAACAAAACAAACAAACAAACAAACGAACAAAAAAACCCTAGAAGAAAATCTAGGCAATACCATTCAGGACACAGGCATGGGCAAAGATTTCAAGATAAAAACACCAAAAGCAATTGTAACAAAAGCAAAAATTGACAAATGGGATCTAATTAAACTAAAGAGCTTCTGCACAGCAAAAGAAACTATCATCAGAGTAAACAGACAACCTACAGAATGGTAGAAAATTTTTCTAATCTATCAATCTGACAAAGGTCTAATATCCAGAGTCTACAAGGAACTTAAGCAAATTTACAAGAAAAAAACAACTTGATTAAAAAGTGGGCAAGGGACATGAACAGACATTCTCAAAAAACATACATGTGGCCAAAAAACACACGAAAAAAAGCTCAACATCATTGATTAGAGAAATGCAAATCAAAATGAGACACGATATCACACCAGTCAGAATGATGATTATTAAAAAGTCGAGAAACAACAGATGCTGGTGAAGTTGTGGAGAAAAAGGAACACTTTTATACTGTTGGTGGGAGTGTAAATTAGTTCAACCATTGTGGAAGATAGTGTGGTGATTCCTCAGAGACCTAGAGGCAGAAATACTATTTGACTCAGCAATCCCATCACTGGGTATATACCCAAAGGAATAGAACTCATTCTATTATAAAGATACATGCACGTGTATGTTCTGCAGCACTATTCACAATAGCCAAGATATAGAATCAACCTAAATGCCAATCAATGATAGACTGGATAAAGAAAAAATATGATATATATACAGCCATGGAATACAATACAGCCATAAAAAGGAACAAGATCATGTCCTTTGCTGGGACATGGATGGAGTTGGAAGCCATTTCCTTAGCAAACTAATGCAGGAACAGAAAACCAAACACCACATGTTCTCACTTATAAGTAGGAGCTGAATGATGAGAACACATAGACACACTGGAGGGAGAGCATCAGGAAGAATAGATAATGGATGCTGGGCTTAATACCTAAGTGATGGGATGATCTGTGTAGCAAATCGCCATGGCACACATTTACCTATGTAATAAACCTGTACATCCTGCACATGTCCCCTGAACTTAAAATAAGAAAAAACATTAAAATAAAGGAATACATTTTCACAATTAGTTGACAATGGCAGCAACTACCTTACATGGTGGTAAACAGCACATTCCTAGAGGCATTAAAGCCAAGTGTTTTCAATCTTTCTGTTTTGTTGTTTGTTTTTTTTGGTGACAGGGTCTCACTCCGCTGCCCAGACTAGACTGTTAGTGGTGTGATTTCAGTTTACTGCAACCTCTACTTCCCAAGCTTAAGCAATCCCCCAAGCTTAGCTTCCTGAGTAACTGGAACTACAGGTGTTCACCACCATGTTCAGCTAATTTTTTTTTTTTTTTTTTTTTTTTGAGATGGAGTCTTGCTCTGTCGCTCAGACTGGAGTGCAACAGTGTGATCTTGGCTCACTACAACCTCTGCCTCCCAGGTTCAAGCGATTCTCCTGCCTCAACATCCTGAGTAGCTGGGACTACAGGTGCACACCACCACATCTGGCTAATTTTTTGTGTTTTTTAGCAGAGATGGGGTTTCACCATGTTGGTCAGGCTGGTCTCGAACTCCTGACCTTGTGATCCACTCACCTCAGCCTCCCAAAGTGCTGGGATTACAGGCGTGAGCCATTGCGCCCAGCCAATATTTTGTATTTTTTATAGAGGTGGAGTTTCCCCATGTTGCCTAGGTTGGTCTCAAACTCCTGGGCTCAAGTGATCTGCCCGCCTCGGTCTTCCAAAGTGCTGGGATTACAGGCGTGAGCCATGACACCTGGCTCCAAGTACATTCTTTCCAACATAGTAAGGACAGCATCAATATCTTGGGAGAAAGGCTGAAACAGAGGGCCACGAAGGTTCTTTCCAACTCTAATAGAAAATATTGAGCATGGGAGCCCCACAGTCCATAAGCTAGGCTCTCTGTTCACTATCCATGTTCTCTCCACCAGTGTACTTATGGATAATAATGGTCTGTTTGCCTGTTTCCCCCACCAAGGCAGAGGCCATGTATCATTTACCTCTGAACTATCACTGCCTGGCACAGTACCTGGCGCACAGTAGACAGTGAATTAGCACACAAACAAGCTTTAAAAATTGTTTTAAAAATATCTCAAAGATAAGTTCAAACCTCAGTTTTGTCAGAGTCATCGTTTCCCAGTAACTCATCATCTTCTTCTCTTCCTGAGCCTCTCAGAGGTCCTGTCTGATGTTTTGGGGTTTCTCCAGGATCCTCAATGCTTACTGTGGTGGCATCTGGGTTTGCTGTCACAGAAGTGGCTACATCGCCAAATTCTGAAATCGATTCGAGCACAAGGGCCTCAGAAACTTCACTCACACAAGAAATGCTATACTTGGAATCTAAATACAAGCTATCACAACCTCAGCTTTGCTATAGACTCTACCTGCTATAAAGGGCAAATGCTTTGAAAAAAAAAAAAAAAAACACCCATTTGGAGATCAATCTGACATAGATAAATGATTACAAAGACAACAGAATTTGGAGTCAGACCTAGATTTTAGTCCTGGCTCAGCTAGCCACTTACTAAATACATAAGCCCAAGTAAGTAACTTAACCTTTCTAAACCCCAGTATTCTCATCTATATCGTGGGGAGAATAACATTCATTTTAAATAATTTTGGGGGGATTAGGAATATAACCTAAGTCCTAAACTTCTCTTCTTTGGTTCAAGTCCAAAAAATTTTAATGAAAGCTATTTTTTCCAAAAAGTCTACTACATAATCACTACAGAAAATATGGGAACAAAAATGAAAGTGGAAATCAGCTGGGTATGGTGGCTTACGCCTGAAATCCCAGCACCTTGGGAGGCCAAGGTGGGTGGATCACCTGAGGTCAGGAGTTCGAGACCAGCCTGGCCAACATGGTGAAACCCTGTCTCAACTAAAAACACAAAAATTAGCCGAGTGTGGTGCCGCATACCTTTAATTCCAGCTACTCTGGAGGCTGAGACAGGAGAATCGCTTGAACCCAGGAGGCAGAGGTTGCAGTGAGCCAAAATTGCACCACTGCACCACTGCACTCCAGCCTGTGTGACAGACCCAGACTATGGTCAAAAAAGAAAAAACAAGGTGGAAATCACAGGATAAAAATCACTCTTAGGCCGGGCATGCTGGCTCATGTCTGTAATCCCAGCACTTTGAGAGGCCAAGGCAGGAGGACTGCTTGAGCCCCAGAGGTCAAGGCTGCAGTGAGCTATGATCATGCCACTGTACTCCAGCCTGGGCATGAGAGTAAGACTCTGCTTCAAATAAAATAAAATAAAATAAAATAAAATAAAATAAAATAAAATAAAAAATAAAAAACCACTCTTAGTTCCACCACGTAAAGGTTAACACTATTAACATTTTAGTATATTTCCTATTCTTTGCATACTGAGATTCATGCCACTAATGATCATTCATTTATGAATGATCCAATAAGCCAAGTACTGATCTAGAATGTGATAATACTATAATTAATTTTGCATCTTTGCTTTGTCAGGATTGTATATAATTGGAGATTATATACAAAAATGATTTTTCATATTATAACAGTCTTTAAAGTGATCACTTATGTGACTGCATAATATTCCATCAATGAAGATTTTATTACAAATAGACAAGAAGTGTCTGTGTAGAAAAGCTGTTTGGGGTACAGCCTTAAGATGAACACTTAACAGTGTGATCACTAGGTCAACAGGGTGCAAACCATTTTCAAGGCTCCTGAACCACATTACTAAACTGCTTTCCAAAAGAACCTTACCTATTTGTGTCCACCAGGAGTGACTTAGACTTCCTGTCTCTGAATATCCTAACATACTTTACTTAGCTGCTCTGGAATACAATTCAGGGCAGCTCTCAACCTTTGAAGACCAGAGGAAGAGTACCAGTAGGGCACTATTTTAACACTACAAGCAGGGCACCAATCCTAGCAGTAGGATGGGGTTCTTGGACAACTGAGCTCACTCTTATTGCCTGTCAGCTATAGTAGTAGTTTTATGCAGAACACTAAAGTGACTGAAATTAATCAGGTAGCTAATATGTAACAATTACTGAAGCTTCAATTGGCAATGTTTGGGTAGTTTAAGCAACATGAGGTTCTGGAGTGAGATGGTCCTTTGTTCAAGGTAAGACTCTTCAGTAGTTCCATGACCTTGAACACATTACTCCATGGCTCTGAGTCTCTTGTTTCTTCAGTTATAAAACACAGACAGTATCTACCCCACAATGAGAGTCCAAGAATGATGAAATAATAACTATCATTACAGGTATGTCTTGTTGACTGTACAGGGCAATGACATTTAAAAAGATAGCCACAATGTGGCTGGAGGGAATTGACCAAGGAAGATATTCTTAGATCTCACAGTTAAAAAACAGTAGTTAAAATAACTAGAAAAGTATAACTGGGCTGGATGCAGTGGCTCATGCCTGTAACCCAGCACTTTGGGAGGCTGAAGCGAGCAGATCACTTGAGCTCAGGAGTTCGAGACCAGCCTGACCAACACGGTGAAACCCCATCTCTACTACAAACATAAAAATTAGCCAGGAGTGGTGGTGGGCACCTGTAATTCCAGCTACTTGAGAGGCTGAGGCACAAGAATTGCTTGAACTGGGAGGTGAAGGTTGCAGTGAGCTGAGATTGCATCACTGCACTCCAGCCTGAGTGTCAAAAGCGAGACTCGATCTCAAAAAACAAAAAGAGTATAACTGGATTGTGTGTAACACAAAGGATAAATGCTTGAGGTAATGGACACCCCATTTATCCTGATGTAATTATTACACATTGTATGCCTGTATCAAAATATAGGAGTATACTCTGTGAGCATATGCACCTACTACATAACCACGAAAATGAAAAAAAATTTAAAAAAGCAGTAGTTCACCAGGGGGAAGGAGTGCCAGAAGGAGGGACAGACAGTACCACTTTAGAAGTACAAAGGTCAAAAAGGCTCCAAGGATGATAGCTCCTCTAGTTGTTAGGTTCAGGAAAGGGTTCTTGGAGAAGATACCATATGAGAAGGATGGCCAGAGGTGGAGGGGATGGCATCTCATGCAAAGGGAAGGGGATGAGCGAGACCCAGAAGATGGAAAGTGTGCCTCACGATGGAGGGTCAGTGACGGCCTAGTTTCGCTGGAGCGTGGGCTGCGTGCACCTTTAACATGACGACTCTTCACACAGTCTGCTCTGTGTTGGCTATTCTTGTCCATCTCAGCTCCCTGAATGCAAAACTGGTGTGTGTCTTATTTCTGCCCCCAGCAGTCTCCGCTTTTACATCCTGGCATATCCTAAGCTAGCTTCAGCCTCTGTTCCTTTCCCAAAACAATGTCTTTCACCTGAAGGCTTCTGACCTCCACTTTTTCTTTTTTTTTTTTGAATAAAAATTTTTTTAAAAACCGTATGTGTGGCCGGGCACAGTGGCTCAAGCCTGTAATCCCAGCACTTTGGGAGGCCAAGGCGGGTGGATCACGAGGTCAAGAGATCGAGACCATCCTGGTCAACATGGTGAAACCCCGTCTCTACTAAAAATACAAAAAAATAAGCTGGGCGTGGTAGCGCGTGCCTGTAATCCCAGCTACTCAGGAGGCTGAGGCAGCAGAATTGCCTGAACCCAGGAGGCAGAGGTTGTGGTGAGCCGAGATCGCGCCATTGCACTCCAGCCTGGGTAATAAGAGTGAAACTCCATCTCGAAAACAAACAAACAAACAAAAAAAACCGTATGTGTGTTGTCAGGCCGGAGGGCCTCTTCCATCCTTGTCAAGGGGAGTGCTAACCTTCCCTCCTTTCACACAACAGTGACCTCTACTTTTTCATCCCACACTACCTTTCCTCCCTGGAGATGCTTTCCATGACCCCTGCAGCATCCTGCGTTCTTTTCTAAAGACCAAAGTCCTTAACACAGTTGATAAAAGCCCTCCGTGATTTGCCACCTGGCTCCTCCAAAGCATCACTTTGTGTCAGCTGCCCTCACCACTTGTGATCTGGAACACAGGCCTTCTCCCAAGTCTTTGGGAAAAAAATTAAACTTCCTCATTCCACAGGGACTTCTGCATGGGCTGCTCTCTATGCTTGAACTTTCTTGCACTGCACTCCTAGACAGGATGGCTGAGGAAGGCCTCTCTAATGAAGAGAGATTTGAACAGAGCAAGGGAGCAAGGCCATGAGGTTATCTGAAGGGAGACTGTCTCAGACAGAAAGACGGCACAGAAGTCGCAAGCTGTGAATGTACTTGGTGCATAGGAAGAACGGTGACCGCCCATGCAGCCTGGGCAGAGATAGAAAGGACAAGAGCAGCAGGAGATGAAATCAGAGGCATGGAGGCTGCATCATGCAGGGGCCTCCTAAGCCACAGAAAGGGCTCTGGCTTTTTCGGGGGTTAAAAAAAATTTTTTTTTTGAGACAAAGTCTTGCTCTGTTGCCCAGGCTGGAGTGCAGTGGCGCATATCTTGGCCCGCTGCAACCTCTGTTTTTGATCAATTCTCCCGCCTCAGCCTCCTCAGCATCTGGAATTACAGGCATCTGCCACTATATCCAGCTAATTTTTATATTTTTAGTAGAGACAGGGTTTCACCATGTTGGCGAGGCTGGTCTTGAACTACTGATCTCAGGTGATCGCCCCACCTCAGCCTCCCACAGTGCTGGGATTACAGGTGTGAGCCACCACACACGGCCTGGCTTTTTCTTCTAGTGAGATGGGAGCTACTAAAAGGTTCTGAAAGAATGATGTGATCTGGTTGAGTTTCAGAGGGACTAATCTGGCTGCAAAGTACAGACTGTAGAGGGGTAAGGGAGGAAGTAGAAAGACCAGAAGGAAGGTAAGGGCAGACAAAAATTCAGACAAAAAGTAACAGTGATCTTGAGTATGGTGAGGGTAGTGATGGAGGAGGTCAGATGCTAGATGCATTTTGAAGATAGAGTTAACAGTATTTGCAAATTGAGGTGAATTTTTAGTACTTGCAAATGAAACAGATTTCTCTTTAAACAGTATATCTCTTTAGAGAGCAGAGACAGCATAAGGTGTGACACCAGACTGGATGGGTTCAAATCCTGATTTTATCCCTTACTAATTGTGTAACCATTAGGCAAATTATTTTTCTGTGCCTCAGTCTCCTCATTAATAAAACAGGGGAATAAAGTCACTATTTCATAAAGTTGATATAAGGATTGAGTTATCTGCAAAGCATTTAGAACAATGCCTGACATTTAAGTGCTATGTAAGATGTTTATAAAACAAGTGAGTGTTCATCAGTCCCTAGCCTAAGTCAGGCTCTGGGTTATGAGTTCTAATATCTCCTTGAACTTTTCCTCCAGCACTTTCATAGTTTATAGGTATATATTTAATAAATAAATGTCCCCCTCACTAGACTGAGAGTTTCACAAGGAAGGAAACTGACTATTTTGTTCATTCTTCTATCCCTGATAACTAGAACAATTACCCAGTTCCTGGTTATACTCAGGAGATATTTATTGATTCAATGAAGGAATGATCTGATCACATTTCATCCTAATGATCTTTTCACATTTTTATCTGATCCAACAGTGTATAAACCTCTTCATCTTTTTATCTCCAGTATCTAGTACTAAGATACTAGTATCTAGTTATAAGCACAAAGTAAGTGCTCAGTGTTTCCTGAACTAAAGCAGGAACTGTATAAACATTTTCTGTAATCACTGTACTAAATTTATGTTACTTGTCGCCAATCTGAAGGGTTAGGACAAACGAAACACCTGGATGTGGCCAGCAGCCACCAAAATGTTAGAAATAATATCCTTTAAATGTGTGAGGCAGTATAGCAATGAAAATACTTGCTGTGACTGTGGAAATAGTGATGATAAATATAAAGGTGGACACCCAACTGATATACCTTCAAATTGCAAGTCATCTACTGCTGCCATTGAGCCAGTAAGTCTTCTCCCAATTATGAGGAAGAAATTTTGCAGGGGTCTAAAAGAAAAAAATAAGTGAACGTAGTAGGATAACAGTATAAAATATCTGCAAACAAATCTTATTTCTGTATTAGAAATGGTATCACTTTCCCTTGCTTCTCTCTTCAGTGGGGTTTGATAGGTTTATATAAAGATAACCACTAAGCGTCAGGTATTATTAAATATTAAAACTGTTACAAAGAAACTAGCCCGGGGGTCCAAAGGTTCCGATTCAACCTTATTGGCTGTGTATGTACCAGGAATGAATCTCAACCCACTGTGTGAATGTTTGGAGACCAGGTGCAGCCTAGAGATGTAACGATGAGGAAGGAGAGGCTGAGGTTTGAGACAGGTGATGGGGACAGTGAAGAACAAAGGCAGTTCAGCCCAGCCAGTGTTTAAAGTACAGGCTCTGGGGTCAGACAGAGCTGGGTTTGATTCCCGATTCCGCTGCTTCTCTCCTTGTGCGAGCTCCTCGGGGCCTCAGTTTCCTCATCTGTAAAATGGGTGCATAACAGTACCTCGTCACACAGTGCGGGGGCCATTAAATGGGACAGTGTGTGTAAGGCGCCTAGCGCGGAGCCAGGCAATTAGAGGGCAATGGGATGTCGGCGACCCTGCAGCCTGCCTAGGACACCGCGAAGCAGAGGCAGTGTCCTAGGGAGAGGAACTGGGCCGCGGCGGCCCCGGCGGGCAGGAGATCCCGAGACCCCTCAGCCCCGTACACGTCCCGCAAACCCGGCCGCCTCACCTCGCGGGGCTGGGCGTCCAGTGGGTCCCGGGAAGGCTCGGGCCTCAGACGCTCCGCGCCGGTTCCGGTCCAGCCCAGTTACCGGAAGCCGGAGATCCGGGGGGTGGAACTTCTCCGCCTCCTCCGGGAAGAGCCCCGCCTCCTTAAAGAGGCAGCAGCTCCCAGAGACACCTGCGTACCGCGGCGTGCGGAGTCCGCTCCCTCCCGAGGGTTCTTGAAGAGACAGGGCGGAGTGGGGCGGTCGCTGAGTGTGACTGCTTGCTTGCTCACAGCAAGCAAGAAACGCAGAAAATTATCGATTGTAGGATATTCTTACTGTGTGTTTATACCTCTTTTCCTATAAAATATAAAATCGAGTAATGAAAGACGTCAGTGAAAGGAAAAAATAAGTCACCCGCGTCGCCAGTCCCCCAATTTTTGGGGGGCCATAAAAATTTAACTGGTGAGGAAGTGCATGAGCTGATTACATTCTGAATGAGTGATCGAAAGTGCGATGTCTGTTCATATAAGCTCCCTCAGTAAGTGGGCAATTAGAAGACTTTATATCTAATAACAACCACATATAGTGTTTTTTTTTTTTTTTTTTCCCAAGATTATCATGATCAGGCTTTGAATATGCAGGATCTCTAATTCCCAGAACAATCCTGCTATCTTGGGATGAGTATTCTCATTTTACAAAGCGAAAACTGAGGCTTAGAGCATGTACAGGGCGCTTTTGGTTGAGTAAGTACCAGGAATGAATTTCAGTTCATGAATTCAGCTGTGCAAGTATATCAGCCACCTCTTATGTCCCATTTCAGATCATCTTGGCCTCACCTGCTGCTTATTTCACCGCCACTCATCTTATTGCAGCGTCAGCAGATATAACTTGACTGAGCTTTGCCTCCAGCCTATGCCTCAGGCTTCTCACCTTCTGCTTTGAGTCTTGTTTCTTGATGCTGTGGGGTCATGGGACCTTGCTGGAACCACCCAGTACCAAGAAGTGTAGGGATAGAGAGTTAATGTCTCATGGGGCAAATCTCTGACCAATAGGGTCAACAATTGATGAATATATGTTTTTCCTTTTTCCCTCTCAGACAGGTGCCCTTCCATATAGTTTTCAAACTACCTAGTAGGATTAAGCAACCAAATGCCTTCGAAGGGACCAATTTGACAATGCATACTCGCTATGGCTCTTCTTCCTTCCCTGATTTACAAGCCCTTTCCTTCAATCCTGGTTCTTGGATTCGTACTTGCCAATAAACTACTCATATGAGAAACCAACATGAAGGCATGTTGGTACCAAAAGTGGGCCCAGAAAACAGAACCTCAAGTTGGCATTTCCTAACTGAACTGCTCACCAGTCATGTGGCAACAACAAATACATTGCTGGTGATAAGGGGAGAGGGAAGGGAGGGTGGTGATGGCGTGGTAACACTTAGAATGGCAGCATAATTCCTAAAGTGTCTGTCTATAGTTGATTGGGATAAGGTGCAGGTAGAAGACTTTTAAGGTGCTGAGTTACCTAGTGGCTGTGGCACTGGAACAGTAACAGGACAATGGTAATTATAAGGACTATGGAATGGACCAGATTTTCTTAACTCCATTAGAACCCTTGTAAATAAAATGACAGAGTCAGAACAGCCGACTGTCAACTTGAGGCACTCGGTGAAAGCTAGAGAGCCTTTGTGGCAGCTTTGAAGGAGATTCTTACTCTTCTATAGACTTGAGAAAGACTGGACTGAAAATCAGGCCCAAGATCTAATTGTAAGAGTGGCAAAGTTTTAATTAATACTGAATGCACAGCCTCTGTAGGTCTCTTCCATCAAAGCTGGGACATTGACAGAAAATGAATAGGACCCTGAGAAGTGGGATGAGGATATTTGGGTGGAAAAGCCTGAGACTTGACCATTCCTTGTTTCAAGTTACCCTTGGATCTTTCACAGTGGCAGTAAGAGGACTTTGCTTAGAGATCCTGTCATAATTACCTTCACAACATTGCTTCAGACTAAGGGACCAATTTAATTGTAAAAAAAAAAAAAAAAAAAACATGCAACAGTGACGGAGCATGGAACCCATTGTTCTTACCATGTGACTTGGTCATCCAGAAGTAGGCAGCCTAATAGGATGGTGGAATGGCTTGTTAAAGGCACAGTTAAGGCTCCAGTTTGGGGACAACACTCAGGAGACTGGGGCATTGTCCTCCAGCATGTAGTACATACACTAAGCCATTGGTTTATCAATTATTTATAATGATGCTTTGTTCTAAACACCTAGCTTGTATAGATTTGCAAACCAAGGGGTGGCACTTCCCACTATCAGTTTCAGTGAAACTTACACAGAATGTGTGCCTCCTGCCTCACAAGTTTAAGTTCTGCTTAGTTGGAAACCCTGGTCCCAGGGAAGCAGGGGAGGAGGAGAGAACACTTCCACTCCAGTTACAGTTCCTACTGGAAGCTATAACTGCCACCTAGACATTTTTGGCTTTTCATACCACTGCACCAGCAGGTAAAGAAAAGAGTGCCGGCCGGGCATGGCGGCTCAAGCCTGTAATCCCAGCATTTTTGGAGGCCAAGGTAGGTAAATCACCCGAAGTCAGGAGTTTGAGACCAGCCAGGCCAACATGGCAAAATCCCATCTCTACTAAAAACACAAAAACTAGCTGGGTGTGGTGGCACAGCCTGTAATCCCAGCTACTCGGGAGGCTGAGGAAGGAGAATTGCTTGAACCTGGGAGGTGGAGGTTGCAGTGAGCTGAGACTGACCCATTGTACTCCAGCCTGGGCAACAGAGTGAGACTCCATCTCAAAAATACACATACAAATAAATTAAATAAAAGAGTGCCACGTGGTGGGGTATAATCAGCCCTGATTACTTTAAGAAGTTGGGGGCTGGGCATGGTGGCTCATTCCCATAATCCCAGCATTTTGGGAGGCCAAGGAAGGATGATTGCTTGAGGCCAGGAGTTCAAGACCAGCCTGGGTAACATAAGGAGTGGCTATAACAGTAACAAAATTTGCTAGGCATAGTAGCATGCTTGTAATCCCAGCTACTCTGACTGAGGTAGGAGGATGGCTTCAGCCCAGGAGTTAGAGGCTGCGGTGAGCTATGATTGCACCACTGCCCTCCAGCCCAGTGACAGAGTGGGGAAACCCCATCTCAATTGTTAAAAAACAAAAACAAAAGCAGAACAAAACAAAAAAAAAGGTCTTGGGTGTGTTTTAAAACACTTTTCAACTCTGAGCTCCATGATGCTTCTTTCAGTTTCTCCAATCAGCTATGCTGTCTCTGGCTTCTGGGCCTTTGGTCATGTGGTTCCTTCCATCAGGACATATCCCCTCTTTGGCCAGCTGACTGCTTGCCATCTTTCAGATTTCAGCATAGAAATCACTTCCTCAGGCTGGGTGTGGTGGCTCACATCTGTAATCCCGGCACTTTGGGAGGCCAAAGCAGGTGGATTGCTAGGTTAGGAGTTCAAGACCAGCCTGGCCAAGATGGTGAAACCCCATTTCTACTAAAAATACAAAAATTAGCTGGGCATGGTCATGGGCATCTGTAATCTAATCCCAGCTACTTAGGAGGCTGAGGCAGAGAATTGCTTGAATCCAAGAGGCAGAGGTTGCAGTGAGCCAAGATTGCACCACTGTACTCCAGCCTGGGCAACAGTGCGAAATGCTGTCTCGCAAAAAAAAAAAAAAAAAAAAAAAAAAAAAAAAAAGAGAGAAATCACTTCCTCAGTGAAGTCCTCTTGACTTCTCCAACCAGAATTAGCTTCCCCTTCTCCATGCTCTCGTACCCCCCACACACCCTCCACCTCTGACTTCATATAGGAAATGGTAGTTTTTCTGTTTACTTGGCTATTCCCTGCACTGGACCATGACTTCCTTGAGAACAGAGGGTGTTTTATTTATCACTCCATCCCCAGTGCTAAGGGGAGTTGCAGGCCCCAGGTTTTGCTAGGGATGATCCCGTTTCTGTCTTTGCCCTGGGAAGTTTCAGATCCCTATCTCCCTGGGAGGGCTCTGACTACAGAAATAGTCAACCACCAGCTAGAAGTCATCATGGGGAAACATCTTTCATTAGTAAAAGAAGAGTTTGTTAACATGCAAACCTATTGACTTGCAGGAGAGCCTCTAACAGGGTCTCTTTAAGTGTGGTCTTTTTAAGTATTTGTTTTTTAAACATTAATCAGAGGGAGAATTTAAGATGTGGAATCTACGAATCCAAGAATCTCTCTAAAGTTAAGGCAAAGAATGGGAAATGTTCATGATTAGAACAGACCTTTGTGCACCTGGTTAGGAATTTTCTGTCTCATGACAGAAAGGCAAACATCTTCTGACCTGACTCCTTCCCCCGGCCCGGGTTGGCTGCTCCTACCCTGTACCTTCATTCAGCTCCGCCCAGTGTCGCCTGGCTGCAGCCTCTCTGCCCGTAGGTCTCAGAGCTCACTCTGGCTGTGCCGAGATGGGGCTGCCCGGGCCAGGGCTATGGCTGAAGAGGCTCTGGGTGCTCTTGGAGGTGGCTGTGCATGTGGCTGTGGGCAAACTGCTTCTGACATTGTTTCCAGACAGAGTCAAGAAGAACATACTAGCCATGGGCGACAAGACGGGTATGACCAGGAACCCTAACTTCAGCCACGACAACTGGATCCCGACCTTTTTCAGCACCCAGTATTTCTGGTTCGTCCTGAAGGTCCGTTGGCAGCGACTAGAGGACACGACTGAGCTAGGGGGTCTGGCCCCAAACTGCCCAGTGGTCCACCTCTCAGGACAGAGGTGCAACATTTGGGACTTTATGCAAGGTCAGGAGGCTGCTACCCACTTGCGGGGTGCTTGAAATAGCACCGGTAGAGGGGGATGAGGAGATGGGTTGGAAAGTCCTGAATTCTCCTAATACTCTTGCTGCACCTTGTGGAACTCGTCCTCTTCCTGCTTCCTGTAACTAGGACTTCTTGTGGATTCTGTTTCTCTAAGTAACATCACCACCTTCCCAGGCACTCACATCACGAACCACCCTGTCCGGCATTTCAGCCCCTGGAACACTGCTCTTACTGCACAGGCCGATCTGCCTCTCTCCGTTCGGCTCATGGCTCTCTGTCTGCGCCTCTCCTTGGACACTGCTGCTTTCTGCCTGGCACCTGGCTACCTAAGCACAAGTTTTATTTCCTTGCCCAATGGGGAGCCTCAGGAAAGGGTGTGTGTCTGATTTATCTCTGGATTCCTCAGCATGCTTGGCCCAGGGCCTAGATGCAGCAGGTAGAGAAGGCACCTGAGGCAGCTGGTTTATCCCGTGCTTTCCTTGTTCTTCTTTTATCTTCCTTTAAAAAAAAATTTTTTTTTTGAGACAGGGTTTCACTCTATTGCCCAGGCTGGAGTATAGTGGTGCATCCTTGACTTCCCAGCCATGCTCCCACCTTAGCCTCCCTAGTACCTGGGACTACAAGTGCACACCACAATATTCAGCTCATTTTTTAATTTTTTGTAGAGGTAGGGGTTTCACCATGTTGCCCAGGCTGGTCTTGAACTCCTAGACTCAAGTGATCCACTGACCTTGGCCTTCCAAAATGCTGGGATTACAGGCATGAGCCACTGTGCCCAGCCTATCCTGCGTTTTTCGAAGCATGTTCTTTAGAACCTAAAGTCCACAGATATGCTTTACTATGTAGTGTTCCCTGGTCAAAGTAGTTTGGGAAACCCTGAATACTATATCCTCCTCCTGGAATTTCATGTGCCTATGAGCGTGTGCACGTGAGGAGTTTACAGTTCCATAGAAGTGAAATGGAGGAGGCTATAAAAAAAACAGAACTTTTGCCTGCAGGACTTGGAAGGTTTCCTGTAGGAGGTGGCTCTGGAACTAGGTCTTGAAGAATGAGTAACATTTTTGTAGCTTGGCAAGGAAAAAGGGAAGAGTGTTTCAGAGGGGAAGGCAGGAGCTTCTTTTTTTGTTGTTGTTCATTCATAATTTTAAACCACAGTGCACAAATGACCTCAGTTTATTCAACTAATTCCTCTGGTAATACGAGCAATGGTAATAACTAACTTACCACATGCCCGTGTGCCAAGCACTGTAACAGAATTAGGCCAATTTGCTGAATGCCAATCATCTCCAGATCAGTTCCCTGAAAGCCAGCTTGCCTCATGGCCAGTTCACAGAATGTACTTGCATCACCTAACTGCCCGCTTTCAGGAAGTCGGTTTACATTTTAAAGACTGTTCAATTTGGGCCAGGCACAGTGGCTCACACCTGTAATTCCAACACTTTGGGAGACCAAGGTGGGTGGATCACTTGAGGTCAGGAGTTTGAGACCAACCTGGCTAACATGGTGAAACCCCATCTCTACTAAAAATACAAAAATCAGCCGGGCATGGTGGCAGGCGCCTATAATCTCATCGCTTGAACCCAGGAGGCGGAGGTTGCAGTGAGCTGAGATCATGCCACTGCACTCCAGCCTGGGTGACAGAGTAAGACTCTGGCTCAAAATAAAATAAAATAGACTGTTCAATTTGTTTTTGCTCCCTGCTGCTGCAGCTGAGACTATAAAATGTTGAGTGACCAGGTGCAGAGGCCACGCTTGTAAACCCTGCACTGTGAGCAGCCAAGTGGGAGGATTGCTTGAGCCCAGCAGTTCAAGAACAGCCTGTGCAACAGAGTGGAGCCCTGTCTCTACAAAATATTTAAAAATTAGTGGGGTGAGGTGGTGTGCATCTGTAGTTCCAGCTACTCAGAAGGCTGACTTGAGGTTACTGGAGCCCAGGAGTCGAGGCTGCAGTGAGCTGTGTTCCTACCAGTGCATTCCAGTCTACGTGACAGAGCAAGACCCTGTCTCATAAATAAATAAATAAATAAATAATTTTTAATGGCGAGAGGAGGAAACTGAAGCAAAAGAAAAATCTAGTTGCAAAATAGAGATGAATTTCAACACACTAACCTAAAGTCCCCTGAAATCGTAGGTACTAACAACACAGAAATAAACAGCATAGGCCTCTGCCCTGGAAAGCCTCTGAACCCTGCGTGAGAGACGGTGTTGTGTCAAGGAAGCAGAGGGCACTGGGGAAGGAACCCTGTCAAGAGTAGGGTAAGGAGGTGGCGAGGGAAAGCTTCCTGGAGGAGAGGATGGTAAACTGATTGTCTAGGGGCAGTGAAACCTTGGGGTGGGTGAGGAAGGCGGGTATGGGAAGCAGGGCAGGGCAGAAGGGAGGAGCAACAGAGGTCTGAGAAGTGGAAGAGCATCATTCAGTTTGGCAGAAGTGGGGTCCCAGAGGCAGGAAGGGGTGAAGGATGAGGCAGAAGGCATCATCAGGAACCGGAGCTTATGGGGCCTTGTGTGTCGTAGCTGCAGGTTGACTTTATCCTGGTGAGTTCTGGAAGAGTTTCTAAGTGGGAAGTAAACATAATCAGTTCTGCTTATTAGAAATATATTGACTGGGTGCAGTGGCTCACACCTGTCATCCCAGCACTTTGGGAGGCCGAGGCCAGTGAATCACTTGAGGTCAGGGGTTCAAGACCAGCCTGGCCAATCTGATGAAATCCTGTCTCTACTGAAAATACAAAAATTAGCTGGGTGTCATGGTGTGCGCCTGTAAGCCCATCTCATTCCTGGGCTTAAGCGGTCTTCCCACCTCAGCCTTCTAAGTAGCTGGGGCTAGACGTGTGTCACCACGACTGGGTAATTTTTTTTTAAGTGACGGAGTCTTGCTATGTGGCCCAGGCTTTTTGAGTTCCTACCTAAAGAGTGACAGAGTGACTCTCTGGGGTCATAGGAGGCCAGTGACTGGCCACTTGGCCACAGTTGACCTCTGAGCTTGTAATCCTAGGCGGAGGTTGCAGTGAGCCAAGATCATGCCACTACACTCCGGCCTAGGCAACAAAGCAAGATTCTGTCTCAAAAAATAAAAAGAAAGAAAGAAAGAAAGAAAAAGACATGTTGTAATACTTTGAAATCTACTAGGCCACCAAAAAGCTCTATTGTATGCTTTGGGTATAAACTCTGAACTCAGAGACACAGACAGAGAGACCTGAAGAATTTTTACTGATAATCTAAAGCAGCTGCTTCATTTTTCAAATGCAAAGGCCCAGAAAGGTGAATGACTTGCTTAGAGTCACACAGGGAGTTCTTAGAAGAGCCAGAACTAGAATGTGTGCCTTCTGACTCTCAGCTCGTGCACTTGCTGTTACTGGATGAGACAGCAGGAGCTCAGGGAAACTCTCGGCCACCTCCAGTCCTCGGTGTGTCCACACACATGCACACACACAATATACACACACTCTTGGACACACACAGTGCAAAACATCAGTAACTGGCATGGTGTGGCAGAAGGCAAGTTCTGGATGATTTACTTTCTGGATAACGAGAGTTAGTCTGAAATTGGTTTTATTTCAGCCCCTGTTTGAAATCTTTTAACATTTTTCCAAGTATACTTACAAGTGTTGTCCAGTAACAATAAATAGGATTTCTCTGCTGAGAGATCCTGATGAGGCAGTTACTGACCCGGGCTGTTTTCTCATGTATACAAAGGAGTTGGACTTGATAGTCTTCACTAGATTTTTTTTTTTTTTTAGAGATGGAGTTTTGCTCCCGTTACCCAGGCTGGAGTGCAATGGCACGATCTCGGCTCACCGCAACCTTTGCCTCCTGGGTTCAGGCAATTCTCCTGCCTCAGCCTCCTGAGTAGCTGGGATTACAGGCACGCGCCACCATGCCCAGCTAATTTTTTGTATTTTTTTAGTAGAGACGGGGTTTCACCATGTTGACCAGGATGATCTCGATCTCTTGACCTCGTGATCCACCCGCCTCGGCCTCCCAAAGTGCTGGGATTACAGGCATGAGCCACCGCGCCCGGCCTTCACTAGATGATGATGATGATGATGATTATTATTATTATTATTATTTTGAGACAGAGTCTCACACTGTTGCCCAGGCTGGAGTGCAGTGGTGTGATCTTGGCTCACTGCAACCTCCTCCTCCCAGGTTCCAGCAATTCTCCTGCCTCAGTCTCCTGAGTAGCTGGGATTACAGGCACTCTCTACCACATCCGGCTAATTTTTTGTATTTTTAGTAGAGACAGGGTTTCACTATGTTGGCCAGGCTGGTCTCGAATGCCTGACCTCATGATCCACCTGCCTCGGCCTCCCGGAGTGCTGGGATTATAGGCATGAGCCACCGCGCCTGGCCTGGATTCTTGAAATGGTCTTCTCTGCACTGTGATCTGTGGACATGGGCAGGGAATCAGCCCCCATGTACTCATCCTTTATCTCTCTGCTGCTGAGGAAAGCAGATAACTTAGCTTAAACTTTGCCCTCAATATTGACCACTGTACCCAACCACACGACAAATAATTAAACAAATGGCTCTGTGTCTTCCAGGGTCTGAATCAGTGGATGTTGAATTTTTTCCCAATTAAAAACAAGCTTTTATACAGCTGATACTTAGTTGATCACAACCATAAATCTTTCGGGTTATTTATTTTTTATTTTTAGTTTTTATTTTTATTGAGATGGAGTCTCATGCTGTTGCCCAGGCTGGAGTGCACTGGCACGATCATAGTTCACAGCAATCTCATTCCTGGGCTTAAGTGGCCTTCCCACCTCAGCCTCCTAAGTAGCTGGGGCTAGACATGTGTCACCACGACTGGGTAATTTTTTTTTAAGCGACGGAGTCTTGCTATGTGGCCCAGGCTTTTTGGGTTCCTACCTAAAGAGTGACAGAGTGACTCTCTGGGGTCATAGGAGGCCAGTGACTGGCCACTTGGCCACAGTTGACCTCTGAGCTGCCCTCCTGAAGCCTGGGCCTCCTTATCACATGGGTGAGGAATCATAGTGCAGTCAACCAGCAGAGACTGGGGCTATAAAAATCAATATTTGCATATTTTCTTTCTTTCTTTTTTTTAAGAGACAAGATCTTGTTATGTTGCCCAGGCTGGAGTACAGCAGCTATTCACAAGTGCTATCATCATATAATACAGTCTTGAACTTCTGGGCTCAAGCGATCCTCCTGCCTCAGTCTTCTAAGTAGCTGGAACCATAGACACACTTGTCTGTATCTGACTCATTTTTTGCAGTTTTGGCTGCCCAGCTCCTAACTCTCCTTCCTACTTAGAATTCTCTTTTTTGTATTCTGTTTATGAAACAGTGTGCCCAGCCTTTCTCTATATAAGGAATATAAACCAGTTTTGTTTCTTCTTTTACTTGGCCAGCAGGAAACTCAGAGTCAAAATATAGCTCAGTTACAAAAAAATGCATGGGATCTATGGCCTGTGTGTATTCCATTTTCCCCTCCTGTTGTATGCCTCCCAGAGGGGCATGATTAGAACAAAATCTGGCCAGGCATGGTAGCTCACACCTGTAATCCCAGTACTTTGGGAGGTCAAGGTGGGCAGATCACCCAAGGTCAGGAGCTTGAGACCAGCCTGGCCAACATGATGAAACCCCATCTCTACTGAAAACACAAAAATTAGCTGGGTGTGGTGGTATGCACCTGTAATCCCAGCTACTTGGGAGGCTGAGGCAGGGGAATTGCTTGAACTTGGGAGGCGGAGGTTGCAGTGAGCTGAGGTCGCACCTTTGCACTCCAGCCTGAAAAAAGTAAATAAAATAAAATAAAAAAAGTATATTTAATATTTTAATATAGGTGTAAGGAGCTTTAAATTCTTTGCAGAATAGCAGAACACGGAGGAGGTATAGTTAACCAAATAAACCAAATAAGCAAGTTAAGATGCCCTCTACTCACCATCTATCAGCAAGCCCTGTCAATTCCACCTTCTCCCCAACTCTATTGGCCTACATTAGCAAGCCCAGGCTCTCATTCTCTCTCTCTCTCTCTCCCTCTCTCTCTCTTCCTCTCCCTCCCTCCCCCTACCGCCTCTCGTAGAGACACAGTCTCATTCTGTCACCCAGGCTGGAGTACAGTGGCACAATCACAGCTGACTACAGCCTCAACCTCTTGGGCTTAAGGGATCCTCTGGCCTCAGCCTCCTGAGTAGCTGGGACTACAGACACATACTACCAGGACCAGCTAATTTTTTTGTGTGTGTGCAGGCGAAGTCTTGCTATGTTGCCCAGGGTGGTCTCGAACTCATGGGCTCATGCGATCCTCCTGCCTCGGCCTCTCAAAGTGCTGGGATTACAGGCATGAGCTATTGCGTCCAGGCCCATTGTCTTTCATGTAGACTTCTCCAATGCCCCCAACTGCTTATCCCTCACTTTCCTTCTCACTCTTAGTCCTTTCTCCACAGAGCAGCCAGAGTGATCTTCAAGTGTAAATCTGTCATTACATAGCTCTACTGTAGCAGTCAGGGTTCTGGCTTGTAAGCAACAGAAGCTCCCTCTGGTTTTCTTGGTCACATACACATATGTACATAAAGGAACATACTGGAAAGATGTTGAATGCTTTCTAGAATCAATATCAGCTGGTCTTGATTGGACTGTCTTTTAGCATCAATAGTTGGGCTTGAATGCTGCTGTCATTGTGGTTGCCATGGGAACCCATCACCATCCCTTACAGGGGCACCACACTGGTCTGTGGATGAATTCTACCATCTCAATGACTCCCAGAATCAAAGATCTATGTGGAAGAGTATAATTAGCCCAGCTGGGGTCACTGCCTGAGCCCTGGCTGCCGGGGTAAAGTGTGAACCTGGCCCTTCTGTCTTCCACAGAGCAAGGCTGGGCACACTGTTTCATAAATAGACTACAAAATAGGGAATTCTAAGTAGGAAGAAGAGTTAGGAGCTGAGCAGCTAAAACTGCAAGAAATGAGTCGAATGTAATCAAGTGTGCCTTTAGTTCCAGCAACTAAGAAGGTTGCAGCAGGAGGATCGCTTGAGCCTAGAAGTTCAAGGCTGTAGTGTATTATGATGGTACCTGTGAATAGCCACTGCACTCCAGCCTGGGCAACATAACTAGATCTCGTCTCTTAAAAAAGAAAACAGAGAAAGCAGATATGCAACAATATTGACCACCCGTGCTTTCTATCCCCATGTTAGCCCACATACCTAGAATAAAATCCAGATTCTTTACAAAGGCTTATGAGAGCCTACCTGCTCTGGCCCGTCCCTAATTCTCTAACCCCTCTCTTGTTGCTTCCCATGTCAGTGCTTTTGTGGGGCCTTGAACACACCAAATTCTGTCCCTCCTTGGGGACTCCTTGACCTCATGATCTGCCCACCTTGGCCTCCCAAAGTGCTGGGATTACAGGCGTGAGCCCCCGCAGCTGGCCGCCTGTCCTTCATTTCTCAGGTTAATGGCAGCTCCTCTCTGCCCCACCTGTCTAAAGTAGATCACTCCTTTCTAGTCTGTCTCCTAACACTGATCATAATTGGAAACGTCCTCATTTATGCATTGACTTACTTTTTTTGCCTGTCTCCCATTAAGCAGACTTCAAACTGCACACAGCCAGAGAGCTGCTGGTCTCATTCTCTGTGGAATCCCCAGTGTGTGGCAGGGAGACTCGCATATTTTAAGTGCTGAATAAATACTTCTAGATAAAATGAGAGTGTGCTACATGTTGGAGATATGAGGATGAATGAGAAACAGGCCCTGGCCTCAGGGGACAATGAGTAGGGGGCGCTGGGGAGCATGTGGACACTTAAACAGGCCATGTCACAGTGCAAGACCAGCCACGCTCCAATAGATATATTGGTAAGGGCTCAACATTGTCAGCTCTGGCTCTAAGAAACCACAGGGGGCTGGCTGCTCCCCAGAGTTGTCCTCAGGCTAGGATGGGGAGTTACAGAAGCCTTCCACCCAGGGCTGGCTTCATGGACACGGAACCAGTGAATCGCACAGGGACCCATACTCAAAAGGGCCTTGTCCTTGGGGTTTAATGTTCTACAGCAGCTGTCTTGAATTTTTGTTGTTGCTGTTTTTAGTACACCAGAGTTGCAAAGTATTTCTTGAAATTCTTCAAAATTTTATCTTTGAATCTGCATTTTGTAAGTGAAACCCTATGTGACAATGGAACATGCCCGGAGGACTTGGAGGCTCTGCTCACACAGGCTCCTGCCTTCCACAGCCTCCCTGCCCCGCCAGGACATGTTCTCCAGGGCCCACTCTCCCATCCCCAGGTGTTCCTTCCTGCTCCCACCCACAGACTGCTGCCATCTCCTGACCCTAGAGTGGGCCTGGATACAGAAGTGAGGAAGGTGGGGGTCAGGTGAGGAAGGTGGGGGTCAAGTGAGGAAGGTGGGGATCAGGTGTCACATCCCCCATTGTCTCATGGCAGCTGTCCCCATCCCGGGCTCACAGTGACCAAGGGTAGGGGGAGCCTCTCGCCTACCCCTTCCCTCATCAAGGTACCTAGTACGTCCCTCACAGAGGTTGCAATACCCTGTGGGTTGGGGTAGTGGGCAGGTGGGAAGGGGCCGTGTCTGGCTCAACTTCTGTGATTTTGGGTGGGGCATGGCATGTTGGTCTGGTGGCTGGAGGGAGAGGGGAGGTCCACGCATACTTAGTTTCTGGGATGCTGGGTAGCTGTGAGGATCTGCTCTCACTCTATGAATATCCCTGTATCAGGGGAGTATGACATTAAATAGCAACTAAAAGGAGGGACCGTAGAAAATTAGAAACATCTTTGGGAGGCCAAGGCAGGTGGATCACCTGAGGTCAGGAGTCTGAGACCAACCTGGCCACCATGGTGAAACCCTGTCTCTACTAAAAATACAAAAATTAGCCAGGTGTGGCGGCACGCATCTAGAGTCCCAGCTACTCAAGAGTCTAAGGCAGGAAAATCACTTGAACCCAGGAGGTGGAGGTTGTAGTGAGCTGAGATTGCGCCACTGCATTCCAGCCTGGGCGACAGAGCGAGACTCCGTCTCAAAAAAAAGAAGGAAACGTCTTTATATTTTAATGAATTTTTTTTTAATTTAAAAAAATTTTTTTAAATTGCATTTTCGGTTTTGGGGTACATGTGAAGAACATGCAAGATGGTTGCATAGGTACACACATGGCAGTGTGATTTGCTGCCTTCCTCCCCCTCACCTATATCTGGCATTTCTCCCCATGCCATCTCTCCCCACCTCCCCACCCCCCTATTTTAATGAATTTTATGGCACTTTCCCCCACTTTTTGGACAAGGAGCCCTGCATTTTCATTTGGCAGCAGGCCCAGCAAATTATGCAGCAGTTCCTTCTCCAACCGTTCACTTTCTTTGTGGAGCTGCCTTTGGTGCCTCCCAGCTTCATAGCTCAGGGAGGAGATAAAAGCTCATAGCAACAGCTAAGCACCTACTATAGGCCAGGCACCAGATGAAGCCCTTAACTCTAAATTTATTTACTCCTCATAACAGTGCTATAAAGTATTATTATGCCCTCTTGTGGACGAAGAAACTGAAGTGCTATGAATAGAAAGAGCACTAAACCAAGAGTCCTGAAACCAGAATGTTCATTTTAACTCCTCACTGACCTGCTGTGTGACCTGGAGCAAGTGTGTAAAGCTCAGTTTCTTTGCCTATAAAATGGAGACAAATGACCAACCCTGCAGCATTACTAATCCCATCACATGAGAGAACGGATGCCTGCCTGCCTCATAAACCGCATGAAAGGGGCTCCTCATCATATTTAAGGAGCCTGACATGCAGCAACTGCAGGTGGTCTGCTGAAACCACCTAACAAAAACCTCTCATTTAGCAGCCCCTGCTAAGTCATACTCTCTAGACTTTGGACCCCAGTGCCTAGGACCCTTCCTGGGGTGTGTGGTGGGGGGAAATAGCAGATTTGAACATAGGAGTGAAAATGGTGCTTATAAAAGAAAGCTGTGTGTAGAGTCTCAGTTTGTGATGGTTCTTTCTGTTTCAGGCAACAGGCCCCTGGTGCTGAATTTTGGAAGTTGTACCTGACCTTCATTTATGTTCAAATTTGACCAATTCAAGAGACTTACTGAAGACTTTAGTTCCGTAGCAGATTTTCTCATCATTTACATTGAAGAAGCACATGCATCAGGTACAGGAAGATTCTCTGCCTCTTCCACCTCTTCCTGCTGTCTCTTTTCTCTCTCTCTTTCCCCCAGGCCCCATCTCAAGGTTGGAAGGTGGAGGGCGGAAGAGGAGGAGAGAGGGGAAGAGCCGCTCTTCGCTGTGCGCCCACCACTCTCAGGCCCCGCGCTAGGCTAACCTCACAGTCTGTGCTTTACAGAGAGCAGAACACCTGCAGTGACAGAGTCTGGCTGGGAGAGGATTCTAACATTTTCATCAGATAAACAGGGAAGTCAAGGGAGAGGAACTGATTTGAACACATTTACGAGGAATTTAGACCCATTCAAAATGTGACAGGTGAAATGAATGGCCATATGGCAATTTTCTTTTCCTTTTTCTTTTTTTTTTTTTTTTTTTTTTTTGAGACAAGGTCTCATTCTGTTGCCTGGGCTGGGGCTGGAGTGCAGTAGCACTCATATGGCTCACTGCAGCCTCAACCTCCTGGGCTAAATTGATCCTCCTGCCTCAGCCTCCCGAGTAGCTGGGACTGCAGGCACATGCCACCATGCCCAGCTAGTTTTTTTTATATTTTTTATAGAGACAGAGTTTCACCACGTTACTCAGGCTGGTCTCAAACTCCTAGGTTCAAGCAATCTGCCCACGTCGGCCTCCCAAAGTACTGGGATTACAGGTGTGAGCTACTGTGCCTGACCTATATGGCAGCTTATAAAATACATCCCAAGACTCCAAGCGACATTACAGTTCACCTCCGTCAGTAGTTCCGAAGCTTTGGTAAGCATCAGGACCACCTGGGGTGCTTGTTAAAACAGACTGCTGGACCACACCCCGGGGTCGAGTCCGTCTGGGATGGGGACCCCAGAATGTGCATTTCTCACAAGTTCCAGGTGACACAGATGCTTCTGGTCTTGGGAGCACACTTAGAGAACCACTACTTTAGGCCAGCTTTTACCTGGGAGAAAATCCTTTCTACAGCTCCTAACTAGTGGTCACCCATCTTCATTACTTCTCAGGAAATCCTGCTCCTTTGCTGGACAGCTCTGTTCATGAGAAAGTTCTTCCTTATAAAGGGCAAGACACGTCCCTCCCTGAAATTTCTACACCTTGGTCTAGAAGTTGTAGAAGCCCATTGAACTTTATAAAAGGGTCAGACACCCCTCCATCTCCCTGATCTCCACGGGGCTTGAATTCATGAGTTTGGCCCAAATCTGAAATCTGGAGATTGAATAAGGCAAGAAGCCTGGTGTGGCCAAGAGGAACAAAAGTCATGTGCTCACTCATCTCCCCACAAGATGGGAGAGAAGCTGTCTGACTCATTTCTGTCACCCAGCACCAGCAGAGTCCATGTCACACAGTCAGAGCTCAGTAAAAGTTAGGTAAGTGTTTAGGACAATATAAGCTTTGCTGGTTTGTCTGTGTGTTGTAAGCACAGAGATTACTACTGATTAATTCTCAGCCAAGTTGGACCATCAGTGCTTTTCCCGGTGTGGTCCCTAGATGCCTGGTGTTAGAACCACCTGGACTGCTTACTAAAAATGCATATTCCAGGGCACCACCCAGACCCATTACATCTTGATTTATATACACCTAAAGGTTTAAGGACTGCTTTCAACTTATTATTGTGTTCGTTTAAATGGCAGCTTATTATTATTATTATTATTATTATTATTATTTTCAATTACTAAACGTTTAAAATATATTTCTAAACAGAATGGGCCAACTCAGTAACAGTAACTGCTGATCTCCATAGCAGAGTAACCCACAAAGACAGAACTGATTTCTTTCCCATAATCGGGTGAAAAATATACAACTTGCTTCTGAACCAAAACCACAATTTCTGCAGTTTAAAATGTTTCACTGCTAATATGGCCCTGGTAGAAATTATGCAGTTTTTTTCTTTTAAAAAAAAAATTAAAAAAATTTCCTAAGACACTAAATGATCAATCTGGAATGTAGATTCTGAGCACAAAACAGCTCAGTCAACCTAAAAAATAAAGAAAAAATTCCCATCACCTGTCTCAGTAGAGCCTGAAAGGAGAGAAGTAGTGTGGGGAACCCCTGCTTTGGTATGGAGAGTCCCGGCCCCTTGACCCAGACCGAGACCGTGAGTAGCCATAGCTGGTGCTTCTCTCAGGATAAACTCGGATGTAGGAAGTTTCACCCTCATGAGAGCAGAATTTGGTGTCATCCAGTTTACGCAGGGCATATTCCATGTCTTCTTTTCTGAGATACTCAACCATCCCCACTCCATCCTTCTGCACATCGGCATAACAGACATCCCCCAAAGTCCTTATTAAGACTTTGGGGCAACTTAAAATATTAGCACAAGGAAATAGGTAAATGGAGGTCCATCATACCACTCTCTCTACCTTCATGTATTGTCTTACTCTGTTTTGTGTTGCAATAAAAGAATGCCTTAAATGGTATAATTTATAAAGAAAATATATTTATTTAACCCATGGCTCTGCAGATGGAAGTTTAAGGGCATGGCCCTGGCTTCTGGCAAGGGCTTTTGTGCTGTATCCTGACATGGTGGAGAAGATGAAAGGGGAAGTCAACACTTGGAAAGAAGAGGCAAAAACCTGAGGGGGTTCCTGACTTTATAACAACCACTCTCACAGAAATGAATCCATTCCTGCAACAATTAATTCAGACTTGCAAGAGTGAGAACTCACTTGAGAACAGCATCAAGCCTTATATGAGCGATCTACCCCCATGACCCAAACACCTTCCACTAGGCTCCGTCTCTCAACACTGCCACATGGGGGACCAAATTTCAACATGAGTTTCAGTGGGAACAACCAAACCATATCCAAAACGTAACACGTATATATGGAAATTTCCATAATAAAACTTAAAAAAAAAAACCAGCCTGGGGACTAGCAGAGCAAACATAAGCACAATATATCTCTTGGTCAAATATCCCTTTGTGACAGCAGCAGCCATCAGTTAAAGAAAGAGACCTTGGGCAGTGAGTGACATAGGTGTTTGTAGTCTCCATGGCAGTGAAGATATAATATCTTGATGTCATCACAGCTGACAGGTGAAGTTCAGCCAAAGCTAAATTGTCTTGGGGCAGCACTTCTCAAACTTTAATGTGCACTCTGGTCACCTGGAGATCTTATGTAAATGCAGATATTGGTTCAGGAGGGCCAGGCTGGAATGGAGCCCAGGTGAGGTAAGGCTACCGGTCCAGGGTCCACACTTTGAGTAACAAGGTCCTAAAGGATATAGCTTTAATCTTTAAAAGAACAAATTGCAAACTGCCACAAGAGGAGTGGGATCATCACAGATAATTGTTTCCTGGTCCTGAGACCTATCCCTTGACCCATTTTTCCTGGAGTCGGACTGGGCAAATTTAACCTTTTTCAGAACCCAGAGCTTCCCACCTCAAGCCACTGAGGAAAGGCTTCCTGTTCCTGTCCCGACATACCAGTTTTTCTGCTCTGTGATTTACCATTGCTAATGCAGACAGTTCTTTCTCCTCCCCATCTCCTTCCCAAGGGTCTTTGTTTCTGTCAGACAGAAGTAGGTATGGCCTGAACCTCAGAAATAAAACACAGAGAGCCAGTGTCCACCAATCCTAGTGGATCTGGGGTCTGTGTCCCAAATCAGTTGGCCTCCTTGTCCCCACATACCACATTTGTCCAGGTGGAATATGGGGAGGCATGAAGTGTGGTGGGAAGAACACAAACTTTAGAATTTCAGACCTAAGTGTGAATTCTAGCTCTGTTGGCTTCACCTCTTCAGTGCTTCAGAGTCTGCGTGACCTTGGGGCAGGTAGAAGGGCAAAGCCACTAGCAGTTTATGGTTGTTTTTTTCAACTTGTGGGCCCACTGTGTGCCTCTCAAGGACAGGCAGGATGATGGTTTGGAGGGTAGTATGATTAGAAGGCAGGGAGAATGCTTAGGAGTGCATGGGAACAAGGGTAACTGCGAGGCCAGCTATTGTACTTGGCTATGAGCTCACCCTGAGTGGCTGATCTTGCGGCTGTCAGTAGAGCTCATGCAACATCAGCTGCAGTAGCAGAGGTAATAGTATCTGAACTAAGAAAAAAGAAGGCCCCACTCTGCTTACTCTGCAGGTGGGTGGGTCAAGGAATCTGAATATTTCACCCATCTGGCTAGAGCAAAAAGCTGGAGAGATGCGGAGGAGCCAGGTCACTGAGAGCCTGGGGGACGACACAGAGGAGCTTGAGATTTGATTTGTCCTGAAGGCAGTAGCCACAGAAAGATCAAAGATTAGGCAGGAGAGTGACATGCTCGGATTTGCCTTTTTTTTTTTTAGACGTAGTTTGCTTTTGTCACCTAGGTTGGAGTACAATGGTGTAGTCCTGGCTCACTGCAACCTCTGCCTCCCGGGTTCAAGCGATTCACCTGCCTGAGCCTCTCAAGTGGCTGAGATTACAGGTGTGCACAACCACGCCCAGCTAATTGTATTTTTAGTAGAGATGAGGTTTCACCATGTTGGCCAGGGTGGTCTCGAACTCCTGACCTCAGATGATCTGCCCGCCTCAGCCTCCCAAAGTGTTGGAATTACAGGTGTGAGCCACTGCACCCAGCCCAGATTTGCATTTTTGAAAGCACACTGTGGTGAAGAATTAGGAGAAGAAAATTGTTTAGACTCTGGAGAGTAGGACTTAAACTGGATATGAATTAGAATAATCTGGAAGGCTGTTAAAACACAGATGTCTGGGTCCCATTCCTAGTCCATCTAGGCTGAGGCCTAGGGTTTTCACTACTTAACAAGCTTCCAGGTGATGCTGATGCTGCTGGTCTGGGGACATACACTTAGGGAACTACTGATCTAGAACCTTGCCTCTTCAAGTGTGGTCCAGGCACCAGTGGTCTTGGCCTCCTGGAAGTTAGCTGGACTCTCGGCCCCACCTTCGACAGACTAAATCAGAATCTTACTTTACCAACGTCCCCAAATGATGCATGCAAATTCAAGATCAAGGAGTGCTGGTTTACTGGACTATTTCACATTGAAGAGCAGGGGCCTGGCAGCCAAGAGCCCTGGGCTTCAGTTTTAGATCAATCACTAATTCTCGATGTGATCTTGCACATTCAACCATAATAGGAAACTAGGCTAATTGTTGCCAAGGGCTCCTCTGAGAACCTCAGTTAAAAGTGAGGGGCTATTTAGTCTGCAGAAAGTGTGTGCCATGTCAATGGAACTTGCTGCCTGGCCTTTCTCTTGTAGATGGCTGGGCTTTCAAGAACAACGTGGATATCAGAAATCACCAGAACCTTCAGGACCGCCTGCAGGCAGCCCATCTGCTGCTGGCCAGGAGCCCCCAGTGCCCTGTGGTAGTGGACACGATGCAGAACCAGAGCAGCGAGCTCTACGCAGCACTGCCTGAGAGGCTCTACATAATCCAGGAAGGCAGGATCCTCTACAAGGTGGTGACCTGGGGGTAGGGGGCCCAGGGAGGAAAAGGGGTCCAGGGAGGGAGGGCATGGGCAAAAAGAAGGCTTTGCATCAAGCAGAACTGGATTCAAATCATCACCCAGTCATTTACCAGCCATGTGACCATGGGCGAGTCCTTTCACTTTTTGGAATTCCTTCAATTTCCTCTTCTGCAAAATAGGAATGTTGATCCCCACCTCACAGGGGATGAAATAATGCACACAAAAGTCCCTAGCATTTGGACTGGAGCTGCATCCTCCTGGCTGCCTTTTGAACCCAGGTAACGGCCCAGTCCTGGTCTGGTTTCAAGCTGAGAGACAGAGACTGTTGTTTTTGTTTTTGGGGGGTTTTTTGAGACAGACTCTCACTCTGTTGCTAAGGCTGGAGTGCAGTGGAGTGATCTCGGCTCACTGCAACCTCCACCTCCCGGGTTCAAGCGATTCTTCTGGCCTCAGCCTCTCAAGTAGCTGGGATTACAGGTGCACACCACACCTGGCTAGTTTTGGTATTTTTGGTAGAAATAGGGTTTCACCATGTTGGCCAGGCTGGTCTTGGATTCCAGACCTCAAGTGATCTGCCCACCTTGGCCTCCCAAAGTGCTGGGATTACAGGCATGAGCCACCGTGTCTGGCCTGTTTTTATTTTATAGACAATGTTCAGAGAGGGAGAATTGACTTTGCCAAGGTCACACTGGTCAAGGCTCTGATTTCAATTCTAAATCCCCTGATGGAGTGGGCCAGAAATGAGAAGATCTGATGCTGCTAATATCTGAGGCAGGCCTGAGCCCGGGCTGGCAGGGTAGAAGGCTCACGGGGAATGGAATCCATGGTCTGGAGCTGGAAATGCTAGATGCAGGGATGGGAGGCAGAAATGCAGTCCAGACTCCCTTTCTGGTGATCGTTCCCTCTCAGGAGTTCCATGCGGGTAGATCATGAGGTCAAAAAATCGAGACCATCCTGGCCAACATGGTGAAACCCCGTCTCTACTGAAAATACAAAAAATTAGCTCGGTATGGTGGCATCACTTATAGTCCCAGCTACTCGGGAAGCTAAGGCAGGAGAATCCCTCGAACCCAGGAGGCGGAGGTTGCAGTGAGCCGAGATCGCGCCACTGCACTCTGGCCTGGTGACAGAGCGAGACTCCCATCTCAAAAAGAAAAAAAGAGTTCCAGCCTGGTCAGGGTGAGGGAGGTAAGTGCACAGCCTCTGACCCTTTAGACACAGTTGTCTTGACCTCCCTTGAGAAGGTAGAAACTACGTCTTAAAACTACAGAAGGGATTTCATGCCTTGGGGAGCAGATGAAATCAAGTATGTGGATGTTCTTCTGTCCATAGATCAAGATCAAGCTGACCCTACTTATTCAGATGAAACAAGTGGAAACTTGCAGCTAAATTCCCCGTGGTGCAAGGGTCACAGTAGAATTCAGGTCCTTCATCCTTTCCTGTACCCTGAGACATGGTTCAGGCACGACAGCTGGGCACTGAGCAAACACCAGAAACACAAAAATGAATAAAGAATGATCCACATCTTACTTCAAGGCACTCACAGGCTGAGGGATAAGGAAGACCCAAATAAGACTGGTACAGTGTTATTGCTGCGGGACTCCAGAGCAGGGGTCAGCATGCCTTTTCTGTATGGGGCCGGATAGTAAATATTTTCAACTTCGTGCCAAGTAATCCCTGTCGCAACAATTCAGTTCTGCTGTTGTAGTACAAGAGCAGCTGCAGAGAGCATGCAGATGAAGCATGTGAGGCATCGGCCCCGACCTGGCTCTCAGGCTGCACATTTTTCAACCTCTGGGGAAGGGTAGGCTTCTCAGAGGAGGCAGCAATTGCTTGATCCTTGAAGGATAAGGAGTTGGCCAAGTGAGCACAGTGAGTGAAAAATCACTGCAGCATAGGGAAGAGGGTAGGCAGAGGCACTGAGGCATAGTAGGGCAGAGTATGAATAAAGGATGGGGACACTGGGGTGGCAGGGGTCTCATTCTGGACCAAGGGGTTATAAGCCAACGGAGAGTCACTGATGGGTTTGGAGCAGGAAAGAGGCATGATCAGACCTGTACTCAGAAAGTTCACTGGTTCGGCCAGGTGCAGTGGCTCATGCCTGTAATCCCAGCACTTTGGGAGGCTGAGGAGGCAAAGGCTGCAGTGAGCAAAGATTGGGCCACTGCTCTCCAGCCTGGGCGACAGAGCGAGACTCTGTCTCAAAACAAAATACAACAACAAAAGAAAGTTCACTGGTTCCATGGCCAGGCATGGTGGCTCATGCCTGTAATCCTGGCATTTTGGGTGGCCAAGGCAGGCAGAGCACTTGAGGCCAGGAGTTCGAGAGCAGCCTGGCCCATGTGGCAAAACCCCATCTCTATTAAAAATACAAAAATTAGGCAGGCATGGTGGTGTGTACCTGTAATCCCAGCCACTCGGGGGGCTGAGGCATGAGAATCACTTGAGGCCGGAAGGCAGAGGTTGCAGTGAAGAAAGTTCACTGGTTCCTGGATGAAAAATGGACCAGAGGGAGCAGGGTAAGGACTGGGGATAGGAGGGAGGGTGGCAGCTGCCCAAGCTGTGGATGAAAAGGGCAGACCTAGGGCAGTAGAACTGGAGAGGCAGAGATGGCTGAGGTAGGACGGGTAGAACTTGATGTGAGGCTAGAGAGGAAGATTAGGCCAGTCCGAAGGTCTGATTATGGAAGAAAACCTTATTTGTATAGGCTTCTTCTCATTCTGAAAGTCTGTGTCACTTTACGTCCTTTAGTTTTCCTCCTACTTCTCTGTCCAGCCTTCCCGTTAACTGCTGATGGCACTGTAGACGCTTTTTCACCCACCTCACAGCTGCAACTGCCATTGAATTAGTCATGCTGACGATGCCCACGTAGACATCATTTGACCAGATCTTGCAACTAAGCTCCAGACCTACATGTCCCTTACAAGTTGGAAATCTGGGAATGCCTGATTCATTTCTCTTGCAGGGTAAATCCGGCCCTTGGAACTACAATCCAGAGGAAGTTCGTGATGTTCTGGAAAAACTCCACAGTTAATCTGGACAGATACCTCAATTCTAGGTGACCAACAGGAGGGCTTCTCAAGGCTTGCCTCTCCCTGAGACCCAGCTGGCTTCTACCTTTGACCTGTGTCCCTAGCTGAATCACTAGCTCAGATTATTCTAATCTAAGCAAACAACTCCCAGCTGCGGAATACAGGTCACAGCACCCAATCAGGACAAACTGTTATCATCAGAAGATGACACAACACTCGAGCTGTTCAGGCCAGTTTCCTATTGAAGAAAGAACTGAAGTACAGCTTCACACTGCTCCCACCCTGGAGACCACATTCATTGCACACTGTCTTTGAGAGAGCAGTCGCACTCCACAGGCACACTTCTAAGGTACGGTGTCTCTCTCCAGCCACTCTGATACCACGTAATTCAAGCTGGCCTTCCTTCTATTAGGGAAATTCATTTTATCCGGTTTGCATTTATGGAATTGATCACTTAAGACACTGAATTGGTTTTTAGTACCAAGTATGGGAAGAATTCCAGTTGTCAGGAAGAGATGAGGAGTTGGAAGAGGAGGGATTAGAAACAGGAGGAGGCAGTCATCCTCTCCCTGCCAAAAGATTTAAACCTGTCTACGTTGGTGGTGATGATGGGTAGGTTTCCATGGTAACACATCTCTAATTTTACCAGGGAAGAGGAGAGCACTCACTTTACCATCTTCAAATGTATTTTATAGAAATCTAGCTCTCTGTACCCTGAAATCTTCCACTAGCCTCACTTTTCAACATATTCACCTGTAAGGGAGGGTTGGCTTCCCAAAAGCATAACCTTGACCAAACCAAACAACAGGCAGCAGCAACGCTGTCATTCAGTTACGCAGAAGCTCCTACGTGAAATTCTGTTTCTTTGATTTCTTCGCAAGTCTCTTAATGGTCATTTGTGTTAGATTACATCAAACTAATGGATAACCATTGTTATTCATCTGTTTTAACTCTGTGTCTTTACATATTTGTTTATGATGGCCACAGCCTAAAGTATACACGGCTGTGACTTGATTCAAAAGAAAATGTTATAAGATGCAGCAAGCTAGTAACAGAATGATTAAAACATATTAGGCTATTTTGGATGGCTTCAGTGTGATCTTTATATTTTCTTTTCCAATTTGTATCGGCCCAGTGTAATCCGACCAGCAAAAATACCATTTGCTGGAAGAGCCTCATTTGTGGAGAACAACATTCAGGCTCTACGTTACATGTTAAATGTGGTTTTATCTTATGAACTCCTGCTGGAGTGAAATAATTTTTCACATTGGAATCAAATTACCTTTACAGCATGACATAAAAATGGATCTGAAAGGCCTTTCGCTAGCATGAGAACATATTCTCTTTAGCTCTACTTTAGTTGCTACAATGTTAACATTATTAATGTTGTCATTTTACTCTTTTAAGAAGAGTTATTATTGCGGGAGGCTGAGGCAGAAGAATCAATTGAACCCAGGAGGCGGAGGTTGCAGTGCGCCAAGATGGCGCCACTGTACTCTGGTCTGGGTGACAGAGTGAGACTGTGTTAAAAAAAAAAAAAAAAAGTTATTTATTTTTTTCTGAGACGGAGTTTCGCTCTTGTTACCCAGGCTAAAGTGCAATGGTGAGATCTCAGCTCACCGCAACCTCTGCCTCCTGGGTTCAGGCAATCCTCCTGCCTCAGCCTCCTGAGTAGCTGGGATTACAGGCACGCACCACCATGCCCAGCTAATTTTTTGTATTTTTAGTAGAGACGGGGTTTCACCATGTTGACCAGGATGGTCTCGGTCTCTTGACCTCGTGATCCACCCGCCTCGGCCTCCCAAAGTGCTGGGATTACAGGCTTGAGCCACCGCACCCGGCCCAAACAAAAAAGTTACTATTAATCATCTACCAGGCACAGTAATTTTCAGATATGTTATCTCATTTAATCTCTCAAGAACTCAAAAGGGAGATGATTATCCCCATTTTACAGATGAGGAAATCAAGGCTCAGAGCGTTAAGTAACTTGCATAACTTCTCAGAACTAGTAAGTAACAAGCTGAGATTCAATCTGGACCTCTAACTTCAAGGCCAGAGTCCTAGCTCTGTTCCTGCCAACTGGGTGACTTTGCTTAAGCTGCCTTGGTATCTTGACCTATAAAATAGTGTGCCTGCTCTCTAGAGGATTCATGAGTAGAGCACTCAGAACTGTGGCTGACTTGGAAAAGTGTCATGGAAGTGTTGGCTATTATTATTATCATCATTATTGTTCCATAACTGCCTCCTCGGGCCCTCTTTTTGGGGGTAGGAGTGGAAGCAGGACAAGACAATAGGGATACTGAATAAAATTTCTCCATCCTGCCCAAGGAACTCATAGCCAATACAGGCAGGTGTTTGTGAGGCTATATTGAAAATGAGCTGTGAGAATGACGGGGCTGAAGCACAGATGAGCACTCGCTGTCCCTCCTAAGTACTAAGTTTCACAAAAGGAGACAGCATATAAGGCAATGCTCTTCTGAATCGCTTCTCCGATGGTCCTGCAATCATGTCTATAAATGCACAGAAATCTCCCAGTTTTCAACAAATAATAGTAGCTGGAACTGAGGAGTTTTTCAGAATGATAAAAATGGACCCTGGGCTTTCCAATTTGATTTTCTTCAACATATTGCATCAAACATTGAGTATTGATTCTTTTCTGGGTGCAGAGTTATGCAAAGATGGATAAGGCACAGCTGTTGTCCAGCAGCTTAACCTCACAGGGGACCAGACATACACTCCAATAATCACAACTCAAGGTGGAATATATGTTAGAGCGTGGTGAAGACTAAATGCTCAGAAGGCACAGAGGAGACAGCAATCCTCTGAGCTGGGCGAATCCAACAATGCTTTATGGAGCTGGTGGCATCTGGGCTTGGTCTTCAAAGATGC
Organism: Saimiri boliviensis; assembly: GCF_048565385.1. NCBI lineage: Eukaryota > Metazoa > Chordata > Mammalia > Primates > Cebidae > Saimiri > Saimiri boliviensis. The sequence continues at coordinate 52,400,570 of NC_133459.1, forward strand.
CCAGTACTTCCATAATTTGGGATGGGAGCCTGGAGGAGATGGGAAGGGAGATGGGCATTTCAAGTGGGGATAGCAACATGGGCAGAGGTGGAAAAAGGACTATGTGTAGGAGACTGCGAGAGGTTTGGACTCAGTTCCAATCCTTTTGTTTTTACAGTTGCTAGTCATACAGGCCAGTGAAGCTGAATGGTTCTCAAACTTGGGCATGCAACAAAATCACCTGGAGGGCTTGCTGCAACACAGCTTCTTGGGTCTCATCCCTAGAGTTTACGATTCAAATAGATCTGGGTTTGAGCTAGGGAATTTGCATGACAAGGTCTCAGGTGAGGCTGATGCTGCTGTCCCGGGAACCACACTTTGACAACCACTGCTATAGTAGGTGTTGTTGGTCCTCTGCCCAGAAGCCTTTTACCAAGTCATTGTACTCATCTGCTAGCTGCTGTGCATGTTGGCGGCTAATGGCTCACAGATACATTCTTTCCTGACAATTTGCTCTCTTGATAGGAGCTGTCTTACCCAGAAATGCCTGTGAGATTATGTCCTCCTCCTGAGGGTGGCCCACAGCCAATGACTGATGGATTTGAAATTCCAAAGCCTGCTCCCTTGCTGCAAGGTGGGGCAGGGTACTTCTCTGGTGCCAGTCATGCTCCAGAGCTCCCTATGGTATCAGGCTGAGGCTAGACTTCGGCTGAAGCCATATGTTTAATTTTTCCCTCTGCCTGATCTTGCTTCTCTCACTTCCTTAGAAGTTCCTCCTGAGACCGCTCCCTCAAGAAATCACTCTTCAAAGAATCCTTGTCTGAGGCTCTGCTTCTAGAGAACCTGGCCTGGAGCAGTCCCCTTCTGGGTCTCTTCTTTAGTGAGGCTTGTTATCTGCTGAAACAGTGTGGGACGAGCAGTCAGCGGGGGGCAATCTGCAATTTTCATTGACATTTGCTGTCCTGAATAGCTTATTATTAAGTAAATTCCTTCCTCTGGGCTGGGGCTCACAGAAATCCCCTTCAGTTACACTTCCTTTGCTTTGGATGCTTTTTCACCTTCTGCTGTGGATTGAATTGTGGCCCTGTCACCCCCAAAATTCATATGTGGAAGGTTTAACCTTCAATGGTCCTTTTATTTGGAGACAGGGCCTATACAGAGGTAATGAAAGTTAGATGAAGTCATAAGGGTGTGGCTTTGATATGACAGGAATGGTGTCCCTTAAGAGACACCAGAGAGTGAACTCTCTGCACCCACATGAAGAAGAGGTCATGTGAGCACACAGCAAGATGGCAGCTACTTAAACTGGAGGAAGAAAGAGTTCACCAGAAACTGCCAGCACCCTGATCTCAGACTTCGAGTCTCCAGAGCGGTGAGGAAATAAATGTCTGTTGTTTCAGCTACCCAGTCTATGGTATTTTGTTACAGCAGCTGGAGCTAAGACAATTCCTTCATCATGCTTTACCTCCAGCAGTCTCCTCTGGTGTATCCTGCCTGATTCTCCTCCACCTCCATCTTCCCTGCCATTCTGTTATTAACCTTGAGGCTCTCTGGAGACATTCTCCATCCTCCTGAGCCACCTGCAGCCCTCTTCAATCTAATCAAGGGACTGCTGGATAAGCCTTTCATAACTATGACATGTTTAATAAAGTCTCGAGCTTCGAGAGAACATATGTCAGTTCTCAGCTTCCTCCTTTACCAAAATCTTGATTTCACAGTACTTAGTGAGTAGGTGTCCCAGTTTGATGTTAAGGGGTTATAACTGCTTCCTTGAAGATAGAATGTTTTTCTTTGTATAATTCTTTTTGTTGTGAATGTGTTGAGAAAAGGGATGGAGTAAAAATTCCTTTACCTCACCATCTTTAGCCAGAAGTATCCATTTTATACATATAAAATTTTACATGTATATATATAAAATTCATATACAATTAGAAAATGTTTGTATATATCATACTTTCTAATATATAAGCTGCACAGTAGTTTCCAGTTTTTCTATTTTATAGACATCATTGCTATAAATCTTTGTCCACTTATCTTGTATATTCCTTTATCTGATTATTAGGATATTTTCTGTGCCAAAGACTAAATGCATGTTAAAAACTCTGATGTACACTGCCACACATTATCTCCCAGAAGGCTCTCTATTGGGGTCAAGTTACACAGGGCTGCTGGAACATTACCTAGAAGGTGAAGCCCACAAAGGATGCCTCCCCACATGTGACCCCTGCAGAGGGGTATTCCTGAGAGAGAACTCAACAATGCAATATGCTGTAAAAAAACAAAACAAACAAACAAACAAACAAAAAACCTGTATAAGTGAGTAATAAACACAATTTTCATTTCTGTAGTATTTCTTTGCCTTGACTTGGTACATGGATGAAAGGTCATTAGATTTTTACTTTTTTATCCATCCCTTTAAATAAGTATTTATTGGTTTAAATTTTATGAAAGGCACTGTAATAGGCACTGGTCCACAGTAAGTGATCTAAAAATTCATATATTGTTAACTAGCTTTATTCAAAGCACCTCAAAGATTCTACAGTATAAAGAGAGACAGGTATGCAAATAAATGAACAATGTTCACTTATTCAGTCAGCAGACATTTATTGAAAATATAAATGCCAGGAATGATTCTAAGCCCTGAGGATGCAGTCATGAGCAAAAGCAACAAAACCCCCTGCCCTCGGGAGCTTACATTCATTCTAGTGAGGGAGAACGATGATAAACATGATATACATGATAAATAGAAAAAAGATACGTTAGACAGTGATCAGCAGGGCTGACCCTGTAAGGATGAGAGAGTCCCAGGGTAACCCAGCTGATTAAACCTCCTACTCAAAAGGTTCACATCTGAATGCAGGTGGCACTGCCCTCATCTTTCAAAGGATACATGGGATATCATTAATATCATTAAAAGAAAAAAAATTAAATTGAATTTTAATGATAGAAATGAAGAGCCAGGTATAAGAACTCCCAAATACAGAGCACAGGGTGGTTGAGTCAGGTCCTTAACCTAAGAAAAGGAGAAAAATAAAATAGGGAAGAAAGATTGAACATGTTTCTGCTGCAAGAGTAAGGTGCAGGAACAATCTAATTTTAGATAGGGAAGCCAGAGAAAGTCTTATTGAGAAGGAAATTTTGTGTAAGGACCTGATGTCAATGAGGAAGCCAGCTATACCGATACCAGAGGCAAGAGCACTACAGCAGAGGAAAAGCAAACACAAAGGCCTTAATACACAGTACACACACCACTGTGCTGGTCAGGACTCCGTGGCAGGTGGAGAAAAGACCACGAGTGGGAAACAGGATGCCAACTGAGGACAAATGAGACTTTAAAAAGGTGAGGGATTGGGAGCAGTGGCTCATGCCTATATTCCCAACACATTGGGAGGCTGAGGCGGGAGGATCCTGTGAGCCCAGGGGCTCGAGACTAGCCTGGGCAACATGGCGAAACCCCCATCTCTATAAAAATACAAAAAATTAGCCAGGCATAGTGGCATACGTCTGTAGTTCCAGCTACCTGGGAGGCTGAGGTGGGAGGATCACCTGAGCCTGGGAGGTTGAGGATGCTGTGAGTCGTGTTTGTACCACTGTGCTCTAGCCTGGGCAACAGTGAGACCCTCTCTCAAAAACAAGCAAGCAAAGGTGATGGGGTAGTTCAGCAGTAAAAAAACAAAACAAAGCAAAAAGGTAAAGCTACATGTCATATTCATTGCCTGAAATTTGGAGTGGTTTAAGGTGACAAGGAGCTTTTGAAAGCCTAGAAAAATGAAGGTTAAAGCATGCTGTTTTCAAATACCATATATGAAGTGGATATTCCAGTCTTCACTTGTTCCCTGCATCCACAGAAGGCAGAGAAAAAAGACTTGAAGCCGGGCGCGGTGGCTCAAGCCTGTAATCCCAGCACTTTGGGAGGCCGAGGCGGGTGGATCACGAGGTCAAGAGATCGAGACCATCCTGGTCAACATGGTGAAACCCCTTTTCTACTAAAAATACAAAAAATCAGCTGGGCATGGTGGCACGTGCCTGTTAATCCCAGCTACTCAGGAGGCTGAGGCAGGAGAATTGCCTGAACCCAGGAGGCGGAGGTTGCGGTGAGCCGAGATCATGCCACTGCAATCCAGCCTGGGTAACAAGAGTGAAACTCCGTCTCAAAAAAAAAAAAAAAAAAAAAAAAAAAACTTAAAGATAACACACCAGGCCTGTGCCGAAGAAATCAATCAGATAACCTCTGGAGATCCCTTCTAACAAACTGTAAGCCTCAACACAGTGTTTCTTACACAAAGAGTTATTGCCATTTTAGTTTAGAAACTTGGCAGAAAGAAAATGCTTAGCATTTCATTTTATTGAACACGAACACAATTGCTGCAATTCCGTTCCTTCTCAAAAACCTTAAATGGTTTCATTGTTACAGGAAAATACCTGAAAGCCTGTGATCTAACTGTAATATTCGGTTTTAGTTTCATTTTTTTCTCTACTCAGACTTTTCTATTCATCTTTCCCAAATTCATCATTATGAACAACTGCTCACCTTCACATCTTTTATCTGTCACACCGATGTGGCTTTTGAAATGCCTTTCCTATTCTTCTCCATTTAAAACTTGCTTTTCCAGGCTGGGTGTGGTTGCTTACGCCTGTAATCACAGCACTTTGGGAGGCCAAGGAAGTGGATCACCTGAGGTCAGGAGTTCGAGACCAACCTGGCCAACATGGTGAAACCCTGTCTCAACTAAAAAATACAAAAAATTTAGCTGGGCATGGTGATGGGGGCCTGTAATCTCAGCTACTCAGGAGGCTGAGGTGGAAGAATCACTTGGACTTGGGAGGTGGAGGTTGCAGTGAGCTGAGATCACACCACTGCACTCCAGCCTGGGCAAAAGAATGAGACTCCATTCAAACAAACAAACAAGAAAGAAAGAAATCCCTGCTTTTCCAAGACTAAATCTGTGAAACAAATCTTAGTAGGCAATTTATCAGTAAGTACCAAGAGCCTTAAAACTGTTGCTAACTTTGATTAATTCCCTTCTGAGAATCTCATCTAAGGAAATCATTTGAAGGGCAGACAAAGATTTATGCACAAGGATGTCCTTGGTAGGAGCATTTATTTTTTATTATGAAGAATTTAAAGCATATGCAAAAGTGGAAAGTACAAAGTAGAAATACTAGTACAATCAACCTCCATATATCTATCACCCAGATTCAATAATTTATTGCCACATTTACTTCTTCAACTAATCCCCTTTCCTTTTATAAAGTCTCTACTTAAATATTATATTAAGCAAATCCCAGATTATTAAGCCATTTCGGTCATCCATAGTTCTATATGTATCTTGTGCATATACACATTTCATCCATAGTTCTATATGCATCTCATATGCTTTATATGCCTTTCAGTCATTCATAGTTCTATATGGATTTAAGCTTATACATTTTACTATATAAGCTTAAAGCCAGTATCACACATAGTAAAATGAATAACACTCAGTCTACAAGAAAATGCCCTCAATTATCTTAAAAATGCCCTTTTTTGGCTGGGCGCAGTAGCTCATGCCTGTAATCCCAGCACTTTGGGAGGCTGAGGTAGATGGATCACCTGAGGTCAGGAGTTTGAGACCAGCTTGGCCACCATGGTGTGACCCCTGTCTCTACTAAAAATACACAAATTAGCTAGGCATGGTGGCAGGTGCCTGTAATCCCAGCTACTCAGGAGGCTGAGGCAGGAGAATTGCTTGAACCCAGGAGGCGGAGGTTGCAGTGAGCTGAGATTGTACCACTGCACTCCAGCCTAGGAGACAAGAGTAAACCTGTCTCAAAAAAAAAAAAAAAAGTCATTTTTCAGTTTGTCTATTCAAATCAGCATCCATCATGATCCACACATGGCATGTGGTTATAGGAGCTCTTAGATCTCCTTGAATCTAGAGTGGGCCCCTTTCCTTAATATTTTTATGCCACTGACTTTTTGAAGAAACCAGGTCACTTGCCCTGTAGGATGAGCCACATTCTAGACTTGTCTATCAGTTAGGATAGGCTGGGTTATATTGTGGCAATAAGCAATTCCAAAATCTTATTGGCTTAAAACAATGAAGCTTAATTTCTCATTCCTTCAATATACCCATCTCTGATTGAGCTACTGTTGGCTGATAAAAACAGAATTCCTTTACCCAAAATATTGAGAAGAATATAAATAAAAACTGAAATTGATACAAATCCTTTAAATAAAGTATATCAGTTACAATTTCCTGTTTAAATATATTGTTAAAATACCATGCAAGAGCATTTTGTTGTAATTACTAGGAAAGATCTGGGGAGCCCTGCTACCCGTTAAACATCAGTCTCACTTCCAGACCCAGACTGATGAAGTAGTTAACTGTGTACAACATTGTTGGTCAACTATGGCACAGGAGGAAAAGAGCCCTGAAGGGTCTCACATAGGCAACTAAATGCCTCAGCCTAGAAGTCAATTATTCTTCATCTCATTGGCCAGAACTGGTCACATGGCACTTACCTAAATTAATGCCAGGAAGTACTATCTTGCCATGTCCAGGAAAAGCACAGATCTAGACAGTTCAGTAAGCTGCATTAATGGCCACTAGTGTATTTGATGCCTTGCAGTGTCACTTTACTTGTTCCTCTAGCTCTTGAGATTCCTGAAAATGGAAGCTGTCTCCAGAGTTTGATTAAATTCAGGTTCAATAATTTTGGCAGGACTACTTCATAGTTTGGTCTATGTGCTTTACATAAAATCACGTCTGAGGCCGGGCATGGTGGCTCATGCCTGTAATTCCAGCACCTTGGGAGACTGAGGTGGGTGGATAACCTCAGGTCAGGAGTTTGTGACCAGCCTGACCAACATGGAGAAACCTCATCTCTACTGAAAATACAAAATTAGCCATGCGTGGTGGCACATGCCTGTAATCCCAGCTACTCAGGGGGCTGAGGCAGGAGAATCGCATAAACCTGGGAGGCGGAGGTTGCAGTGAGCCAAGTTCGTGCCATTGCACTCCAGCCTGGGCAACAAGAGAGAAACTCTGTCTCAAAAAGTTAAAAAAAAAAAAAAAAAAAGAATAAAAATAAAATCACATCAGGAAGCATACTGTGTTTGATTCTAGTAGATTGTAGCAGTAATGGCTCCCTCTCACCCCAGCCAATTTTTTCTTTTTTGAGATTTAGTTTCACACTTGTTGCCCAGGCTGGACTGCAATGGCGTGATCTCCACTCACCGCAACCTCCACCCACCAGGTTCAAGCGATTCTCCTGCCTCAGCCTCCCAAGTAGGTGGGACTACAAGCACATGCCACCACTCCTGGCTAATTTTTATATTTTTAGTGAAGACGGGGTTTCACCATGTTGGCCAAGGCTCGTCTTGAAGCCCTGACCTCAGGTGGATTGCCTGCCTCAGCCTCCCAAAGTGCTGGGATTACAGGTGTGAGCCACTGCTCCTGGCTGGCCCCAATTTTTTCATACTTCCTTGTATTCATGCCCTTGGGCGGATACCTCTTGTTCTCACTCTGGGCTTGGCCACATGACATGATTTGACAGACAACAGCAAATCTGGTGGCAAACAGAGACTCAAAAATCGTTTGCACTGTATTTAGAGATAGCAGAAGAAAAAGAAAACTTTGCACACTGGGGATTTCCCTCTTTGCTACTTTTCAGAATGCTGAGGCCTGGGTTAGCCCCCTGGAGGACAAGAAACAACTTGGAACAGAGATGAATAGTTCCAGTGAAGGCCACCTAGACCCCTAATCTGCAAACCTTAAAACATGTGAGTGAAGTCATCCTACACTATCTAGACCATAGGAGGTGCCAGCTGACCACAGATAGAGCAAAGCAAGCAGAAGCCAGAAAAAAACTGCCAGTAGATCCACAGAATTGTAAGCAAATGAAATTGTTTCGTTAAGCCATTATTCTTTGAAGTCGTTTGTAATAGAGCAAAAGCTGATACACTGGTTAATCCATTTTTAGTAAATCAATAGACTCAGATCCCTGCATTGCAAAGTTCCCCATCAATCTTTCAATTAATGCTAATCCACTGACTGTTGCCTTTATCAATGTTTAATTTCATGCAAATCAATGATAATTTTTCTTTTTTTTTTGTGTGTGAGTGTTTTCCTCTGTCACCCAGGCTGGAGTGCAGTTGCACAGTCATGGCTTACTGCACTCTTCAGGGCTCAAGCAAACCTCCCACCCTATTAGCCTCCAAAGCGGCTAAGACTATAGGCACATACCACTCTGCCTGGTTTTGTTACTTAAATTTTTTTTTTTTGTAGATATGAGCTTCTGAGCTTAAGAGATCCTCCTGCCTTGGCCTCCCAAAGTGCTGGGATTATAGGTGTGGGCCACCATGCCTGGACTAATGCTGATTTTCTAATTCTATTATATCTTCCACATTAATGAGCAGGAATTCTTCTGCAAAGCACTTTCTCACATCTCCTAGGGTTATTTAGTAACTCTCAAATATAGTCTGTACCTGACAGATGCCCAATTCTTTCCTTTTAAATATAAATACTCAAATGAGAAATTTTGCCCTAGTCACATCCCATGGTAACCAATGAGGGTTTTGTTTTGCTCTTTTATTTCTTCTCTTCTATCAATATGAATTCACTTTTAAATATATTAAGTATGGTTGCAGTCAACTGTAAATTTTTTCCCCTGCTCAAATTGCCCCCCGCCTTTTTTTTTTTTTTTGCTAATAAGAGTGCTTTCATATTGGTTTCTGTATCCTCTTGACATTATCCATTAGTCTCTACTTTCTGGCACAACAAAATGTCCCAGGCTCATCTTATTTATTTCTTGTCACACTTTCGGAATTGTCCATTCCTCCAATTAATGTGAAAGGTATTTAGAGATCACAATCTGGATACTCGATGTGCTCACTGATATTTGGATGTCACTGCTTCTAGATCTTTTCAGTGGACTTAAATAGTATTCTCAAAAAAGAGAAAGAGGGCCGTGTGTGGTGGTTCATGCCTGTAATCCCAATGCTTTGGGAGGCTGAGATGGGCAGATTGCTTGAGCCCAGGAGTTTGAGATCAGCCTTTACTCCAGCCTGGGTGACAGAGCAAGACCTTGTCTCAAAAACAACAAAAAGTAAGATTATATGTTTCCTAACATTTCTCTGAAGTTTTCAAACCAGAACAAATAAAAGTAAAGGATGGGTGCAGTGGTTCATGCCTGTAATCCCAGCACTTTGGGAGGCCAAGGTGAGCAGATTGCTTGAGCTCAGGAGTTCAAGACCAGCCTGGGCAACATGGTGAAACCCCTTCTCTATAAAAATAGAAAAATTAGCCAGTTGTGGTGTTATGTACTTGTAGTCCTAGCTACTTGGGAAGCTAGGGTGGGAGGATGGTTTGAGTCCAGGGGATGAAGGTTGTAATGAGCCAAGATTGAGCCACTGCACTATAGCCTGGGTGACAGCCAGACCCTACTTAAATTTTTTTTTTTTTTTTACAAATTGGAATTGGCCATTCCAAATGATTTTGAAAGAAAAAATAAAATCATTTGTTTTACTAGGCCCAGCTCAGGTTCCATGACTTCAGCGAAACCTTCCCATAAGTACTTTCTCTTTTCTGACCTCTTACATTGTTTACTATCTATATTGCTCACTTAGCCCTTTGCATCAATCAATCAATTAAAAAAATTAATGCACAATGATCTGAAGAGCACTATAGTGGATGCTGTGAAGACGAAATGTGTTACCCATTAAATTTTCATGTGCAGTCACTTCCTTGATTAAACTATATACTGAAGCCAAAGCTTCCTCATTTCCTGCATGGTGGCCAGTACTGCTGACTGATAAAAACGGAATTCCTTTACCCCAAATATCGAAAAGATGTAAATAAAAATGGAAACAAATTGATACAAATCCTTTTAATAAAGTATATCAATGACAGCTTCCTGTTTAAATAAATGTGTTGTTAAAAAATCATGTAAGAGCATTTTGTAATAATTACTAGGAAAGATTTGAAACTACTGTTCCCTCTGCAGAAACGCTATGTACAGATGCAAAATGATCAAAGGCTGATACAATAATGAATCTCAAATAAGTAGCGGAGCCATCACGTGCCTGTAGGGGGAAAAAATCAATATAAATGCTTTTAGCAATGCTAGTTAACTGTTAACAAGCAGTTAACAGAAGAAAGGGCTTGATCAAGAGTAATATTCTAAATATATAACAATATATAAGGCCAGCTACATATAATAGTTGTGGTACATATCAGCTAAATACCAGCCTTGATTTGATGAAAAATAGCAAGTGAAGCTAAAAACTGCAACTGTCATTTTTTGTAGGGACAGGGTCTCGTGTATTGCCAAGGCTGGTCTTGAACTAGCATCAAGCAACACTCCTGCTCCAGCTTCCCAGGTGCTGGGATTACAGGCATGAACTACCATGCCCAGTTTCTAATTTTTTAAAAGTATCTTTCTAAAGTATTTTTCATAATAAAGAAGTTTCCTCTGGTTAGCGTTACCTCTGAATATACTACCATGAAGCATGACTACATTTTTATATTTATATATTTTCTCTGGAAAGCAATTAGCCAATGTATTTTAAAGCTATAAATATGTTTATACCCTGGTATCCAGTAATTGTATTCCTTGAAATTTAATCTTAGAAAGAAGAAACGTGTGTATTACTTATTATGACAGAGGGAGGAAAAAGAAAATTAGTTTAAATGCATGCCAATTGGCAAATGTTATTTTAAAACTGTACTTATGAAGCCTGTTATATAATACTACTAAGTAAAAAAAAATGACATAAAATTGTCCATACATCATTATTCTAACTATGTACAGTATACGGTCAACAACTAGAGGAAAATAAATGTGGTAAAAGCTTTTGTGACAGGGTAATAACACTTATTTTTTTTTTGAGACAGAGTCTCACTCTGTCGCCTAGGCTGGAGTGCAGTGGCGCAATCTCAGCTCACTGCAACCTCCGCCTCCTGGGTTCAAGCAATTCTCTGCCTCGGCCTCCCAGGTAGCTGGGATTACAGGGGCCCGCCACCACGCCTGGCTAATGTTTGTATTTTTCATACAGACAGGGTTTCACCATCTTGGGTAGGCTGGTCTTGAACTTCTGACCTAATGATCCACCCACCTCGTTCTCCCAAAGTGCTGGGATTACAGGTGTGAGCCACTGTGCCTGGCCAGGGTAATAAAATTATGGGTGATTTTCAGCTTCCCATTCCCCCTTACTATTTTCCAAATTTTCTATAATGCTGTGACCCTCCACAGTGGAGTCCTGAAACAATATGCAAAAAGTAGCAGGAGCTTACTAATCAGAACCCATAAAGAAAAAAAACCAGAAAGATAAAAAAAAAACCAGAAAGATAAAATTCAGTATCATTAATCATTTTTCAGGACTTCAATGGCTTCCCCAGTTATTGGGTGAATTTTCGGGGGAGAGAAAGAAACTAATGGGATGCAACGATTTAACAGCAGCTTCCGGCAATTTGTGAAGAAATAAAACTTAATGAATAAGGTACCATTTTAACCCTCATTTAGAGAAACCTTAATTAAACAAATCGTGCCCACCTAATAAGTAGAAATTCAGTTGTTTTACTTTTTGTGTTTGTCTAAAACCAGGGTCTAACCAACTAGCAGGAATGGAGGAACTCCTGATGAGGCAGCAGCTTCCTCATCAACAGGCATTCATTTCACTTGACAAGCAAAGCCTGATGGAATGTTATCGAAAAACACTGGTTCTCTGTCCATCTCATCTCTCTTTGGCTTATTTGTTGCTGATTCTATGCTCCAGTTCCCCTTATCTGAATCTCCCTTGTCCTTTCATGCTTAAATTAACATCCAATTTTGGCATCTCGACCTTTTTTTGATTCCTATTCTAAAATGCCTATGGAATCAAATGAAAGAAGGCAAACCAAATAAATACTTCAAAGTAAATGAATGAGAAAAATAAAACAAAAAATGAATTGTTTTATCTTGCTGTCACTCTCTATGAAAGATCCTAATTTATGAATGTACATTTAACTTATATTAAGAACAACTTTCTCTAGGGGTTGATTTAGGTACAGAACCTATAATATTATAAAGATATTTATTAACTATGACTATGGAGATAGGTTTCAAGTCTTAAATACACTGTGCAGGTTGACTTTTAATTCTATGAAGTATATTTACTTACCATAATTTCTTCATTTTGAAGCTGCCCCTCTGTGTGTACCAAATCTAAAACACAAATGTAACAGAAGAAATGGAGTTAAAGGTCAAAATACATGAGAATAGTTACTGAAATTTATGTTCAGCAAAATATGATATCTGGTAAACTATAAGACCAGATTTGAAGGAATCATCAAATCATCATTTGCATGTTGAGATTTGATTTAAAACTAGAGACACAGGATATACAAGGCAAAAAAGATGAACTATTTATGAGCTATAAAATATCCTAGTGTATATAAGTAAAAGGAAATGCAAATGTCAATCATATTGATAGTAAAGGAATATAAGGAACTGATAAAATGTGAAAATTTCTTTTTAAGACATTTATTTTTTTAAATCCCCTTTTCAAGAAAAAAGAAGTGAACATTTGAGGATCCAGCTACTAACAGAAAGAAGCCATTTTACCATATCCGTGGGTAACAACTAGAGCTGAGTTTCTCAGCAAACTTTCACTATGATGCGTAATTGTGTGGCCCATGAAGTAATCTTCTGGTATCCAAGTTTTAAAAAAGTTTCCTTATGTAATTTGAGAGCAGACTAATTTATTTGATCATGAGTTAATCATATAAAACATTCTTTTGGAAACATGAAAGATTTAATTGCTATAATGACAGCTAATGTCAGTATTTAAAATTAACTTTATATAAAATAATGTACATAGTGTAAAAGCCCCATAGTATTAAAAGAGAAGTCTCTGTGATTGTTTCCTCTTTTCTGAAATCATAGAAATCATTAATATGCTTTACCCCTTCTTTCTCCTCTAGTCCTGCTCCCTAGAAGTAAACATTTTCAACTCTTTAAGCTATTTCCCCTGGATTTATAATATGTTTTTATTCCTTTTTTTGTTTATAATTTTTTTGCTGACTTTATATTATGGTAGGTGAAATTTTAGCTTTTTAAAACTGAAATCCCCTCTTCTTCCTCCTTCAACTTCTCCCTCCTTCGCTCCTCTCAAATTTGAAATTCTACTTGATGGTTACACTACTTTGTCTATCTAAATGCTATTTACTCCTGAAATAAGTAATAAATTATAATCATATTTTCCTTCTTGTACAACTCTACCACCAGAAAATAGACCTTTTCATTTGCTTAGTTTTTTTAGTTACAAAAAATTGCAAAATATCAAACATACTAAGGAGAGAACATAAAAAAACTCCCACATGTACCTGTAATCTAAATTTTATAACTACTAACATTTCATCATAGTGAATTTATTTTTTTTCCACTAAAGTATTTTAGGCCAGGTGCAGTGGCTCACTCCTGTAATCCCAGCACTGTGGGAAGCTGAGGCAGGTGGATCATCTGAGGTCAGGAGTTTGAGACCTGGCCAACACGGCAAAAATCCTGTCTCTACCAAAAATGCAAAAATTAACTGGGCATTGTGGTGCACGCCTATAACCTCAGCTACTCAGGCAGGAGAATCGCTTGAACTTAGGAAGTGGAAGTTGCAGTGATCCGAGATTGCACCAGCAAATATATATATATATTTTGTAGAGAGAAGATTTCTCCACGTTGCCCAGCTAGTCTCTTGAATTCCTGAGCTCAAGCGATCTGCCCGCCTTAGCCTCCCAAAATGCTGGGATTATGGGCGTGAGCCCAGCCTCCCCCAAATACTTAATTATCCATTTCTAAATAATAATTCTTTATATAACCATAATATCACTATCACAATATTAAAAATAGTGCTTTAATGTAATATGAAACCCAATTTCTATTCAAATTTCCCGAACTGTCCCTTTTTATATTTGGTTTATTAAAATCGGAATTAAGTCTCTTTTAACTTTGAACTGCTTGCTCTCCCCCACACACATTTTTTTAATGCCTTTGACTTGCTGAAGAGATCAGTACAGTTGTCCTGTACAATGTCTCACATTCTAGATTTTTTTTTCTAGAGATGGGGTCTTGCTCTGCGCTAAAGTTCAGTGGGGTGATCACAGCTTACTGCAGCCTCAACCTCCCAGGCTCAAGTGATCCTTCCATCTCAGCCTCTAAGTAGCTGCGATTACAGGCATGTGTCACCATGCCTAGCTAATTTTTAAATTTTTTTTGTAGAGACATCTTGTCACGTTTCCCAGGCCAGTCCTGAACTCCTGGGCTCATGGAATCCTCCTCCTTCTGCCTCCCAAAGTGTTGGGATTACAAGAATGAGCCACTGTGCCCAACCCCACATTCTAGATTTTATCACCTTGCCTATTTGTGGTTTCACTTAATTTGTGCCTCTATCCTAGACATTTCTTATAGATTGGAAATTAGAGCTAAAAGCTTGATTATATTAAGGGTTTGAGGACTTCATTAATGTCTGGTGATCTCTTGTCTTTTGTTACTTGTGGATCATTTGAAAACTGTGTGCATGAGCCACGCTTGTTAATTACTGGACTTCAATAGGGTAACCAGACATGAGCTAGCCTTTGTCAGTATCAATAGGTCTTTTTTCTGGGGCCATTTAATTTCTTCAAAGATGACTGTTGCAATCTCCTAGCTGAGGGTATATTCTTGGCTGCTGATGTTAATACCAGCATACAGGAAGGAGGCTGGTGTTCCTACTATTCAGTAAGTATGCTTCCACAAGTATCTTATTTTCAACTCCATGTCTCACTCACTGTCTACTACACCTGGTCTCCTGAGCCTCAACAGTCTGTATTTCCAGTTGTCTCTTGAGGGTGTTGGTGGAGGTCTGTGGGAGAAGGGAGTGGTCACCTAGCTTTATAGGTTGGGAAGAAGGTACCTAGAGTGTGACTACTCTGTATATAGATTTTCAACTAATTACCCTTGTTTTCTGACCCAGGTCTCATTCATACTTCCCATGGCATCTCTTGCCTTTGAGTTCGAGATCTTTCTGGGGTTCTGTGCGGCAAAGCAGCTTGCTTCTCGTTGATATGCTCCTTGGTAAGAGCTTAGGTTATAACCTAGTTCATTTAGCTAAAGAAGGTACTACTCCTAAGAAAAATAAAAACAAAACAAAACAAAGAACGTACTACTCCTCCATCTTCTTTCCCTTTATCGTAATATACACTGATTTCTCATATTTGCTTTAGTCTGCTGGTTGTTTATTTGTCCTTGTAGGTTTATGCCTCTTTTTATTCCTTTACTATTATTTTCATGATATTTTGAGAGGGAAAAGAGATAGATACATGAAGGTAAGATGCTTTTTTTTTTTTTTTTGTGAGACGGAGTTTCGCTCTTGTTACCCAGGCTGGAGTGCAATGGTGCGATCTCGGCTCACCGCAACCTCCGCCCCCTGGGTTCAGGCAATTCTCCTGCCTCAGCCTCTTGAGTAGCTGGGATTACAGGCACGCGCCACCATGCCCAGCTAATTTTTTGTATTTTTAGTAGAGACGGGGTTTCACCATGTTGACCAGGATGGTCTCGATCTCTTGACCTTGTGATCCGCCCGCCTCGGCCTCCCAAAGTGCTGCGATTACAGGCTTGAGCCACCGCACCCGGCAAGATGCTGTGTTTAAGTAAAGGCTATGAACTCTGACAGTGATATTTAAATGGTACCATTAATTAGGAAGAAAGGAAAGAAGATGAGAAACTAATATTAATTGTCTATTATATGCCAAACATTAGTTCACCAAAATCTTAAATGATAGGTAGCATCGCCATTTTCCTGACAAGGATTCTGAAACTGAGAAAAATTAAGTCACATGTTAATAGTTATATAACCAGTAAATGAAGAAGCAGTCTTGTATTCAAACCTGGGTCTTTCTGGGCCCTAAATGTGTCAGAAGGATCCGGATCATTAAAGTCATCTTTTTTCACCAAAGTACAGCTAGACGGGAAATGTAGAGTCAAAGGAATATTATCTGCTTCTTCATGCTCAGAACAATGCTGGTGAAACACATACCTTTTTCAATCCATTGCTCAAAATCAACTGGCTCTTTAGACGTGCTCTTTTCAATCTTCAAGGTCCGTACTGACATTGTAAACAAAGTGAGTAAAGTGTTAATCTGGTTCTATGTTTTTGTACCTATATTTCTTTTTTCCTCTGCCTGAGATTGTCATGCACGATGGAATTACACAGAGCACTGGGATCAGAAACGTGGAAGTTACTCTGTGTTTTCCAAAAAAAACCCTATGGTAAAATATAGTCTTGTGTAACTAATCTTCCAAATGTTTGCAACCATACAATGCAAAACAAGTAGAGCTTTTTTTGAATTTGGCTTAATTCAGATTTTTTTGTGTGTTCTGGCTATAATACTATTGGTGTCTTGATCACAAATTCATGGAAAGCCTATGATGAGTCAGACATATTTATCCCTTCACTTTTGACTACAATATCATGAGAAAAATATTTTAACCCACTTTATTGGTGAGAAAACAGGTTTTGCGGAGCCAAGCAAGGTGTTCAATGATATACAGCTATTAAGTGCCAGAAACGGAATTTGAAGTTTAGGTCTGACTCCAGAGCCTCCACGATTAATGACAAAAGAGAGACTTAACAGGAATACAATCTTTTCTCCGCTGTCCCCAGCCCAGTCTCTACCACTCCAGATCCATCCCTCCTCCTCTTTGTTCTGTTTTGTGCCATGAGAAGGTAACCTCTGTGGACTACATTACCTGGATTCACTTACCTACTGGCTTCCTATTGGATTTGGCCAGTGGGAGACACCACTGGTGTGGGGAAGTAAGATCAGCCTATTTTATTATCTCCACTCCCTACCTGCTTCAGTGCCACATCTTTGACAGTTTCTCCTGCCTACGGCTCCTGTTAGTCAAGTCCTTTCACACAGGCTCCAGCTCACAGATATCTGATAACACTATTTCCTTCCCAGGGCTGGTCACAGCTTCCTGCTATAGTTAGTTACTGAGGGCCTCATCACTCCTTGCCTTGTTTGTTCCCTTAACCCAAGCCATAATTTTGCAAGTAGCCCCATCAATAGAGCCTCTTCATTTGAACCATCTAGGATGTATTCTGTTTCCTGCCATGATTTTATCTGATAATTTTATTCTTAAATAGACAAATAGGATTAGAATGACGTCCCAAGGGAGATTCTCCTCCTAAATTCCTCAGAAAATGCCACTAGTAATAGAAGAATCACAACTATCCAATGTAAATCATCAGGGTTATCAGATTTTCAACCAGAATTAGACAAAGAACTCCTGGACAAGTGAATCTAGATTAAAGATGTCATGGAACTTAGTGTTCTGGCAAACGGGCATCTAATGTTCCTAATAAGGCCTTTTGTCAAAGACTTTCACATAGTAAACTGCATGGAAATTATTATGTGCTTTAGAAGGGTTTCAAATTTGCAGTTTCAGAGAGGCCAATTGGGCTCAAGGCAGTTAACCCATAATCCCCATCCTTTCACCCCAGCAGTAAAACTGGATTCCACGCTATAAAGAAAAACTAGTGTTCTGCCAAAAGTTTACATACATGCCTTCTGCCTGTGGAAAAAATGAAAGGATAATGAAAATTAACATATAAGCCTTACCTGGAACACCAAAAAAAAAAAAAAAAAAAAAAGAAAAAATTAACGTAAGATTTGCTTACCAAAGTAACTTTGGATTACAAGCCTTTCAATCCTTACATGTTTGTGGAAACAAATAATGAACTCCTGAGGAAACATTCCTGTAGTGGTCCAAAATGTGTCTGGATTCCTATTGTTAATTAAAAAAAAAAAAAAAGAATAGCCAAATATAAATGGTTAATCATAAAATTGTATTGAATACCTGTTTTTTAAAATTAAATGACTACTGGACTCTTACATCTCCTTTGTTAATTCTGCCTGTAATCTCTAATCTCTAATTTTAATAATTCTTCTTTATTACTACCAGGTATTTTCTAAAACACAGAAACGGAACAGATATCATTCCTATTTAAAAGCCTCAGTGATCCCTAATTGCCTATAATTCTAAACTCCTTTGTATGGCATTTAACACTGTATAATCTGGTTCCATAATTAAGGTATATTCTCTTCCATTACTGTGGTCACATTGGGCCACTTAAAATTCTGCAAATACGTGAATGCAGGCTCATGCTTCTGGACCTTGGTTCATTCATGACTGTTTTATTTTTACCTGAAAAACCCTTCTTCCCTTTAAGTTCACTTTTTGGTCTCATTTATCTAACTCCACCAATTCAGAATCACTGACTCCCTCTTTTGCACTTATCTCACACTCAGCCTCTATTTCTACATTGGCACTTAATCTCCTGTTTCTATGGCTCCTGCTAAATGCTGAGCTCTTTGAGCCCAGCTTCCTTCCCTTACTCATCTTTGTAACCCTACAACTGCTACAATGGCTCACCCATAGTAGGGACAACCTAAATGTTTGTTCAAATAAAAATTAAAATGTGAACTCAATTTTAAGTCACATATAGGCAAAATAGTATACATAGTTTTGACTACAGAAATAATCATTTCAACTTCATAAGCTTTTTCTTTTTTTGGAAATAAAATTTACCTACAGTGAAATTCACCTTAAGTGCATAACTTAATGAGTTTTGATAAATGTACATGCTTATGTAAGCAATACTCCAGTGAAGATATAACATTTCCATAACTCCAGAAATTTCCCTTATCTTTCCTTCCAGAAATCCCTACCTCCCTTTGACAACCACTGCTTTGATTTCTATCACCACAGACTATGCCACGTTTTTATTCATGATTTTGTTTGATATTTTGTTGGATATTGTAATTGCTTCCACTTTTTTACTATTAGGAACAAAGCTGCTATAGATAGGTTTGTACAGGTGCTTGTGAACATGTTTTCATTTCTCTGGGTAATTACTAAGAGTGAAATTGCTGACACATAGGGTAAAAGTATATTTAACTTTATAAGAAACTGTCAGATTTCCAAAGTGGTTGTACTATTTGCACTCCCATTTTCTTTTTTTTTTTTTTCCTTTGAGATGAAGTTTCACTCTTGTTGCCCACGCTGGAGTGCAATGGTGTGATCTCGGCTCACCACAACCTTTGCCTCCTGGGTTCAAGCAATTCTACCTCAGGCTCCCGCGTAGCTGGGATTATAGACATGCACCACGATGCCTTGCTAATTTTGTATTTTGAGTAGAGACAAGCTTTCTCCATGTTGGTGAGGCTGGTCTTGAACTCCCGACCTCAGGTGATCTGCCTGCCTCAGCCTCCCAAAGTGCTGGGATTACAGGCATGAGCCACCACACCCAACCCATCAATATGTTCTTGTTCCATGTTGTTGATTACAGTATTCTCTAACCATCAACAAAGTTGAGGTTATGATACTATTCAGATCATCTATGTCTTTATTGCTTTTCTGCCAAATTGTTCTATCATTACTGAGAAAAGGGTATTAAAATGCTATTAAAATCTCTAACTCTAATTGTGAATTTGTCTATTTCTCCCTTTCAGCTGTCAGATTTTGCTTTATGTATTTTAAAGAACTACTATTAGATCCAAATACACTTAGGATTATCCTCTCTTCCTAATGAATTTACCCTCTAACATTATAAAATGTCCCCTTTGTCTCTGGTAATGCTCCTTGTCTTACATTCTACTTTGTCTGCTATGAATATGGCTAGGGTGATTTTCTTAGGTCAACTGTTTACAGGATGCATCTTCTTTCATCCCTTTATTTTCAACCTATTCTTATCTTTATATTTAAAGTGCATATCTTTTAGACAATATATATTTGGGTCTTGGCTTTTTATCCAGTCTGACAATCTCTGATACTTAATTGGAGTGTCTAGCCCCACTGACATTTAGCATAACCACTGATATGGTTGGGTGTGAATCTACCATCCTGCTATTCGTTTTTGTCCCTCCCATCTATTCTTGTCCTTTTCTTCTTTCCTGTTTCTGAGTAAATTTCTTTTTAAATTCCTTTTAATTCCTTTTTTTCAGCTATACCTTTTATTAGAAATTTTTGAAACAGTTGCTAAGTTACAACATAATAACCTCATGATAGTCAATTTACACTGAACATCACTTTTGTGCCTTTGTTGTCACATATTTTACATATACAATAAATCCCATAATACAATTTTTTCCTTAAGTGGTCAGTTATTGTTCAAAAAAATTAAAAGAGGAAAAATGGCAGTCTTTTACATTTACCCAAATATTTACTATTTCCAGTACACTTAACTTCTTATAGGTTTGATTTTCCAGCTAGTATTTTACCTCTTCAACTTGCAGAATTTCCTTTAGCATTCCTTGTGATGCAGGTCTACTTGTGATGAAAAATGCCTTTATTCTATCTTCATTTTTGGGAGATCATTTAGCTAGACACAGAATTCTGGATTGACAGGTTTTTAAATATTTGCTTGTTTCTCCCTTTCCCAGTATTTGAAAGATATTGCTCCATTGTTGTCTGGCTTCCACTGTTTGTGATATAAAGTCAGCTGTCACTAATACTGTTGTTCCTCTGTATATAATGGTTTTTATTTCCCTCCACCTATTTTAATTTTTTTTCCTTTTTCTTTTTCAGCAGTTTGACTAAGATACAATCTCTGTATTTATTCAGCTTAGGTCTTGCTGAGTTTTTTGGATCTATAAGTTGGTATTTTAAAATAAAATCAGGGGAAATTCTGCTCAAAAGTAGAAACAAAGCAGATGTCCATCAACTGATGAATGCGTAAATAAAATGTGCTATATCCATACAATGAAATCTTGACAATAAACAGGAATGAGGTACTGATACATGCTAGAACATGGGTCAACTTTGAAAACATGTAAGTGAAAGAAACCAGGCCAGGTGTGGTAGCTCAAGCCTGTAATCCAAGCACTATGGGAGGCTGTGGCAGGTAGGTTGCTTGAGGTCAAGAGTTCAAGACCAATGCAGCCAACATGGTGAAACCTTGTCTCTACTAAAAATACAGAAATTAGCTGGGTGTAATGGTACACACTTGTAGTCGCAGCTACTCGGGAGGCTGAGGCATGAGAATTGCTTGAACTCAGGAGGTGGAGGTTAGAGTGAGCTGAGATTACACCACTGCACTCCAGCTTGGATGACAGAGTAAGACTTTGTCTCAAATGAACAATAAAAGAAAGAAACCAGTCACAAAAGACCACATGTGTATGATTCTATTTATATGAAATGTCTCAATACATAAAATCTACAGAAACAAAGTAGATTAATGCTTGCCTAGGGCTAGTACGGATGGTAAAATACAGGGTGACTGATAACAACTGTGGGGTTTCTTCCTAGAATGATGAAAATGTTCTAAAATCAATTGTGGAGATGGCTGCATAACTCTGTGAATAGGCTGGAAGCCAATGAAATGCACATTCTAAGTGGGTGAATTGTATGGTATATCAATATGTCAATAAGATTGATACCAAGAAAAAAACAACAAAAAAAAAAAGCCAGAGCTACTTCTTTTTTAAGAGACAGAGTTTTGTTCTGTCATCCAGACTGGAGTACACTGGCACAATCATAGCTCACTGTAGCCTCAAACTTCCAGGCTCAAGTGATCCTCCCACCTTGACTTCCCAAAATGCTAGGATTATAGGTGTGAACAACTGTGCCCAGCCAAGGCCAGATCTCCTAACTCAAAATTCTAGGTGTTTTTTTTTTTTTTTTTTTGAGACGGAGTTTCGCTCTTGTTACCCAGGCTAGAGTGCAATGGCGTGATCTTGGCTCACCGCAACCTCCACCTCCTGGGTTCAGGCAATTCTCCTGCCTCAGCCTCCTGAGTAGCTGGGATTACAGGCATGTGCCACCATGCCCAGCTGATTTTTTGTATTTTTAGTAGAGACGGGGTTTCACCATGTTGACCAGGATGGTCTCGATCTCTTGACCTTGTGATCCACCCGCCTCGGCCTCCCAAAGTGCTGGGACTACAGGCTTGAGCCACCGCGCCCGGCAAAATTCTAGGTTTTTAATAAAATGCTTAATATTTTACAAACTCCTTTCATATTTATGGTTTTAAATTTTACTTGTTGAAATTCATTAAATGAATTTTAATTGCCCTATGTTTTTCTTTGGATGCTTTCAATGAACATAACAATAGAATAACAAAATATCATGTAGAGATACACTTGAATTTTAAAATGACATCTAACTAAATCCTTTTAATTATGTATAAGGAAGTCATCAAAGTAGTAGTAGTTTTCTTTTAAAAACGAATTTATAGCTAAGACCTATTTTATATAGATTATCTCGTGATTTTTTTTGGTGGAATTATCCTCATTTTTCAGATCAGTAAAGGAGGCTCAAAGAGTAATATATTCATATACTCTTTTTTCTTTTTTTTTTTTTTTGAGATGGAGTCTCGCTCTGTCACCTAGGCTGGAGTGCAGTGGCATGATCTTGGCTCACTGCAACCTCTGCCTCCTGGGTTTAAGTGATTCTCCTGCCTCAGCCTTCTGAGTAGCTGGGATTGCAGGCATGTACCATCATGCCCAGCTCATTTTTGTATTTTTGGTAGAGATGGGGTTTCACCATGTTGGTCAGGTTGGTTTCAAACTCCTGACCTCGTGATCCACCTGCCTCAGCCTCCCAAAGTGCTGGGATTGCAGGCATGAGCCATTGTGCCTGGCCTATACTCTTTGATCAAGATAACACATAGTTCACTTACCCACAAATTTTAATTCTAAATATAGTATTATTCTATACTACACCAAAAGGACTGATTCTCTCTCTTCCTTTTTTCTTGACTCTCTTTTTTCCTAGTGTAGAATCTCTTCTCCCTTTTTCATTGATACATTAAACACAGAGGGCAGAGGAAAAGCAGAAGTACAATCATTTTCTTTTTTTAGAGATGCAGTCTTGCTATGTCGCCAGGCTAGTCTCAAACTTTTTTTTTTTTCTGAGACGGAGTTTCACTCTTGTTACCCAGGATGGAGTGCAATGGCGCGATCTCGACTCACTGCAACCTCCGCCTCCTGGGTTCAGGCAATTCTCCTGCCTCAGCCTCTTGAGTAGCTGGGATTACAGGCACGTGCCACCATGCCCAGCTAATTTTTTGTATTTTTTTTTTTTTTTTTTTTTGAGACGGGGTTTCGCTCTTGTTACCCAGGCTGGAGTGCAATGGCACGATCTCGGCTCACCGCAACCTCCGCCCCCTGGGTTCAAGCAATTCTCCTGCCTCAGCCTCCCTAGTAGCTGGGACTACAGGTGTGTGCCACCATGCCCAGCTAATTTTTGTATTTTTAGTAGAGACGGGGTTTCACCATGTTGACCAGGATGGTCTCGATCTCTTGACCTCGTGATCCACCCGCCTCGGCCTCCCAAAGTGCTGGGATTACAGGCTTGAGCCACCGCGCCCGGCTAGTCTCAAACTCTTGACCTCAAGCTATCCTCCTGCCTCAGCCACTATGCCGAGCTATTTATTTAACTCTTATTTCTGAAGGAATGGAGAGTTTGGAGCAGAGCCATAAAACAATACTCCATTGTCCTGTAGGGACACATTTATAGCACTGTTTTCTCCAAATAATTCTAGGTTACTCCATTTAGATAAAGCAACTTCTGCAAAGAAATTAACTTTTCTTGTTTTTCAAAAAAAGTTGAGAGAGTGTCACTCTGTCAGTCAGGCTAGAGTACAGTGGCATGATCTCAGCTCACTGAACCTCCACCTCCTGGGTTCAAGCAATTCCCGTGCCTTGGCCTCTGAGTAGCTGGGACTACGGGTGTGCACTACCACATCTGGCTAATTTTTTGATATTTTTAGTAGAGACGGAGTTTCGCCAAGTTGGCCAGACTGGACTCAAACTCCTGACCTCAACTGATCTGCCCACCTCAGCCTCCCAAAGTGCTGGGATTATAGGTGTGGGCCACTGCGCCTGGCCAGAAAATAACTTTCAGTGTCTATAATATACAGCCTTATTATATTTTCTGGAAGTGCATATGGATTAAAAGTCCACAATGTACTCTGTTCAGTTACCAGGATGATAACTACTTTTATTCCATATGTTTTTCTGCACTAAGAGTTTTTGTCTAATCTAAAATATATTATGTCCTTATTCATTAAAATGCACTGACAGAGCCTAAAATATTAATTGCGATATATGATAGCTAATCCTAATGTTCTATAAACATAAAAACACACTCGCATGAGAGAAAGATCACCAAGTCACTACAAGGTAAATTGATTTTGCCTTGGAAAACTAATCTATCGGCCGGGTGCAGTGGCTCACGCCTGTAATCCCAGCACTTTGGGAGGCCGAGGCGGGCGGATCACGAGGTCAAGAGATTGAGACCATCCTGGCCAACATGGTGAAACCCCGTCTTTACTAAAAAAATACAAAAATTAGCTGGACGTGGTGCCGTGTGCCTGTAGTCCCAGCTACTCAGGAGGCTGAGGCAGGGGAATTGCTTGAACCCCGGAGACAGAGGTTGCAGTGAGCCGAGATCGTGTCACTGCACTCCAGCCTGGCGACAGAGTAAGACCCTGTCTCCAAAAAAAAAAAAAAAAGAAAGAAAAGAAAAGAAAAAGAAAACTAATCTATCTAATCTATCTCCAATCAGAATCCAGGAGTGTTTCTGGAAAGTCCTCTATTTCTGGCAAACAACTTAAGGCAAATCTCCATAGTTCTGTGTATCCTTAAAGCAGTTCCCATATTAATTTTTCTACTCCAAGTCATAGTAGGATAGTAACTACTACCTAAATTTCAGGAAGTAAACAAGTAAGAAGAAGAAAGAAGAGACACAGGCAAAAAGCAGGTATTGTATTTTTGATACAAACTAAGTTTGAGTTTACCTAGTGTAGCACAAAGATCCCTGAGGAACAAGTTAGAAGACATAAGTGTCAGTTGATTCTGCCACTTGCTTACCTGTGTAATTTTGAGCAAGTCATTTTTTTTTTTATTGCATTTTAGGTTTTGGGGTACATTGTGAAGAACATGCAAGATTGTTGCATAGGTACACACATGGCAGTGTGGTTTGCTGCCTTCCTTCCTCTCACCTGTATCTGTCATTTCTCCCCATGCTCTCTCTTCCCACCTCCTCACCCCGCTGTCCCTCCCCCATTTCCCCTCAATGGACCCCAGTGTGTAGGGCTCCCCTCCCTGTGTCCATGTGTTCTCATTGTTCAACACCTGCCTATGAGTGAGAACATGTGGTGTTTGATTTTCTGCTCTTGTGTCAGTTTTCTGAGGATGATGGTTTCCAGGTTCATCCATGTCCCTACAAAGGACACGAACTCATCATTTTTGATGGCTACATAATATTCCATGGTGTATATGTACCACATTTTCCCTGTCCAGTCTATCGTCGATGGGCATTTGGGTTGGTTCCAGGTCTTTGCTATTGTAAACAGTGCTGCAATGAACATTCGTGTGCAGGTGTCCTTACAGTAGAATAATTTATAATCTTTTGGATATATACCCAGTAATGGGATTGCTGGGTCAAATGGGATTTCTATTTTTAGGTCCTTGAGGAATTGCCAGACTGTCTTCCACAATGGTTGAACTAATTTACACTCCCACCAACAGTATAAAAGTGTTCCTATTTCTCCACGCCCTCTCCAGCATCTGTTGTCTCCAGATTTTTTAATGATCGCCATTCTAACTGGTGTGAGATGGTATCTCAATGTGGTTTTGATTTGCATTTCTCTAATGACCAGTGATGATGAGCATTTTTTTCATATGTTTGTTAGCCTCCTGTATGTCCTCTTTTGTAAAGTGTCTGTTTATATCCTTCGCCCACTTTTGAATGGGCTTGTTTGTTTTTTTCTTGTAGATCTGTTTTAGTTCTTTGTAAATTCTGGATATCAGCCCTTTGTCAGATGGGTAGACTGCAAAAATTTTTTCCCATTCTGTTGGTTGCCGATTCACTCTAAAGACTGTTTCTTTTGCCGTGCAGAAGCTGTGGAGTTTGATTAGGTCCCATTTGTCTATTTTGGCTTTTGTTGCCAAGAGCAAGTCATTTTTATTTGCAGGTCATCTGATCTATTTTTTTTGAGATGGAGTCTCACTCTGTCACCCAGGCTGGAGTGCAGTGGGGCGACCTTGGCTCACTGCATCCTCCGCCTCCCGGGTTCAGGTGATTCTCCTGCTTCAGCTTCCTGAGTAGCTGGGATTATAGACACATGCCACCACATCCTGCTAATTTTTATATTTTTTAGTAGAGACAGGGTTCCACCATATTGGTCAGGCTGGTCTCGAACTCTTGACCTTGTGATCCACCCACCTCAGCCTCCCAAAGTGCTAAGATTACAGGCGTAAGCCACCACACCCAGCCCTGATCATTCTTTTCTTAATCTTTACAATGGAATTGTAAAGGGTCAACTGACATACTATCCATGAAATTATAAAGCCCTACATGCAAAAGTATAGTAATTTATATGCATATAAATGTGTTTTTATGTGTGTGCGTGTGTGTAGACTATGATTATTTTCCAATATTATTCCAGTTTGACTCAGAGAAATAGTCTCTGACTTCCAGGAATTCACAGTTGAGAGAAGGAACAAACAGTAAAAGTAAACAATACAATAAAGGAAAAAGTAAGGCAACAGAGGTATGTACCAGATGTTACTGGAGCCCAGCAGATAGATGATCCTATCTGAGCAGAAAAGTCAGTTGTCATAAAGATTACAACTAGACTTCAAGGAAGAGGTTGAGTTGCTAGAATTTCATCCAGATATGTGGGCTTCAAGATATATAAAGAATCATGAAACCTCTGTTACAACTGGTTCTGCCTTCAATAATTAAAAGTTGTACTTAACTTCTTTAGACCTCTCTTACCACAAGTCTAAAATAAAGGGTTTTGGCAAAATAAACCCATAAGTCCCTCCAGCCCTAAAATCAGGTGGTTCTAGGAGTCAAACTCTAGTCATTGTACATATACCAAGAAAGAGGGTTCAAGAAAGTAATAAGCCAGAACTATTAAAAAAGGAGTTCTCCCATTAACTGCTTTTTCTTGGAATTAGAAGTCTAAAAACAATATTTAGAAAAATATCTACCTAGAAAAAGCTCTAGCACAGTGAAGAGAAGAAATTGGAAGGATATCAAAAAAGGGGAGAAGCAAACAATACATGATAGCAGGGAATGAAGTATTCAGTTCTGCAAAGATGTTACTTAGACCAGTAAGGAAACAGGTAGTAAACAGGAAGTTACAATATTTACATTCTTATTCCAAGAAAAACCTGGAGTAAAACCATAACCAGACCTTAAACTTTATACTTCCATAAAATGAAGTTGTTGTGTTTTTGCCTTGGTAAACCACTTCTAAAAAAACCTATTTGTATAAAGAGTTCAGTTTAGGAATTACAAAGAAAAGAATCAAAAACCTAAATATACACAAGTGAATTAGTTTCAGAAATGGTACCAAAAGTGGATATCAGGTAATCCACCAAACATTTACTAAACTCTGTTTAATAGGGCAAGTTGTTATAAAACACAGTCCAAATACTCAAGGGATTCACTGACTTAAGACCGAAAACAACAAGCTATAGTAACTCTTACCCATCAATGATATTTTCAGGTGGGTGTTTCTCATCACTTGATGTAGCTAAAATCACTTCCGACCCTTCAGAGCTCAGACAGAGTTCAGTTTTTCTCATCTTAAAGTGTTTAACCTGCAAATTAAAAAATAATTTAAAAAAAGCAACTTCTTGATTCTCTAAACTTTATCTGAGAAAACCAAGTGAGAAGGAAAGGCTGTTGCCTAGCAGATAGTTTAACACCCAAGCTATTTAACATGTAGGAGGGACTCTAACATGTTTGTTTACATAAGAAAGCTCTCCCAGGGATAATCTATAAGACGTGACTATTTCTGCTACTCTGCTCCACAAAATAAGTCCCTGACTACCCTAACCAAACAAAAAAACGAAACACTGAGGCACCAGAAGATGTTCAACAGAGGAGAAGAACATGGAATACCATAAAAATACTGGATTAATCCGAAAGAAGGCAGAAAAAGAGAAACAAAAGAAGAAAAATGGGACAAATAGAAAATAGCAAGAACACAGATTTAAATCAAAATACATCAATTATTCCATTAAGTGTTAATAAACTAAACACTCAATTATTCGATTAAATTTTAAAAAAAAACAAACCAACAACTAAATACTGTTTTCCAGAGACACATTCTAAATATAAAGATACAGACTAAAAGCAAAATGACAGAAGAGGGTATAAACTGTTAACATCTGGCAAGGTAAATTTCCCTACTTACATTTTTTAAATTTTTTCATTAATTTACTTTTTTTAGAGACAGAGTCTCACTCTGTCACCAAGGCTGATGTGCACTGGAGCAATCATGGCTCACTACAGCCCTGAACTCTAGGGCTCAAGTGATCCTCCTACCGTAGCCTCCCAAGCAGCTAGGACTACAGGTATGCCACCATGATTGGCTAATTTTTTTAAAAATTTCTGTAGAGGCTGAGGGGGGCAGATCATGAGGTCAAGAGATTGAGACCATCCTGGCCAACATGAAGATTGAAACTTCATCTCTACTAAAAATACAAACATTAGCTGGGCGTGGTGGTACACACCTGTAATCTCAGCTACTTGGGAGGGTGAGGCAGAAGAATCACTTGAACTCAGGAGGCAGAGGCTGCAGTGAGCCGAGACCATGCCACTGCACTCCAGCCTGGCAACAGAGAGAGACTATGTCTCAAAAAAAAAAAAAAATTCTGTAGAGATGGGGTCTTGCTATGCTGCACAGGCCAGTCTTAAAACTCCTGGCCTCAAGTGATCCTCCTGCCTCAGCCCTTGAAAGTGCTGGGATTAAAGGCATGCACCACTGTGCCTGGCCAATATCAGTATTTTATTAAAATGCATTTATTCTTAGTTTTTATTAGCATAAAGTTTACTTTGTATTATACTTTAAAAACTAGTATTGATAGTAGTAAAAGTGTAGTAACATTAGTAAGAAAAAACACATATATTCTAAATTTTTTTTTTTTTTTTTTTTTTGAGACGGAGTTTCGCTCTTGTTACCCAGGCTGGAGTGCAATGGCGCGACCTCGGCTCACCGCAACCTCCGCCTCCTGGGCTCAGGCAATTCTCCTGTCTCAGCCTCCTGAGTAGCTGGGATTACAGGCACGCGCCACCATGCCCAGCTAATTTTTTGTATTTTTAGTAGAGACGGGGTTTCACCATGTTGACCAGGATGGTCTCGATCTCTCGACTTCGTGATCCACCCGCCTCAGCCTCCCAAAGTGCTGGGATTACAGGCTTGAGCCACCGCGCCCGGCCTTATTCTAAATTTTTTTGTGCCTGTTTTCTCTACCAATCTTACCACAGCTTTTAACACTATTGATACCAGAGAACCGGTCAGTGTGGGATGAACACTGTCAACCCTTAGTTTTAAGATGAGAAAGACAGTGAATTCTATAAATACAGATTGATAAACTTGGATGCTAATTCTCAACAAAACCCTAAAATTATTAAATTTCATTATTAAAATGGTGGCCTTGAAAATGTAAACAAGGAAGTACTAAAATTGGAAGTAGGAGTAACATTAGTTTACAGGCTATACCAAAGCTATACATTTCTGTTTGTCTGATGGAGTTCCTACCCATTTCGAGCATGTTCTAAACATTTCAACAAAGCTTCAGACAAAGCCTCTCAAGATACCCCGTGGACCTGACAGAGAAACATGAATTGGGTGAAAGGCAGTACTCAAAAGAATGATGATTAATGGAAGAAACCGAACTTGTGGAGGACGTGATTTCCTACTTAACATTTTTATTAATTAAGATGTACAAAGTATGCTTATCAATTTAGCAGATACAAAGCTGGGATGTCAGCTGATATGCTGGGTGACAGAATTAGCATTAAAAAAAAAATGAGCAAGCTAGAAAGATGGCTTGCAATGAGTAAGATATTTAATAAGGATAAAAGTAAAAGCCTATACTCAGTCTTGAAAAAAATCAATCATACAAGGGTTGGTCTAAATCAGGAGTTAGCAAACTACTGCCCGTGAGCCAAATCAAGCCTGCCATCTGTTTTTGTATGGCCCACAAGCTAAAAATGTGTTTAACATTTAATAATATTTTTTAAAAATTAAAATATTCTGACACATAAAAATTACATGAAATTCAGATTTTAATGTTCATGCATATTGGAAAGTAGCTATGCTCATTCATTTGCTTATATATTGTCTATAGCTGATTATACGTTACAGTGACATAGCTGAGTCACTGTGACAGACTATAAGGCCCATAAAACCGAAAATATTTACTATTTGGCCTTTGACAAAAAAGTTTGCCAACCTCTGATATAGATGTATAAAACATATAGGTTTGGTTGATCACAAAGTCAATATAAGGTAACAGTGTACTGCCCCTAAAGGTAATAGAATGCTGTCTTATAGAGGTACCACATTCCATCAACATTTTTGAACACCAATTGAACTAAGGGCCAAGCACTGTGCTAGTATTGCAAAGATGAAACAACCTAAGTGACTAAGACTTTGTTCCTGCCTTCAAGCTCAGAGTCAAGGAAGATGAACAAGCATGCAACTAACAATATAATATACCATGTGCTAACACAGCATGATGCACATCCAGAATACTGTGTTCGGTTCTGGGTAGTACGTTTTAAGCAGGACATTGTCAGGCTTGATATTGTTGAGAGGAGAGTAAAAAGTTCATGATCATAGAGAAAGGTGAAAAATATAAATGTCATTACGATTTTTACTCAGCAGTGCTCACAAATGGAAAAAGGATTAAATTTTTTTTTTTTTAACACCTCTAGGAGTGTGAATTGGACTCAACAAATGCACATTTTAAGCAGGAAGACATTGGAGAGATAAGGATTTTCTTGCAAAGGAAAGTTTTAAAATTTCTTTCATCCCTGAAAATGTCCAAGAAGAGTCAATAAAAGATCATAATCTGTGGAGGAAGCCAAAGAAAGGATTCCTGCATTGGCAGTTCTCTTAGGCTGAGCCAAATTCTAGGAAAGGTGGGTTGGGAATAGATAATGAAAGATCTGAAAAGCCAGGTTAATAGCAATGGACTTTATTCCATACTCCAGTGGTTCTAAACTGGACTGGGAGTAGATTTTGGCCTCCAAGGACACTTCACAAAACCTGAAAAGTTTTAGGGTCACAACTCGGGAGGGACAATGCTGCTAAATATACCATCACATATAGGACAGCACCCCACAAGTAATTACTGGTCCCAAGTATAAACAGAGTCAAGCTGGGGAAACCAAGCAGTACTCTATGGCCCAGGCTGGAATGCAATGACACAGTCTTGGCTCACTGCAACCTCTGTTTCCCGGGCTCAGCGATCTACCCATCTCAGCCTTCCTAGCAGCTGGGACTATAGGCAGGGACCACCATGCCCGGCTAATTTTTTTGTTTTGTAGAAATGGGTTATGCCGTGTTTCCAGACTGGTCTCTAACTCGTGAGCTCAAGTTATCTGCCTGCCTCGGCCTCCCAAACTGCTGGGATTACAGGAGCGAGGTCACTGCACCCAGCCGAGAACCTGTTTTTTTTTGTTTTTTGTTTTTTTGTTTGTTTGTTTTTGAGACAGATTCTCACTCTGTCGCCAGGCTGGAATGCAGTATCTCAGCCCACTGCAACCTCCGCCTTCCGGATTCAAGTGATTCTCCTGCCTCAGCCTCCCGAGTAACTGAGAGTGCAGGCGTGTGTCACTATGCCAGGCTAATTTTTGTATTTTTCGTGCAGACGGGGTTTCACCATGTTGACCTCGTGATCTGCCCACCTCTGCCTCCCAAAGTGTTGGGATTACAGGTGTGAGCCCCTGTGCCTGGCCAAACTTGTTTTTTAAAAAGCGTTAACACTTTAGGGTTGATACAGAGCAGATGAATAGGAATGAATGTACTCTCCAAATGTTCAGTTCTTTTCTTACCTCACATTCTTAATTATCTAAGATTTCTGAGAGAGGCAAACACATGCTTTAATACAAAACCCATTTCATACCTCGTATATCTTCCTATTTCCTGTTTTGGGTAGAATTACTTAAGTAGAAATGGGCAGAGACTGGGTTTTCTTTAAGGTTCTTTTGTTGCACTTAATGAAAAGAGGCAAACTAACCTTAGAGAAATCCATACAATGCCAGGTGCTGTGGTTCACGCCTATAATCCTGGCAGTTTAGGAGGCTGAGGTGGGCGGATCGCTGGAGCTCACAAGTTCGAGACCAGCCTGGGCAACATGGTAAAATCCCTGAACTCTCTCTACTAGAAATACAAAAATTAGCTGGGTCTGGTGGCTGGAATCTGTAATCCCAGCACTTTGGGAGGCGGAAGCGGGCGGATCACTTGAGGCCAGCAGCTCAAGACCAGCCTGACCAACATGGTGAAACCTCGTCTCTACTAAAAATATAAAAATTAGACGGGTATGGTGGCAGGCGCCTGTAACCCCAGCTACTTGGGAGGATGAGGCAGGATAATCGACTGAACCCAGGAGGCAGAGGTTCAGTGAGCCGAGATCGCGTCATTGCACTCTAGCCTGGGCGACTGAAAAAAAAGAAAAGTGCAAGTTTGGGAGGCAGTCTAATCCTCCACCCCTTTAGAACAAGGCAATTTCCTCAGGGCTGCAGTTTACCAAAGGTGGTACACTCTAGGGTGCTATCCTTTCCATTTTTTACAATCCCTGACCCTGGACTTCCCTGATGCCTTATCCTGTCTTCTAAACCAGGGCCACTGGTTTCATCCCCAGTTCAGCCTTTCATCGCCAGCTCACATGCCCTTTGTGGTCCTTTTTCCCCCAAACCTCTCCAGGTCAAGTCCTCAGAGGACATTCTCCCTGACCAGCGTCTTGCTTCTGTTGCTACAGCTGGACTCCTCACACCCTCTGCCAAGCATCATCCATTGGGAACCTGGCGTACTTTAGAAAACACGGACCCGGCCTATGGCTTCGGACTCCACGGGGCCAGGGCCACGGCCTTCAAGACAAACCAGCCCTGGCACCACCTTCTCACCTCCACCCAAATCCTCCTCAGTCCAAGGCCGGGTGGAGATCTTCGAGGGCCCTAAAGCCTCGATTTGCGGAGGCCACGCCCCAAATTATGTAAAGAATATATTAATAAATTGCCCCCAACCTTAGGTATAACTCATAGCTAGAGGGGTTACGTTGCGGCTGACCGCTTACATTTTGGTAGACTAATTAATTTCGACTTGCAACTGGTTTTCCCTTTTGGTCAAGACGCTATTTCTGGCCCCAAAGAGCTTAGTGGGCTGGCACTGGCGACTCCAGGGCCTAGAGGAGAAGGCCGGCCCGCGACGGCCCTTCTGCGCCTCCCGCCGCGCGTCTCTTCACCACCCCTCCACTCTTGCTCCCTTCCCAACAGCATCCCCTTCCTTCTGCCTTGCCCGGCCAGGCCCCCACATCCGCTGGTGCCAGCCCGCTCGCCCCGCAACCCGCTCGCCCCGCAACCCGCTCGCCTGAGACTCCAGTTAGCTCCGGGCGCCAGACCACCGGGGCTGGAAACCTCCCTTGCTCCCCGCCCCACGCAGCGCGTCCCGGCCCGCGGCTCCACCCCTCTCCCCGCGGCGTCCTCGGGAGTCCCCGGGCGCGCGCGTCCAACTCCGACCTCTTCGCGCCACGCCTCCCACAGGCTCCGCCCCCTCATCGCGGCCTCAGCGGAGTTCCCGGGTGCGCTCGCTCCCACCCGAAGCTCTTCGCGCCACGCCTCCCGCAGGCCCCGCCCCACCCTCGGCCCCGCCCACTTCGGCTCCTTTGACTTCGCGGGCCAAGATGCGCAACCCCGCCCGAGCGCCTTTCCCCAGGCCAGCCCCAGAGCGCGCTCTGCTTACCCTTACCCTCCCTCAGCTCGGCTCTACCCCCGGGGCCCACAAAACCCAGGGGAGCCGCCCATGAGTACTCCCATGAGTACGCGCGCGCAGTGCCCACCTCTGCCAGCTCCGCACCGTCGGCCCTCGGGTCGCCTGCCCGGGGCCCGGCCCCGCCTCCAGGCCCGGCCCCGCCTTCATGCCGGGGTCCGCGCACGCGCGTCTCCCTGTCCCAGCCTTGCCCCCGCCCCCGCCGGTTCCGCGGTCCCACGGCGCCAGGTTGCCCCCAGCCTCCTCCCTCTTCTCACCGTCGCCGTGTCCCACCCTCCCTAGCTTTGTGCCTGGGGTGCCGGGCTCTTTCCCCGTCAGCCGCGCCGCGGGAGGAGGGAGCCGCCACCGAGGAGCTGCCGCTCGCTGCCCCGGGGAGGGGCACAGGTAGGTGGCGGCCGCGGGCCGGACGGCTCGCGGGGCCCGGGGCGGCGTGCGGGAGCGGGGGCGGGGTGTTAGGGAGGGGGAGGGGTGGGAGGGGTGGGGGAGGGGAAGCCCGGGAGGGACGGCAGGGGGCGGGTTGAGGAGAGAATGAGGATATACGCGTGTGGGCGATGGGTTTAGGGGTTGGGTAGGGGTGCGGGGGCAGTATGAGAATTGGGATTTGGGACCAGGGTGGTATAGGGAACAGGATTACCCTGGGTGGACTCTGGGAGAGGTATGGGTGGGAGAGAGCGGGACAAAGGATTGCTGTCCTGGGGAAGGGGGAAAGGGAATGGGATTTTAGGGGTGCAGGAAGGAAAAGATAGGAATAGAGCAGAGGGTGGCGTCTTGGGGGCAGGGAAGAGAAGTTGGGGATGTGGAGTGCAAAGTTGGGGATAGTTAGAGGTGATGGAAGGGGGTCTTGAAGATTGAGAACAGAGGGCAAGGAAAGGGATGGAGAGCTTGGAGTCCTAGGAGAGGGAAGCCCGTGGAGTGGGAAGAAGGGAAGAATAGCTGTAGAAGGAGAGGAGGAGTGGGGGTGGAGGAGTGTGGGGAAGGAAAGGGAGGCAGGTGAAGGTTGGGAGATGGGAGGTTGGAAGGTTGGGTCTGTGGGACAGCAAGCCACCTTTCAGCAGGAACAGGAGGAGCTGGAAGGGTCTGAGGGTTGAGGAGGGCGGGGGAGCTGGGGTGGGGGAAGGGAGTAGGGTTAGGATTTTTGGTGTGAGAGGCGCTGATTGCTAAGAGTGTCACGATGTGGGAGAGATTGGCATGTTCTTGGTGGGGAGTAGAGAGCCTGAGAGAGGAAAGGGGATGGGTGAGAAGGCAGGTAGAAAAGTGCATATTATAGGAAAAAAGTAGTGAGGAAAGTTGAAAATTGAAGAATGGGAACACACAGAACAATGAAGGTGGATTGTTGGTTATTGGTAGTTTAGAACTACTCATAGTTTAGTTTCTGCTTAGGTTTTTATGTTAGAAATTTTCTTTTTTTTTTTTGAGACGGAGTTTCGCTCTTGTTACCCAGGCTGGAGTGCAATGGCATGATCTCGGCTCACCGCAACCTCCGCCTCCTGGGTTCAGGCAGTTCTCCTGCCTCAGCCTCCTGAGTAGCTGGGATTACAGGCACGCGCCACCATGCCCAGCTAATTTTTTGTATTTTTAGTAGAGACGGGGTTTCACCATGTTGACCAGGATGGTCTTGATCTCTCGACCTCGTGATCCACCCGCCTCGGCCTCCCAAAGTGCTGGGATTACAGGCTTGAGCCACCGCGCCCGGCCCAAGAAATTTTCTTAAGAATACTGCGTTTTCAGATAAACCAAAAGTGTCTGCAGCCTTGGAATGAAGGCCGTGGGTTGGCAGATGTTTTCTTGGTATATGGATGTGGCTCATATCGAGCCTGGCAGAGGGAAGAAGGGAAGCCTCGTTGCTGTCCTGGCTGTGTTCCCACAAGCTCTTTCCTCAGATGTGCACTGTTGTTGTTGTTGTTTTTAAATCTTATCCCTGCCCCCTTCCCCCTTCTCCCAGGTTTCAATCAGTGAATACTAGAGGGATCAAACAGGTGGGTGAGATTAATTTTTAACGTTTTTTTTTTTAATCCTTAAGGATGATGTCATATTTTTATTCTTGAGAAACAGTATCATGCCAAGGAAAGGGCTTGAGCTTTGGAGTAATGCGGCCCTGAGATTGAATTCTGGCTCTGCCACTTACTAGGTCTGTTCTAGAGTAAGTTATTTTATTTCTGTGGGTCTCTGTCTATTAAAAGGCAATACTGACCTCATAGGATCATTAAAGCTTACATGAGATCACTTTATATAGTACCTAACACAGTGCTCGGCAACTGGTGGGTGCTTCATAAATGGCAGCCATCACCCAGTACCATTAAACATCAGAGCCATTACCATAACTTACTATTCTTAGGGGATTTTTATCTTACTTTACCTACTGAAGTTAGGTATTTTCTTCTTTTTCTCCTCAAATTAGCTATAGATTCAGCTTACAATTTTACCCTGTGGGCTCCCCAACAACCCCAGTCCACCTGACTGGGATAGTCATGCTTTTTGCTTGGGAAACTGGATTCAAGGTCTAAAAAACTATCATGTGTAGTATCAGTTTTATCTGGCCTCTTTCAAGGAAGCTGTGTAGAACTGAGTTTTTAATGTAATACAGCTATGCTTCATTCATTTGATGAAATGGTACACTTTGTGGTAACTTTGGCTCACTTGTGAACAAATGCTAGAACATGCACGATTGTAATATTTTTCTATGCTGTCGTTTGGATTACAAAGCTGCCTCTCTGTAGCAGGCTGGGAGACTATCAGAATGTTGGTGTTACTCTTGATCCAACATATAATACAGCTGCTACGATCTACACTGGACATTGTTGTTGCTGCAGTGACTAAGTATTTTAGTTTTTCTATTTGGATGAGGTTTTTACTACAATTTAGAACAGGCCCTGTCCATTTGTAATACACCACCCTGTACTATAGCAAGGGGCAAATGAATCCAAGTACTGAAGTTTTGTGTAGAATTCTCTTGCCTTTCTGGTCCTTAGCCTTAAAGGGTTCAAATATTAATTTAATGCTAGATCATGTTATAGTACCTCACAGACTCTCAAGAAGCTCCTTTTTGGGAGAATGCAGGATGTGCTGATTTAGTAGTAGAAATTAAAGGCCACCAGGATTCCCTGAACCAAAGTCAATTTCTCAGGTGGCTTCTGGACAGATGATATGGGTTTGCTCTCCAGGAAATAATTATATTTATTTTTTCCTCATTTAGAAAGAGAAATGGCATTTGATAGGTAATTTAAAGAAAAATTTAAAAAACCGCCAGTACTGTGCCTTTTTAAAATAAATGATCTCTGGAAGCCAAAGCTGCCAGGATTTTGAGGAGCCTGGGCTTGGGTCCTTAATCTGGCCCAAAGCTGCTTGTGTCCTATGTTGGATGGAATCAGACTTCTAATTTTCATTTGAAGTGGTCACCCACCCATCCATTCATTCATCCATTTGTCTACTGCAGAGTTTGTGGAAGGCACTATTGGGGTGAGGGTTGGGGCAGTACAGATGGGCAGACCCTGTTTCATTGTTCAGGGAGTTCACAGCGTATTGATCCACTATAATAGAGTATCTTGCATAGAATTTGTCTTTCTGTTGTTAAAATCACATCATTCCTTTTTAGGGACATCCCTAGTGTCTGCTTTCTGATCTACAGGTAGAGTAGAGCTCTGAATGTTAAATGACGGGGATAAAGACTAAAGGACATCTGCTTTACTTCCTCAATCAAAATTAATTTCTGCAAGGTTGGAGGGTCCAGATGCTCAGCCCCACTGGAAGAAGAGCTCAGAATAAATGAGGCTTCTCCTTAGCAGCAGGCACTGTAAATGCTGGCAGGAGAAAAGTATGGGTTATAAGAGCTGGCACTGTGACAGGATTTTTTTCCCCTGTTTTTTAGTTTAGTTGTCTCCCTCTCCTTGTAGTACCAGTAGCAATATACTGCCATCATTTGCTTTGCCTCTGCCACCTGCGGAAGAGTCTGGCAAGTGGGGGAGGAGCCTGCAGCTGTTGCCTGGAAAAGGAGCTGGCTCCTAGCAACAGTATCAGCAGGCCCTGCAAGTCAGAGCACTAAGTTTGTCCTTTGAGGTCTTACCCTTCCTCTCATACAGTTCATCAAATATCTTTTGAGGGCTTACATAGTACTAGGCACTGTGTCGGGCCTGGGAAAGATAGATGAACCAAATAAGTGCCTTGCCTTCGAAAAGCTCACCACTCTGGGTACATTAACAAGTGAACATAGTACATGGTCCTAAGTGCTATGTAGGAGACACTGGGTGCTCTGGGAAAACCGGACAGGCATGTACTTGTGCATCATCCC
The DNA here is from genome assembly GCF_048565385.1 of Saimiri boliviensis. Classification (NCBI taxonomy): domain Eukaryota; kingdom Metazoa; phylum Chordata; class Mammalia; order Primates; family Cebidae; genus Saimiri; species Saimiri boliviensis. Next base: position 52,438,630 of record NC_133459.1, read on the forward strand.
GCAAGAGGGACGATGTTAATGATGAGTAGGAATTAGCTAGGTCAGGGAGGCAAAGAAGGATGTTCCAACTAAAGGGGACAGAACGGGCGATGGCCAGTGGGACATAAGAGCGTGGCCAGTTTACCTGGGTAGTATGACAGGAGCAAAGAGTAGTACGTACGTAGGAGACGAGCAGGAAAGGGTGAAGCTCTAGAGCTAGGCAGAGTGCTCTTCTCATGTGCTTCTAGACACATCATTATCCCTGAGAGAAACATGGATAGTACTGATTCCCACAAACAGGATCATTGTTTCATCTCCAGAGACTCAGCATTTTTGGTCACTGACTTGTTTGCTGACACTTATAAGTGGCTTTAGGGCCACATTGTGGCCCTACATTGATGCAGAAGAAGCTGAGTTGGTTCACTCTAAAACTCAGATTATTTTAGGGATAACATCAGGCCTGTGTTATAGTCTACCTCTCTTCTCCCTTTAAATTGTAAAAATGATCATCAAATACCTTCAGTTTATTTAACATAGCAATTTCTCATGTATTTTGAAACCTCACAGTTATTCAGGAAAACAAGTATTTATTCCAGTTAGTTCTTGGGCACATACTGTTACCCAGATGACTGCAGAAATGCCCAACTTTTTACTTTTTTATCTTAAAACTGCCCTAATAGAACTTTAATAGATAAGATGTTTCCAAAGGCTAGAATAGCTTTTACTTAGCTTTTGGAATGGAGGTGTTTATTTGTAGATTTAAAAACAAAATCCTGTTGCTTTTGGTCTTTGTAAAGTTCAGCAAACGAGTAAACATTGGTTCCATAGTATCTGCTCAGGGACTGTAAGATGCCAGAGCACTGTGTTACAGAGTCTGCAAGAATTAAATGTGCTCCCTCTCAAGCAGCTCAAAGTAGCAGACGGCAGACTCAGAAACAAATAAATACAACAGTGAGCCAAGTGCAACCAAGAAGTGTGTGGAATGTGTCAAGCTAGCAAGGGAGTTACTTATGTCTAGTCTTTTTTTTCTGTGTGTAAATATGTTTTTTAAAAATTTATAATTTTAATGGCTTTATAACATTCCATGGTATGTATAAGTCATACGCATTTATTAACATCCCAATTGTTGGACATTTAAGTTGTTTTCTCATTGTTTTGCTAATACAAACTTGCTGCCATGAATTTACGCATAAATGAATCTTTGCTAACATCTGTGACAACTTCCTCAGCTTGAATTTTAAAGATGAGATTTTGACCTGGGTTTTGCAATGGCATGATCTTGGCTCACTGCAACCTCTGCCTTCTGGGTTCAAGTGATTCTCTTTCCTCAGCCTCCCCAGTAGCTGGAACTACAAGCATATGCCACCACACCTGGCTAATTTTTGTAATTTTAGTAGAGACGGAGTTCACCATGTTGGCCAGGCTGGTCTCAAACCCCTGACCTCAGGTGATCTGCCCATCTCGGCCTCCCAAAGTGCTGAGATTATAGGCATGAGCCACTGTGTTCAGTCTTGACCTGGATTTTAACAGATGAGTAGGAGATGGCCAGATAGACCAGAAAAGGGGGAGAATAGGAAGGGGCATTCCAGGTAGAGGCAATAGAGGCACTTGAATGCCAAAGCTCCCAGGCAGCTGATGAGTTTTGCTTTTCCTAAACCAGCCACCAGGCCTGCCTGGTAGGCTCATAAAGCCCTGGGCACAGCAAGATGAAGTTACATGTTACAAGTGGCATTTTAATTGGGTTTGCTTCCGTATGCTGTGCTTTTACAGTGGAAACCAAGGCGATGTCTTACTACCTCAGCTCAGAAAGCCACCTGGACCCGGGGCCCATCTACGTGCGAGAAAATGGGCAGCTGCACATGGTCAATCTGGCTCTGGATGGTGTCAGGAGTAGCCTGCAGAAGCCAAGGCCTTTCAGACTGTTTCCCAAAGGCTTTTCTGTGGAGCTTTGCATGAACAGGGAAGACGACACTGCGCAGAAAGAGAAGACTGATCATTTCATCTTCACATACACCCGGGAGGGGAATCTTCGGTACTCGGCCAAATCCCTCTTCAGCCTTGTCCTGGGTTTCATCTCCGACAATGTGGATCACATTGATTCCCTTATTGGCTTTCCTGAGCAGATTGCTGAAAAGCTGTTCTCTGCTGCTGAAGCCAGACAGAAATTCACTGAGCCAGGTGCGGGGCTGAGGGCTTTACAGAAATTCACTGAGGCCTATGGAAGTTTGGTGCTTTGCTCCTTGTGTCTGAGAAACAGGTGGGTGTTCTGATTAGGTTATTCTGTATTTTATTGGGTGTGCTAATTCTGTCAAGCTCTGGGGCTTAGTGGGCTCAGGGGCTTCCCTCATCAAATAGCACTTCAGTTTAGAACTTCTGAATACGAAGTAACAGGCCATTTTGAGAAAAATCACTCTTTCTTCCTCCTCCTCACCTCTCAGACAACACTTAGCTTTATTCTGAAATCATTTAACAAGGATTGGTTGATTGTCACAGCTCCTCCATTAGTAGAAAATATTCTACCAACTTTCAAAGAGAGAAAAGACAAAATGTGATTGGCCACATATCTCTAAATATGCTCCTGCAGATAGGGAGATTAGTACACAGAGTTTTTGGCCCTGTTTTTGGTTTTCAGAGCATTAGCCGCTGACCATTAGATAAAAAGTAACCATAAAAGATTGAGTGACTAAATTTCAAATATCCTAAAGTTTGGCAGTTCTCAGATCAAGTCCCAACACTAAGGTCTGTTGTCTAACAAAGCAGATATTTTCTCTTGTGACTTGCCTTTGCTTATGTGCTTTATTTAAAATTTTTACTCTACCATCCTGTAAAAACACTTTAAAAACATCTAATTTTTTAAAAACATACCAAAAAAAGCAATAAAAATATACATGGCAAACAATTTAAACACAGACACAAAGGGGCATAAAATGAAACTTAAGCCTCTTCCTAATTATCTCCAGTTTCCTCTTCCCAGAGACCAACACTGTTCCCTGTTTTTAAAATTTCCTTCCAAAGATACTCTATACACATACATGCTTATGTAGTTCCCTCTTTTGTTATATAAATGGCAGCATGCTGCATACACTGTTACGGACCTTGCTTTCTTCACATAATTTGAAAATCATTTATCAATACTTGTAGGTTTTTAAATAACTTTATTGTATACCACTGTATGAACTATTTTGTGATTAGAAACCTGAAAGGCAGCTTACTTTTTTTTTTTTTTTTTTTGAGATGGAGTTTCATTCTTGTTTCCCAGGCTGGAGTGCAGTGGTACTATCTCAGCTCATTGCAACCTTTGCCTTCTGGGTGTAAGCAGTTCTTTTGCCTCAGCCTTCTAAGTAGCTGGGATTACAGGTGCCCACCACCATCACTGGCTAATTTTTTGTATTTTTAGTAGAGACAGGGTTTCACCACATTGACCAGGCTGGTCCAGAACTTCTGACCTCAGGTGATCCATCTGCCTCAGCCTCCCAAAGTGCTGGGATTATAGACGTAAGCCACCATGCCCACTGGCAGCTTACTATTAAGATGCATGATCCAGATGAGCATTATAACAAGGCTAAACAGAAAAATATAAGTAAGAGAAAGCCATGCCACCAAACAGAAGCTAAGCTCATCTGCTTAATAAAGGAGAAATGATCTTTATTTAATGAGCTCATAGAATTAATGGTTTCACCACAGGCCAAATACTGTATTTTAAAAAGAAAAGACATAAACACATGCAGAAAAGAACAGAAACTTGGCTCATAAACTGAGCTGGCACCTTGAAAGCTCTGTCTCTGGGCTGTGGTCTCAGTCATGGCTGGGCTTGGGACTGCTGCCAGTGGAAAAGAAAAAAATTACCTTGCCTAAATGAAAAAGTCAAGCAATATTTCATTGTAGCTCATGCATTTAAAATACATTTTACGCTTCATTTTTTCTTCCAAGTTACTGATGTTCATTGTAGAAAAGTTAAAACAGTGGCACAATAGAATTAGGATGTATACATACCTTGTTTTAAAATTATTTTATGAAAGCTATACATACTATTTGGGAAAAACATAAAATTATAGTATTAAAAAATTCGTAATCCCACCATGGTGATCATTTTCAAATATGTATTTTTATACATTTGAGAATATATACTTTGTACAACTTGTATTCTGTTTTCTCCCCCACCTACCTTTTTAACATTTGAGAATATATACTTTGTACAACTTGTATTCTGTTTTCTCCCCCACCTAGCTTAACATTTCCCATGCTGTTGAAAATGCTGTTTATCCGTTTGCGATGTCTGCATACTGTTGCAGTGGCAGATTGGTCGGATTGTGATGAGAATAGCACTTTTTATTCACATTTGATGAGCACATGAATTAGTGTAGCATTTCTGCAAGCAGTTTGGCAATATGTATCAAGAACCTTGAAAACATCTATACTATTTGTTTGACCCATTCTACTGATTAAGAATCTGTTCTGATCTCTAATGTAATAATCAAAGATGGGAACAGATATTTTTATATGAGTGTCCATTGTAGTACTGTTTGTATGAGTGAAAATCTGAAAACTGGCCAGGCACCGTGGCTCACTCCTGCAATCCCAGCACTTTGGGAGGCCAAGGTAGGCAGATCACCTGAGGTCAGGAGTTTGAGACCAGCCTGGCCGACATGGTTAAACCCCGTCTCTAGTAAAAATACAAAAAAATCAGCTGGACATGGTGGTGCACACCTGTAGTCCCAGCTACTCAGGAGGCTGAGGCTGGAGAATCTCTTGAACCTGAGAGGCGGAGGTTGCAGTGAGCCAAGAATGTGCCATTCCACTCCAGCCTGGGCGGTTGAGGAAGACTTCATCTAAAAAATCTATAAACTAAATGTTCAACAGTAGGGAATTAGTTAAGCAAATTATAGTACATTTATATGATGAAATATTATATAACTGTTAAGATAACATTCTAAGAAATAGATTTTTAAATGTTTGTATTGCATAGATAGAAGAAGGAACCCTACCAAAAAGTAGTCTACGTAGGATTGGAATTGATTTTATATTCTTTATACTTTTCTATATTTTCTTAATTTTTCTCCAATGAAAATGATACATTATCAGAAAATAGAAACATTTACATTTCTATAATAATCAGAAAATATAGAAAACTTTTTTATTTTTTGGAGACAGGATTTCACTCTTGCTCAGGCTGGATTTGTAGTGGTGTGATCTTGGCTCACTACAGCTTCTGCCTCCCAGGTTCAAGTGATTCTTACACTTCAGCCTCCTGGGTAGCTGAGACTACAGGCGCCTGCCACCATGCCCAGCTGATTTTTGTATTTTTTGGTAGAGATGGGGTTTTACCATGTCGACCAGGCTGATCTTGAACTCCTCACCTTCAGATCTACCTGTCTCAGCCTTCCAAAGTGCTGGGATTACAAGTGAGGTGAGCCACCATGCCTGGCCAGAAAATATAGGAAACATTTTTAGCATAATCTTTTAGCCCATATTTTCTTGCAGCAATTCCAGACTTTACTGTCTCGTTCAAATGTAAGATTTTTCAATTGTGATTGAAAACCTCTCTTCTCCTTTTACATCCTTAAAGGAAAATAGAGGGCAGGAAATTTGAGGTTGCATTTGCAATCCAGGGCTGCAGCTGCAGTCCAAGAGGTTGTGTCAACACAAAAGGGTTCAGATCAAAAGTAATGAGCTTGAAAAAAATAAATGAAAATAAAATAATTAGATGGTAGGCACTTGCTATCTTGGGGTTAAGTCACAAAGCTACCTGCCAGAAGCAAGTCTCTTTGCAACTAGATTCCAACCTTATGAAAACTCTCTTCTCCCTTTTGTTGAAACCCTGGTGATTTTTAATCCCACTGGTGGTCATGGGGAGGCAAGTATGTTTTCCTTAAAATATCACCCTTTGCTATTGACATAGTAGTAATAGCTACTATTTCATGAAGGTCTGCAAGGTGCCATGGAATTTTAAAATATTATTTCTCTTTTTCTTAATGATCCTGAAAAGAAGTAATCATTCGCCCCATTTTGTAGCTGGAGAAATTGAGGCTCAGAAAGGTTAAGTAACTGTCTCACAATCCCACAAGTAGTTAGGGGTGTTCGAATCCAAACTCAGATCTGGTCTGTGCTCCTTCTATTGCTTTTCCACTGTAGTGTTCCGAAAACCCTTTAAGGGAAAATTGGAAGACTGGTTGCAAGCAAGAACCTAGAGCTTTGATTACGTCCTGGATTAGCATCTAGTAATGTCTGTGGCCTAATATGTTTGTTCCTCAACCTTGAGTTTTGTAATGTTTCTTAATCATATTGCACAGTGTTACATCCTTTGCATGGAACCCTTGTTTCAGAATCACTAAAAATCTTTTGGTTAATTGATGAAAGGATGTGCATTTTCCTTTCTCTGATTGCCAGTAATCCCCTAGATCCCCATTAACACACTTCAACTCTGTGATTGGAAGGTGGAAAACAGCAGCTTTATTTACAGTGCAATTAAAATACATCTGAGTAAATAAGGCTCTTTTGTGTACCCACTGAGCTCAGTCTCCAGGCAGCTTGGGTTCCACCCTTTAAAGGGGTATCAGTGCCTCAGGCCATCTGTACCTAGGAGTCAGTATAGTGATTAGTTTGAGTACATCTTTTTTTGTTTGGAAGTAGGAAGAAAAGAGATTAACCTCCCTTTTGCCCTCTGATTATTCCATTCTGTTTTTGGCAGTTTCTGCTGAGAGAAGAGAGGTATGAACTCTTTTAGGTGTAACCCCACTAATCCTAACATACCATCTTGCTGTGGAAACTTCTAGACATCCAAGAGGAAGGTGATTGAGAAAGGCCTGCTCTTGCCGCAAGTCAGTTTCCTTGTCCTCTTAGGATCCTCTCCTGTCAGTTTCCTGTCACACTTAATCCCTTTCATTTTTTCTCACTGACCTCATCTGAGATAGACGAACCACTAGAAAGCAGGGAGGAGGCCCCATCCTGGGCTGTGGAATGCCATTTTGATCTCCTTTCCCTCTCCAGAGGCCTCGCTGATGCTTACTGCTAACAACTCAGCAAGGTGCTGCAACGTAATTAAGTTGCTTGTGCCCAGCTTTTGTCTTAATATTCATCTAGACTGGAGTGAGTCCTTGTCACACTCTTGCTGTACATTTGAAGTAAAGTTAGGGTAGCAGAGGCACAGGAGAATGGACAGGTACTCAAATTTGTGTTTGAGTAGAAAAGATAAAATGCGATGTACCAAATATCTCTTGGTATGTTCTTGGGGATGTGCAGATTGGAGTCCAGAGTTCTTGACCTTGCTTCAGTTTTCAAATCACTAGATGTTGAGCATTAGATTAAAAGCCACTTTAAAAGATTAGTAATAAAAATTTGAGTATCCTAAACTTTGGAAATTCTCAGGTAAGGTCCTAACACCAATGCCAAGGTCTGTCTGATAGCAAAGCAGATGTCTTCTCTTGTGACCTGCTTTTGTTAATGTACATTTATTCAAAATTTTTATTCCACCATCACATAAAAAGATGTTCAAGGCATTTACTAATTAAAAAATCCAGGCTTTGCCTTGGTAGTAATTAGTGAAGTCTGCTTATTCCATAGTACTGTGTCCTGATGGGATGGTGGAATATTGACTATGATACAAATCCACAAATGGTAATGCTTTAAAAGGGGGGAAGCTATTGATTGCTCTCCATTCTCCATAGGTATCTGGTGATTTCAGAAAAACTTGAGGAGATTAAGTCTTTCCGGGAGCTGACCTGCCTGGATCTTTCATGTTGCAAGCTTGGAGATGAGCATGAACTTCTAGAACATCTCACCAATGAAGCCCTATCTAGGTACTGACCTGTTGCCACTTGCAGATGAATTGTTTCAGTCTTTTTTTAAAGGCTGTTCTTTAAAAAAGGATTATCTTCAGGAGTGCTGATTACTTCCCATTCTTGTGTTTTATTTCCTTTTTTTTTTTCTAAAATATTTTCAGTCTCCATTTACTTGGTACAAGCAGTATAGGTTAGATAACTCTTAGGAAGTCAGTCAATTGACTCAAGTTGGTTGACACTTTTTTTCTAAGTAACTTTTATTTTAACCTGTGATACTTGAAGCTACCTGGGTTGAAAATGGTTTTGTCCTTTATTTTTATTTTTTTGAATCTTCGTTTTTAATTTATTTATTTTTAAACGGAGTCCCTCTCTTGTCGCCCAGGCCAGAGTGCAGTGGCATGATCTCAGCTCGCTGCAACCTCTGCCTCCCGGCTTCAAGCTATTCTCCTGCCTCAGCCTCCTGAGTAGCTGGGATTACAGGCACCCGCCACCAGGCCTGGCTAATTTTTGTGCTTTGAGTAGAGATGGGGTTTTGCCATGTTGGCCAGGCCGGTCTCGAACTCCTGACCTCAGGTGGTCTGCCTGCCTCAGGTTTTGCCCTTTATTTATCCAGTCCTAGTTTATTATAGCAAGGGATGAGACATGATACCGTAGTCAGCAGTCATATTGTTTGCTACTTTAACTATCAATGAGCTCTAATTATAAAGAAAATGAACTATTAAAGACAGCCAAAGAAATTCTTTTCAGGAACCATGATTTAAAGAAATGGCCCAGTTCATACCATTCACAAATAGTGTGACTGATCTCAGGTTATTCAGTCTGGCCAGCAAAGAGGAGGACAGAAGGATTCCTCTGTCGTTTTATAAATACCCAGAAGATCAACAGCATTACAAACCTAGGTATGGCCTGCTTCTGACAATGGCAACTACCTACTGCTCCACACAAAGATACTACTGTTGTATGAGGCTCATTAGCACCACGGCTCAGATTTCTTAGGTGAAAGTGGAGCATATTAATATACCAATTTCAGGTTAGCATCGGATGGATTGGGCTATGGGTATACCTTATTAACCCAATATGAAAATCTAGATGTATAAAGCTGGTTAAAACTAGAGGATTGTTTGTTTTGCAAAAAGAATTTTCAAACTTTCCTGACACATTTAGAATGTTTTTGATTTTCACACGATTTGTCAGAAAAGCAGCTTTTGTCTTAAAGTATATTTATACCCTTAATGGAAGTCCCTGTTTACCTCATTCAGTAATATACCTTTAGTGCCCTCTGCCATCTGCAATTAGTACTGCATGACACGAAATTAACCCTCTCTTGGTAACAGAAGTGGCACCAAAAAACCTTTTTTTTTTTTTTATAAGGCGGGGTCATGTTCTGTCATCTAGGCTGGAGTGCAATGGTGCAATAATAGTTCACTGCAGCCTTGAAATCTTCAGTTGAAGCCATCTTCCTGCCTCAGCCTCCCAAGTAGCTAGGACCACAGGCACACAGCACCTTGCTAGCTAATTTTAAATTTTTTGGAGGGATGAGGTCTCTAACGCCTGGGTCAAGTGATCCTCCAGCCTGTTTTCCAAAGTACTGACATTGCAGGTGTGAGCTACCATGCCCAGCCCAGAAATGCATTGGGTATGAACTGTTAAATCTGTTAAATGCATTGGGTATGAACTAGCAAGAGGTAGAGGATATATTACTTTTTTTTTTTTTTTTTTATTGAGACGGAGTTTCGCTCTTGTTACCCAGGCTGGAGTGCAATGGCGTGATCTCAGCTCACCTCAACCTCCACCTCCTGGGTTCAGGCAATTCTCCTGCCTCAGCCTCCTGAGTAGCTGGGATTACAGGCAGGCGTAACCATGCCCAGCTAATTTTTGTATTTTTAGTAGAGATGGGGTTTCACCATGTTGACCAGGATGGTTTTGATCTCTTGACCTTGCGATCCACCTGCCTCGGCCTCCCAAAGTGCTGGGATTACAGGCTTGAGCCGCCGCGCCCGGCGATATGTTTCAGAATGTTCGAAGCATGGTTTTTATACTTAGAGTGTCTCAAACTCTCTTTGAGTAATTTATCTATATACTTTGTTTCCCTAGTGTAACTCAGCTCCACCTGAAGGATAATTGTTTATCTGATGCTGGAGTGCGGAAGATGACGGCACCAGTTCGAGTGATGAAAAGAGGCCTTGAAAATCTAACATTATTAGACTTATCATGTAAGTTTTCTTCAGAATTATAGATTATTTTAATGTTGGAAGAATGGCCTTAGAGATCATCTAGTTCTTCCCCTTCATTGTAGAGGTGAGAAAGAAAAGGTGACTTTCCTGCATGCCATAGAAACTTGGTGGCAGAGCGGGACCGACTTGACTCTTGACCAAATGACTTTTCCAGCATATACCACCTCTTTAGGGTAGGAAAAACCCTTATACTTGATCCATGCCACTTGATGTATGCAAACAAAGCCACCTTTCATCATATTCATTGCATACTTAAAGGACATTTGACTCACCTTTATTTTCCTTGAGTCTCTGATCCTTGGAATCTATCAGCTAGGTCCTATTTTATCAGTGTTTGCATGATGAAAAGCTGGATGAACCCACAATTGTGATAACTTACTTGGATTAACCAGATACTGACTCCAGTGGTAAGACGTGGTTGGCAGAGATCATTTACAGTTTAACTGAGCATCCGTTGACTCTATGGCAGGACAGTGTGGTGCCAAAAGAATAGAAGGTGCAGGGGTTCTTCTGCTCCTTTTTGCTCTGCCACTTTTACTGCCAGTTAACAGACAATTTATTTAACCACTTTGAGCATTGGTTTTGGCCTTTGAAAAATGAGGATAATATTGAATGTCCTGCCTACCTCCCAGGGAAGTGTATTCATACAACACATCTTTTTTGAACATCTACAGTGTGCCAGGCACTGTGCTTATGGCCTTGAGGCCTCAGGGCTAAGTGCAGTACTCTCTGATGTGAGAGTAATACAGAAGAAAGGATTCTGAAAAAAAAATGCAAGTTGGTAAGAGTGGTGATAGTATCTGTGTCTAAATTCCCTTGAGTATCTTTTTAAAATAAATAAAAGTTTTTACTCTGGAAGTGAAATGGCCATGAATAAAGTATGATGAACCTTTTTATTTTATTTTTTTGAGATGGAGTCTTGCTCTGTCACCAGTCTGGAGTGCGGTGGCACGATCTCGGCTCACTGCAACCCCCACCTCATAGGTTCAAGGAATTCTCCTGCCTCAGCCTCCCAAGTAGCTGGGACTACAGGCAAGTCCCACCATACCCGGCTAATTTTTGTATTTTTAGTAGAGACGGGGTTTTACCATGTTGGCCAGCCTGGTCTCGAACACCTAACACCAGCTGATTCACCCACCTCTGCCTCCCAAAGTGCTGGAATTACAGGCATGAGCCACCACACCCAGCCTATTTTTTGTATTTTTAGTAGAGACAGGGTTTCACAATGTTGAACAGGATGGTCTCTATCTCTTGACTTCGTGATCCGCCTGCCTCGGCCTCCCAAAGTACTGGGATTATAGGCGTGAGCCACCATGCTTGGCCTCCAATGAACCATTTTAATACATGTTTATATATGTTTTCATATGGTTCCAAATTAAACCCTTTGGAATAACTATGTGGTTCATTTAATTTTCTGCTCACCCCCAACTCCTAGAAAGTAAGAGCTGTAAAGCATCTTTTTTTTTCCCTCCATAATTTTGCTATTGTGAATAATGCTGAAATGAACATGGGAGTGTAAAGCATCTTTAAGGATCACTGGGAGTGGCTTTTTTTTTTTTTCTTTTTTAAAGAAAGAGAAAAAAAAGAATAATAAGAATAAAGAAGAGGAAGAAAGAGAAAGAGGAAGAGGGAGAGACAATGGGGGTATTGCTTTATTGCCCGGGCTAAAATGCAGTCTAAATATGGGTATGCCTATAATTGTGCTTAATAATGGAGACATGAAAAAAAAAATAAGGGAAGAAAATAACAAACAAGGAGCCAACCAATATTTCATTTAAACTTGTAAGTTGATATGATGTGGTACTGATAAGAGTGTATATTTTGTGTATTTAAATTGGAGAGTTCTATAAATGTTAATTAAGTTTGCTTGTTCCAGATCTGAGTTCAAGTCCTGGATATCGTTGTTAATTTTCTGTCTCATTGATCTGTCTAATATTAATGTTGAAGTCTCCCACTATTATTATGGGGGAGTCTAAGTCTCTTTATAAGTCTTGTATGTCTGGGTATTCCTGTATTGGGTGCGTATATATTAGGATCTTTAGGTCTTCTTGTTGTTGCATTGATCCTTTTATCATTATATAATGTCCTTCTTTGCTTCTTTTGATCTTTGTTGCTTTAAAGACTATTTTATCAGAGGCAAAATTTGTAACTTCTGCTTTTTGTTTGTTTATTTATTTATTTATTATTTTTGCTTTCCTTTTGGTTAGTAAATCTTTCTCCATCCCTTTGTTTTGAGTCTTTGTGTATCCTTGCATGTGAGATGGGTCTGGATGCAGCATACCAATAGGTTTTAGGCCCATTAGTTGATGTAAATTCTTCATTATATTGATGCTCTTTACTTTTTGGTATTTTTTACAAAGGCTGATGCTGTTTGTTCCTTTCTATGTATAGTGGTTCTTTCAGAAGCTCTTGTAAAGCAGGCCTGGTGGTGATGAAATCTCTTTGAGTGCTTGCTTGTTCACAAAAAATTTTATTTTTCCTTCACTTATGAAGCTTAGTTTGGCTGGATGTTAAATTCTTGGTTGAAAGTTCTTTTCTTTAAGGACGTTGAATATTGGTCCCTACTCTCTTCTGGCTTGTAGGGTTTCTGCTGAGAGATCTGCTGTAAGTCTGATAGGTTTCCCTTTGTGGGTAACCTGACCTTTCTCTCTGGCTGCCCTTAGTATTTTCTCCTTCATTTCAACCCTGGTGAATCTGACGATTATGTGCCTTGGGGTTGCTCTTCTTGAGAAATATCTTTGTGGTGTTGTCTGTATTACCTGGAGTTGAATATTGTCCTGCCTTACTAGGTTGGGAAAATGTTCCTGAATAATATCCTGAAGCATATTTTCCAGCTTGGATTCATTCTCTTTGTCACATTCAGGTACACCTATCAAACGTAGATTAGGTCTTTTCACATAGTCCCATATTTCTTGGAGACTTTGTTCCTTCCTTTTTATCCTTTTTTTTCTAATCTTGTCTTCTCGTTTTATTTCATTAAGTTGGTCTTCGACCTCTGATACCCTTTCTTCTGCTTGATCAATTCGGCTGTTAAAACTTGTGCATACTTCACAAAGTTCTCATATTGTGTTTTTCAGCTCCATCAGTTCACTTATATTCCTCTCTAAATTGTGTATTCTTGTTAACATTTCATCAAACCTTTTTTCAAAGTTCTTAGTTTCTTTGGATTGGGTTAGAACAAGTTCTTTTAATTCACAGAAGTTTCTTATTATCCACCTTTTGAAGCCTGCATCTGATAATGGAACACACTTGTTCTCCATCAAGCCTTGTTCCATTGCTGATGAGGAACTGTGATCCCCTGTAGAGGGAGAGGCATTCAGATCTTGGGTATTCTCAGCCTTTTTAGGCTATTTTCTTGCCTTCGTTGTAGATTTATGCATCTGTGCTCTTTATAATTACGGTCTTTGTAATTGGGTTTCTGAGTGGACATCCAACTTATTGATTCTCAGTGCCGAAATCCGAGCAGCCCACTGCGCCAGCTAAAACAGCGGCTTTAAGATTGATGGTGCTGGCCGGGCAAGGTGGCTCAAGCCTGTAATCTTAGCACTTTGGGAGGCCGAGGCGGGTGGATCACGAGGTCGACAGATCGAGACCATCCTGGTCAACATGGTGAAACCCCGTCTCTACTAAAAATACAAAAATTAGCTGGACATGGTGGTGCGTGCCTGTAATCCCAGCTACTCAGGAGGCTGAGGCAGGAGAATCGCCTGAACCCAGGAGGTGGAGGTTGCGGTGAGCCGAGATCGCGCCATTGCACTCTAGCCTGGGTAACAAGAGCGAAACTCCGTCTCAAAAAAAAAAAAAAAAAAAAAAGATTGATGGTGCTTTTCTGACTCTGCACCAAGAACCGACTCTCCGAGGCGCCGGCAAAACTGCCTCGCTGGTCACAAGAGTCGCACTGGTGACCCGTGGGGCTCCTCCCCTGGGAATCTCCTGGTGCGTGAGCAACAAGAATTCATCTGAAAGTGTGGCATCCTCTCATTCTCTGCGCTTTCGCTGGGAGCTACAATCCCAAGCTGCTAGTGATCAGCCATCTTGGATCTCTCTCCAGGGAGTGGCTTTTTTATATTCCAAATAGTAAAAGTTAGATCTCCATATTTGATTTACTTTGAAAAGTTTGCCGACTCAAATGTTTTATAGTTTATCATTGCCTGGACTTTTTTCTGAGCTTAGTTTTAGTTGTCATTTTAACATTTATGTTGTAACAGAATGCTACCTTGTTTTTGACATCTAGGTAACCCTGAGATCACAGATGCAGGCATTGGATACCTCTTTTCTTTTAGGAAACTTAACTGCTTAGATATCTCTGGTACAGGGCTCAAGGTAAGACTTTTGGTTCCTTCTCTCATTTTTCTAGATCAACAATTTGATATTTTGCCTGTGCTGATTGGTATTTAGAAAGGGCTGTTATGTATGATGGTCTTTATTTACTACTGAAACCAAGTAAGAATTAACCAAATGTATTTGCATTTCTGATCTGTCTCTGCCTCACTAGGACGTCAAAACCATCAAGCACAAGCTCCAGACCCACATAGGCCTTGTTCACTCCAAAGTGCCTTTGAAGGAATTTGATCATAGTAACTGTAAGACAGAAGGCTGGGCTGACCAGGTACTCCAGACTTTTCTTCCCTGCGGTTGATACATCTTTTCATTTTAATTCCAGGTGTCTTATCCAACACATTGAATAAATGGAAATCCACTTGGTAGTCCTTGGCTAAATTGTCATCGTCATGTCAGATTGGAGACCCTGATGGTCTATAACTGGCCCATGTACTTAAAGAATTGGTGCCAGACCTTATATCTCATGCTCTGGTCGCTAGATTGTGCCTTATCTTTATTGGACTTAGGAGAAAATGCCATCTTACAGTTGACTCAGAAAATAAGTGAACTCTGGCTTGCTATACAAAAAAGTGGTCTGATTCCACTTCCGAAGGACAGATTCTCTTAGTAGTGTGTATATACTGGAGTGAGAATAAACTCTGGTGTCATGCAAATAAGGATTCAAATATGATTGTTCTTTTTCTTTTGGGAAGTTTCTTACCTCTCAGAGCCATCGTGAGGAGGTGACTTTTTTGTCCTTCTCTTACTGAGTCTTAGCAGTGAGAGAACTTTACTTTGACTCCTTTTTATCTTAATGGTCTTTCTTCACTTGTACAGATTTAAGTGGGATTCAGAGTCTTTTACTTAAGTTGGAAGTGAGAAAGTAACCAAGTAGGATAACACAGGTAGATGCCACCTTCCCTGTGGCTGGTGCCTTTCTCCCTTAGACACTGTTAACAGGTGTTTCTTGGTGAAGGCATAGAGGACCCACCAAACTGTCCTGGATCCCTTCTTAGCCCCAAACCATAATGCACAATGGTAGAACTATCCAACTGCCTGATTGTAGCATCAGCTCTCCACAGGTAAGCAGAGAGACTGATGAGTCCATGTTTCAGAAGCATTCTTAGCTTGGTCGAGAACATGCTTGATGAAATCATTACCATGGTGCACTGCCAAAGTTTATACTGTAGTGCTATGTGAGACCTAGATGCATCGTAGATGCACTTGGGGCAGGTGTGGGATGGCCTTACAAAGGCTTGATGCAGTTCGGTAGCAGGTGACATGGTGAAAAGAGCATAGGCTGTGGAGTCAGAAAGACCTGGACTTGGGATCCTGGCTCAGCAACCCAATACCTGTACAACCTAAGGCAACTTTCAGTCTCTGTGTCTTCATCCATAAAATGGAGAAACTAGGCCTTCTCTTGAGCAGGGCTCTAGAAGGATCACGTAAAACACCTGGCAGCCTGGCCTGAGAGTAAGTTGACTGGACCAGGGCGGCTTCCTGTCATCCACTCTCAGCTGGGCCCCTAGGGCTTGGCAGCAGGGCTTTACCTATGTCTTGTGGATTTGTTATTGAAACTATTTCAGGCTGACCCCACTCACTTACCCTCATTCTTAGTAGGTGACAAAGAACAATGAAGCCATCTCACAATATGGTCCACTTACTTCCCTATTTCTGTCTCAGAATTTCTCCATTTCTTCAACCGTATTCCACTTCCCTCCTATCCAAGGGAACAAGTGGGCTTCTTTATTCCAGTCACAGGTTCGTTCTTTCTTTTTTCTTTTTTTTAAAAATTATATTCCCTAAGATCTCCAACTTCCCTTGTGATATTTACTAATAATT